>NC_086197.1:67049640-67350473 GCF_035770615.1 Melospiza melodia melodia
GGGATCTGTGTAAATCTGACCACATCAAAACCATGTAACTTGTGTGTATGTATCAAAAGTAGTTACCATCTTATAGTTTAGAAAATAATACTGTTTTCTGCAGGATGATGATTCCGAGGCAATCCTTGCTGCAGACTTTGAAATAGGTCACTTCTTGCGTGAACGTATAGTGCCCCGGTCAGTACTGTACTTCACTGGAGAAGCTATTGAAGATGATGATGATGATGTAAGTATAATATTCATGCAGAGCACTAAAAATCTTCAAATAATTCTGTTTCATGCTTGGGTAATTTCTTACATTGGTATCTTTAGAATGGGATGTTAGTTGCAGCAGACCTTCCTAGATTGTTCAGGAAGAGCAGTATAAAAATAATTCTTCTTTGAAGTAGTGACTTCAGAGTTTTTTGGCAAAAGCAGTGGTAGAAGCTGATCATCTAGAGGATGTCATAGTAGCATTTTGTATTTAAGGCCTTCCTAGAGAAGTACCCAATACTTTGTGGAACTGTAATGAACTGCCAGAGAACAAATGAGACTCTTTCTAGCTGCTAAGCCTGTTCTTTGTGCTTACAGTGACATTGGGCTATGAAGTTTTCAAGTCTCGTCCTTTAAAAAGTACTCTCTTACTTTAAAAAAAAAAGCTAGATAAGCACATTCAAAGCGTGCCAAAATAATCATAGCAAGTTCTGCAAAAGCTTAAGTGTTTTAAAAGAGCTAAGCTTGAAATTGTCAAAACGTGAGACCTCAGAACTTTATACAGGTATAAAAGATTTTTTCTGTCGCTGCCTTGGCTAAACAAGGACAGTTTGACTCTTAAGATGGCTTAGATATATGCCATCTTAAAAATAAATGTTTAGAATCTAAACTGTTGTCCCTCGTTGCAAAGGCTTGGCTGGGGCTGCGGAGGAGGGAGGTACTGACATACTGACAGGACGGGTTGCTTTGGGCTCCGCTGTCCCCTGCTGTTCCCCAGTGGTACCGCAGGGTAGTCAGCTCCTCCCGGGCTGCATGGAACAACGGGGACAGTCGGCTCTGCCGGAGCTCACAGGGGGAAGTTGAACATTGCTCATGCTGATGCAAAAAGTGTTTTTAAATCTGACACACACAGGAGCTTCTTGGTTCAAATTAAAAGAGACTAGATTTAGATTAGGTTGGATGAGACTCTGAGCAACCTGGTCTAGTGGAAGGTTTCCCTGCCCATGGCAGGGTGGTTAGAGCTGATGACGCTCAAGGCCCCGTCCACCCCAAACCATTGTATGATTCTCTTAAGATCACAATATGGAGTGGTCTCTGGCATCTACTTGAGCTATAGATAGTGGCATTTATGATATTATCAAAACTATTTATTTTCTTTTCTAGTATGATGAAGAAGGTGAAGAGGCAGATGATGAGGTAAGATGACAGATGCCCTTGATTCGAATAGTTTACGTGTTGTAGTTTGTTATCTAGAATAAGAGTTCCTTTAGTTTTTGAGTGCTGTGGACGCTAAGAATTACTTCTGAAATAAGATAGAGCATACTGTTTGGCTCTCAGATGAATAATTTAAAAAACCCAAAAAACAAAACAGACAACCAGCAAGACAACAGCAACAAAAAAACCCAAACCAAGCTAAGACAACGTTCAAGGTATCTTAAAAATTAAGCTGCCACTGATTTCAAAAGATACACATTATTGGAGGATAAACTAATACAATATGTATAACATAAAGTGGTAATGGATGTATTTCTGAGTACAGTTTAATCTTAATTTTCATGAAAATGGCTCCAGAAGCTGAATGTGGTTAAGCTAGAGAAATATTAAGTGTTTTTTTTCAGGAGGGAGAAGAAGAAGCAGATGAAGAAAATGATCCTGATTATGAACCAAAAGTAAGGAATTAAAATGAATGTTTAAAGTTTGTGTATGCATAGAGACATTTAAAATTTTATGTATGTTGAATCTTGATTTTAGATTAAGTATTTAACCAATAGTTCCTATGGGTGAGCATGTTTTGTTTTGAGGCTGTTTTGGGCCTAATTCTGACAAAGTAGAATTTGTAAAAGTTCTTTCTCCAGGAGTCATTTTGTAAAAGTAACTTTTGGCTTTGAGCATTGAGGTTAGTCAGGCTTGGTTTTCTATAAACTTGTCTTGCACCAATTTGCTGCCTAATGAACATTGCAAAATGGTTGTAAGGACGTGGAGAGAATTGTGTCATCCGGCTTCAGTTTCTGGGGACTTGCTACAAGCTGGCTCTGGCACAGGTTTTCCCAGCAGAATACAAAATACACACTTTCATGTTAGGTCAGTGGCAAATCTTTCATTGTTTGAGGTAGCAGAAGTCAAGGTTCAGCAATGCATCTACAGCCAAGTCCTAAAATGTGAACAGCCAAGAGCAACTGGAAGCTTTCTGATTCCATGAGAAGGGAAAAATCATTAATCAGGCTGGAAAAACAATTGTGAGCCACTCAATTCATAGCTTTTTGATAGCTGAGAGAAAGGAGCCTCTGGTCACATGAAAGCATCTGATGTGGCAGGTGAAAGTTGCAGTCATGAAGTCTGAAATGCTCCAAAATGCCTGCTGTTAAAAGGGCTTATCATTTCAAATTAGTGTTTTTCAGTAGGAATGGCTTGAGCTGCTATCAAAGTATTGTTGAGAAAATTACATTAATCTTATTAGCTTTGTACATAGAAAGGCAGGGTAGAAACTTGTGATCAAAATGTGCAGCCATCTTGGTGATGTTTGATCTGCTATAGTGTATTCAGACTGGTTCCTAGTCAAGAAAGTTTTGAAATCCAAATGAAACAGCTGCAAATTGGACTTACTTCCACCATTTCAGATTGCTTTTCTCCGTGAAACAAAACTGAGAAAGGGCTAGACTAGGCTCAGAGAGCTGCTCAAAGGCTGGAGATAGGAGTAGTGTTATAGTGGTGTACCAGCTGATCTCAGGCTGTAAGCCAGCTGAATTTATTGAAGCACTGTGCTCCTAGAATAGCTATCCAGACCAAGGAAGGTGATGGAGTAAAAACTGCAACTAAACTCTGCCCCTCCCAAAAACTTTCTTGAATTCCCATATTACTGTGACATATTAATGGCTGCCTGTTTCACGAACAGAAGTTTTCCATGTTAGAATTTTTAAACTGGAATTTATTGCAAAAGATGCTTCCAGGGCATTAGGAACTGTGATTTGGCATTTCATTGCATTGCTGTACAGTGTCTTCTGGCATAAGGCCATGCTCTTGTTACCACCCATAGGAAGTTTCTTTTGTCTCAAACTGTGAAGAGGGTCTGCATGCTTCTTCTGAGCTTGGTTGTTTGTTACTGCACCTCACTCTTCTCCTTTTTCCAGTTACAGTGCCTTTTAGAGTACTTCACCACACTTAGTTCTGAACAGGTTTTTATTCTGGATTGTATCCTGATGTGCCAACAAAGCCAGAATAAATGCAGTGTGGATATTGCTGCACCCAATGACAGTAGTGTTGCAAATGCTAGACAATTAGTGCAAGGGATAAGATGGAAGAACTTTAGAAGAATATTGCAGCTTGAGAAAGCATGCTTAGCAATATTGATAGTTCTTCTTAAATACTGTTTCTCTAAACTGTATTTCCTTTTTTTTTCAACAGAAGGATCAAAACCCAGCAGAATGCAAGCAGCAGTGAAGCAGTGTGTCTGTGGCCTTGAGGATTACCTGCACTGTAATAGCCTAAACACAACTATTAGTTACTTACAGCCTTATGTTTTGTATCTTGGTAGAATTAAGTAACCAATTTGTTAAAAAAAGAAATCGAACACTTAAGAACCAGTTTAAAATGTAGGTTCAATCTACCTAGCATTTTAACAGTATAATTTTCTGCCAATATGTAGAATGCAGTAAATGCCCTAAAGCATGAATGTTAATTCATTGCTACATAGTTTGGTTCTTGTGAAGTCTTTGTCATGTAGCTATTAGACTGCAGCTGTGAAGATGATCAGAACTGTTAACTGAGACCAATATTTGTTTAGAGAAAACTCTCTCCTGAAGAACCAACCAAAGTATTTTTTCAGCCCAGTAGTCTGAATGGGTTTAAGTCTGCTTGCACTAGCTGTGCCTTCATTACTTTGTTATAGAAATGGCAGTGACTTGTACTAACGGAGATGATGATGCATTTTGAATTTGACTACTTGAGAAGACTAGTATAACTTGTTTTAATTTCCTGAAGAGATCACATTCATAACTGTCAGCTTGTTTATGCTATGGGTTTTGTATTTCATGTGACATAGTGATCTACAAAAGAAACCTAGTCATCATATTAGGGTTATTGTTTACCACAGGGGTGTGAATAAAACCTTGTATTTTAAGAAGCTAGTCTTGTTTTATTACTTGTGTATCTGCATGTGTAAACTGGTAATGCATATCTTACATGCTGCAGTTCATGTTTTATTAGAAAAAAAAGCTGTTAATTACTGAAAAGTAAATTATATAGCATTTGAAAAACAAACACAATAGTTTGGCAAGTTTGATCCATACTTTGCACTTGCAGTGTGATACTTGTGAATCTGAGCTCAGTGTTTCAGTGATTGGTCCACACTGCCATTTTAGAGAAGACAAGTTCTTAGAAGTGGGGCTAGATCTGATAAAGGACTTCGGTGCTGCTGTGCCTGACCCTAAGGCATTGCCTATTAGTATGAAATCTGGAGCGAAGTGCCTTGGATTTTCAGTCTGTGTAGATGGAGCTAGGTGGTCCTGAGCAAAGCATGCCCTGCAGTCAAAGGGAGTGCTGGCAACACATGGCTGTATTCTAGTTTGTCCTCGCTGTATCAAACATCTATGAGGAAACCAACCCAAAGAAATTCTGCTTTCTTCACCTAATGTTCTGTTCACTGTGCTTGTGTTTGCACGTTCTGGTTCATACTTTGTCCATATTGGATATTTTTGTCAGTTGAAACACATGGGCTAGAAGATCTTTCTCGTCTCATTCTTACCTTGCCTGTAGCCTAGCAGTGGAGGTGCTTGGTGAGATGTGTACTTAAACATACTGAGCTGAAAGAGGCTATGAACTGATGTATTCTGAATTTTGCTGGTAAATAGCATGCTAGTATAGTCCATGCTGTCTTGTCCTTCACACAACTAAATATATATTCTAATCTTCTAAGCAAGTAGATAGCTTTTTCAGGGATGGAATAGTCCTTGTAGTGTTGGAAATTGATCTATTTCTGCAGTAGCTACTGTTTTTTGTGCCACTTACACACTTAGCCATAAAGGTTTTAAAAAAGCAGGACAAGGAGGAGGCAATGACCACATGAGGATAGGGCTGATGGAAGAGTTTCTGTAGCATGTCTCTTCGCTGGAGGGTAAGTAATACAGAGTGAAGCTTATCCCAAGTGCCGTTCTAAATCCTCAGCCCCCCTCAAGAAGATGTGGGTCTAGTGTCCTCTGACTAAAATGTTTCAGTTTTTTATTGATTTTTCTTTTTAATTCCTTGAAGGCCTAAATACCACACTGCTTCATTTCAGAATCCCTGTCAAGCTTCTCCTCTCCAGGTATCTGTGGATTTGGGAGAAGGAGCTCATTATCTATAGCTGTATGTAAAGCAGGACCATTGAAGCTGTGATCTTAGGTGGTTTTTAGGTAACAGATTATAGCATAGAAAAAGCAGTTATGAAAGGTTAACAAATGCTCTCAGTAGCTATGTGTTAAAGTAGATATGGTTGTGTTTTTTGTGCTATCAGAATATGCTTATGCTTATCCTTTATCCTTGACCCTGCCAGGTGTTGGGGTTTCACATGATCTCTTCTCTAAACATCTCCCAAGATTAGGTTTCAGCTTGAGCACATGTAGAGACCAAACTGTGATGGTATGTTCTGAGCTTGAGAAGTCATTAGGATGGGGCTTTGGAGTTCATACATCTGGATATGGGAAGTCTCTGAAGTCCTTACTTAGATCTAGCCCATTTTTGCTAACAGCATCTGGTAACTGTATTTTTAAAAGAAAATGAACTGTTAAAAGTAAGTTTCAAAATTCAGTACTTAACAAATTTGGCTTGCTTTTTTGATTACTTTCTCATTTAACACCTTCATAACATGCAATGGGATACAATATTTGAAAAGGGGAGTTGTTAGATGCACACCTGCAGCCTGCAAGATCCAGGGTCATGAATACATCCTATTGACAGATTTTGGTAAGCTTCTCTCCAGATTGACATGCTAGTTCTAAATCAGCAGTTCTTGTGCTCTCCAGACTGCAGCAAAAAGAAGAATATAAATGAGGTGCCAGTTCTTATGGCATTGGTTAAATTAAAACTGTTCTGGTGCTTACTGTAGTTTTGTTATTAATGACACTCTTGTTTAGCAGTTCTGAAAGGCAGTATGTAGCAGGAACATTAAACTTTCAACATTGATTGGAGTGTCGTGACTCATTCTTTTCACTTTTCATTTATACCAGGTGTAGAGAATCTCCTCCTTTAATATTTGAGGAGGGTAATTTACCTTGTTAACAGGCTCTGACTGGGAAAATGTGTCACTGAAATAGGAACTGCTGTCTTTGGCAGCAGTTGCAGAAATGCACCATAATTTAACAGCTGTGTAAATAGTGTCTTCTGTCCAGTTTTATTTGCTGTATGAAAGGGAGAATTATTTGGGGGGGGAAAGTGGGAGGTGGGTGAGGAAAGAGGAGAGAATTAAGTGAGACTTTGGATGACAGGGAAGGGGTTTTTGGGGCTTATGCTTGATGGAGATGGAGGCTTCTTTGCAATTCTTTCATAATTGCACTTTGCAATCTAGATTAGATTAGAACTGAGGAGTTTGCCTGTCTGAAACAACTTTGTTCATGTTAAAAAAAGTAAAAAAATACAGCATCCTGAAATAAAGGAGCCCAGATTTAAGCTTAGCATTCCAAAGTTTTAATTTTTGGAGTTAGAAGTGTTAGAAGTTTACTTTTTGGTGCAGTTACAAGTGTTACCTTGGATTATTTGAACACTGGGCATAGCAACACTGCTTACTATGCTTCTGCTTACACTGCTTACTGCTTACTCTCCTAGCTTCATAAGCTTGGATGCTCTTCTGGGTTATTGAGATTGATGTTCCTGAAACTAATAGCTGATACTGTAATTTTGCAATGTTTTGCTTTTTAAGTGGAAAAAGCCAGCAGAATATAGAAAACTGGAGAAAATTAATGTGTTCACCTTCAAGCTGATACTCAAAACTTTCCCTGTGTTTCAGGGCCCATTGTTAACCTGATGTGGAAATTGATAGGAAACGTATATGCAGATGAATGATTAACTCTTCTGCTAAAGGTTTCCTATTTCTAAAGGTGTCTATGCAGCAGTTGTTTACCAAATGCCTTCTTTTGGGCAGAGGATTGTGCTGTGACACTCTCAGCAGCTTAAGGAAGCAAAATACGACACCCTTCAGTACAAAAGGGACAGCCTGATAATGAAAGCATGAATAGCCTTGATGGTCTGCTAGGTTGGGTCCAGAGCCACATGGATGTTGGAGTAGGTAGACTCAGCTTTACAGCGCTTCCTCTTTTTTTCTGTACAGATTTGGTCTTCTCCAATCCAAGATTTTTACAGGTCAGAGAAGTTGCAACCACATCTCCATTTTCATTTCTTAATAGTTGCTCAGTAACCTGTTTGAGGTTCCCCACAACATCAAGAGGATGTTGAAAGAATTTACTTTTAATTGGTAATGCTTGCCTAAATTGAGCATAAATTATCTACTGAAAATAATACAGTCTTCTATACACTAACAAGAAGAGGTAGAAATTTGTCTATGTGGCATTTGTCTCATTGCTCTTAAAAATCCCCTTGTCAGACCTTTGCTCAGGCCTGGTAGTGTTTCACATGTGCTCCGCATCTCAGCTTTTGTAGGAAAGTCAGTCAGAGTGAGTAAAGCAGACAAGATAGGGTACACCAGGCACAGATAAGCTGTTTATTCCATATTTTTCTGTGCCTGTGTACACCAGGGACAGGCACACAAGGTTTGAGAGGCTACGGCAGAAGGGCTCTTGTGTTCACAGGTGTCTGGCTAAAGCCTGTGAATTGTCAACACAAGTTGGCTCTGCAGCTGCAGGAGGGGCTGAGTCCTGAACTTCCTCTTATGAGCTTTGCTTCTGTGTGCTCGAGTGTTGGCAAGTAATTGCTCAAATTTACATTTGCCCTGTAGTGGAGAAACTGTTCTGAACTCATAGCATATTTTACTGCACTGGTCAGATTTGAGAACCTTAAAAGCTCGTTTACAGCCTAGTTTGTCTCTACAATATGTGAGCTTAAGTTGGAGTATTTTTGGAAAACCACTGCCTTGGAAGTGCTGCAAAGGACTTTGAAAAAGCCAGGCTGGAGAAGCTGCTATGCCAGTAGCTGGTGAATTGCCTACAGTTTATTTATTTGGTACTTCCAGGGGTTTTAGGGAATGCTAAGGCCTGGCACAGTGTGGTTGTTAGTTATGGTAAATGTTTCATTTATGCTTCATTTACTGAGGGGTATATACAGGTATCTGTGAGATGGAGTTGCTGACAGGAAAGGTCTACACCCAAGGTCACATTTTCAGACTGTAGTGTTATAGGTTTGACAGTAGGAGGCATCTTCACATCAGCTATTTCTGGAATAGCTGCAGAACCTGCCTAGTATTTACTGAAACTTCAATAATGGTAGCGGATGTGAAGCATTTTATATAAATGCAATGGTTTAAATATGTATTTCAAGAGAAGTAATGTAAAATCTCAGTGTGATATTGTAGTGTGCCTAGCTGTTGAATGTGGTTTCTCAAAATAGTAATGCAAGAAACATTTGCAGAAGTTCAGTTGTGACTTGCATCTAGGAAAACAAAGTTTGTTATTCTTTACTGGCAAATTCTGCACAATATTTTATTTTATCATGGAACTGTCAGTATTTCATCTGCACTAGTCTTGTAGCTTTTGATTGATCTGGATTTTTTGGTCAAACATAGTGTGTTTTAAATGGCTGTTAATATTTGTTGGCTTATAGAGTACAAATTTAAATGGATGTTTTGTGTGTTTGCTTCTGAACACATGCTTAGGTGAATTTCACCAGGAATAAAGAATGCTGTGAGTCTGTATATTAGAGTATGTCCATCAGTGTTTGGAGTTGGGTTCAAAATCTGACATTCAGTGCTTTGTCATGGAAAGGTGAAATAGAATGAATTGTCTCTTTCTCCTGTATGTTTGAAAATATTGGCCTTCCACACTAGTCTCCATTTTTTCATATGATTAATTGCAGTTTACTGTCAGTTACTGAGAACGAGAAAAAGCTCACCTTAAATTATACAGATGGAGGTTGTGTGTTCATGTCCTTAGTGTTACAGTGCAGTGTTGTGGGGTGGGGGCAGAGTTTTTTGAGTGCTGTTACAGTGTAACATGGCACTCTCAAATCAAATGTGGGTTTCCTCACTACTGGTTAGTGCATTTACCTGGAATCAAATGGCTGCTCGCTTGCAGCAGTGGAGCAGCAACCAAAACTGAACAGGTGAATTGTTAGAAATTGGTCTTCTGTAGGTTTAGCCTAGTGTCCTATGCCTTACATAAACTCAGTATTTTATTAAGCTGCTCTATATAGGTGAATGCATTTTAACCAGTTTGCTTTAGTAGGAGAGTTTCAAGATAGTGTGTCACATGAGCAGAGACCTCATCAGGAGCAAATAAGCTCAAACTGTTTTTGAGATACCTTGTATTTAGACACAGATATTTGTGCAAGGAATTTAGGTTCAAATGGCTGTGAACTGCTGGTGGAGGCAATTGGTGAATGGTATTCAGATCTTTTGAAAATTAGCATTTGCCTCTGTTAAAATAGGCATAAAATGGTTGTGAGAATGAACTGTATCTTACAGTCTATCCATTCAGCTCTAAGGAGAAGGGACTATTCTTTATATAAATGGATGGTTTAGGATATTGATTTCCTTTTCTGCCTAATTTATGGCTAGTCAAGTTGCCTTTGTTCCTGAGTGTTTTCCAGTTACCTTGAAAATGGTAAACCAGCTAAATTTTAATTGCTTTTATTGCCTTAAACTGTTTACCCCTCAGCAATTTATCAAAATTACCTTTGAACTTCAAGAGGAAAAGATTATAAGAGGAAACCCTTTTAAAAATGTTATCAGAGATAAACTCCATTGATGCTATCATCATTATTGATTTTTTTTTCTCTAATCTGTTAGAACACAGCACATGCTGCAGCATGATCTGCTTCCTAGCTGACAAGATTGATGTGAGGAGAGTTTTTTTTATGGCCATGATAAATGTATGTTTAAAAACAGTGCTCTCAGACATAGTATGAAACTTCTAGCACTCAGTTTACATTGGCTTTGTCAGCCAAATTCAGCTGTGTGGGATTTTGATTTACATCTAATACATCAGAGGATTAAGAATGAAATAGTTTCATATTAACCTTAGGTCACTTTACTTTTTTACTCATTTATTCAAAAGCTAACCTCGGGGGATAATCCAAACAATAAGCAAATGTGTGGCAAAAAAGCAGAGTGATAAAAAGCTCTTAGCTGCTTGCCAGTTTGATTTTGTTTGGTTGGTTTATTTTTTCCCCAAGTCTGTTTTTGCAATTTCCATGCATTGAGGTCCTGCTGTTTCCTTAGGGCAGTGGTACAGATGCCTTTCTTTAGACATTATTCAAACTGCTGCAGAAGGTAAAGATTTATTTTATATGTACAGTTGAAGCTGCTTCTCCCCAGGCCAGCGTAGGAATCAAGCTCTTCTATCGGTTATTGCTTTCTTTTGTTTAATGGGGCGATGATGGCTTAAATATCAGGGTTCCGCTGGAAACTGGCAGTCTTTTACTGGGCTTGAATCGAAAACATGCAGAAGAGGACCCTTTACTGCTCTTGCCCAAGGAGGCAGGATGAGGAACTACATTTCAACTAAATAGTGCGGGAACACCCCGAGGAAGGCAAAGGAGCGCTTTGGGGCATTTGCCGTGTCCTGGTAATCTCCGTGTATCATTCTAGCGCTGGTTAATACAGCGGGGATCCCCTTCCCTCCGCAGCCGTGCGGTGCCGTAGCCCCGGGCGGGGAGCCGGGCCGGGCTCGCTGCCGGGGAGCGCAGTCCCCGCCCCGTCCCGCCCCGCCGCTCGCACCGCGCTGGGCTTCCCCGCGGCCGGCGGGCGGGAGGAGCCGCTCTTTCCGCTGGGTGTCACTCTGGGGTGGGAGAGGCGCATTCAAAAGCGGGAGGGGAGGGAAAAGCCCGCCGACAACCCCGGCCGCCCGCACCGGCAGCGCCCGCCGCTCGCCACGCCGCGGCACGGGCGGCAGCCGCTCCGCTTCCTGCGGGCCGGGGCGCTCCCGGCCCTCCGCCTCGGAGCCGGCGCCCGGCGGAGAGTGCTCGGCTGGTGCCGCCTGCACCCCGAGCCCAGCCCCTGCGGGCGGAGGCCGTCGAACCCTTCCAGAAGGATGCTGGAGAGCGGCTGTAAGGCGGTGAAGGAGGGCATGCTGGAGAAGAGGAGCGACGGGCTGCTGCAGCTCTGGAAGAAGAAGCGCTGTATCCTCACCGAGGAGGGGCTGCTCCTCATCCCCCCCAAGCACCCCCCGCCGCCGCAGCAGCAGCAGCAGCCGGCCGAGCCGGCGGCCAAGATCAAGGAGCTTCACTTCTCCAACATGAAGACGGTGGACTGTGTGGAGCGGAAGGGCAAGTACGTGTACTTCACGGTGGTGATGGCCGAGGGGAAGGAGATCGACTTTCGGTGCGCGCAGGAGCAGGGCTGGAACGCGGCGATCACGCTGCAGATGGTGCAGTACAAGAACCGCCAGGCCATCCTGGCCGTGCGCTCCACCCGGCAGAAGCAGCAGCACCTGGCGGCGCCCCACGGGTCGCGGCTCCGCGGCGCCTCCAACTCCGCCTAGCGCAGGTACGGACCCGGCTCCGCCGCTCCGGCTCCGCGGGGCTGCCCGCCCCGGCCGCCTCTTCGCCTGACGGGTGCCCTGTGTGCTCTCTTGTCGCTGCAGGTCACGGTCACGGAGCGCTGCCGAGAAGAGGGACCTGCCCCAGGGGCTCAGAAACTGGGCGGACGCCGGAGGTGCGGGTAGAGCGGAGAGAAGCGGCTCAAGAGCCCGAGCCTCAGCCTGCTGCTGCTGCTTTGCCGCCCTCGGTGCCGAGAAGCATTTCAAATCCATTATTTATGAACCTTGGAAAGGATCCTTTGGTGCGATGGGACTTCTAGGAGACATGATGTACTGTAACTTTATTTTAATGTATTTTATTTTATTTATTAGGGTTGTTTTCTTTTGGTTTTGTTTTCCTTTTTTTTTTTTTTTTTTAAGGCTTATTTGCAAGACATTTGTGAATGTAGGCAGTATCAAAAAGTAAAGAAAAAAAACAATATGCATGTAAGCTCCCTGAAAGAATGGAGAAGTTCTGGGTACTTTGACTGTGTGCAATTTGACAAAAAGTTATTCATCTTTTACCCAAAATACACTGTATTCCACCAGCATGGAAAATGTCATGTGTGTTTCAAAATTTGGCTGAAACCTGTACTGCATATGAAACCTATTTTCTCTAACGAGAACGACAATTATAGTCTGGGGCTTAATTGATTTTTTTTTTTATTAAACGTGGTGGAAGATGATAAAAAGTTATTCATGCTTGGCTATTCAAAAAAGCAATGTTGCTTGTCATTCTGGGATTGAAACCAACCTGTTTAGTGTATGAGCAGAAGGAATCTGACCAACTTCTTTTGTGCTACAGGAATCTGAGCTGGATTCCAGCTGTCTGTGTGGTGTGTTTGCTCCTAGGCTGGTGGGCCAGGACTGGGAAGTGTTCACGAATGTTTCTTAGCTTCCAAGTTCAGGGCTCCCTCTGCACGCTCAGTTTTCAGAGTGATCTGGATTCTCAACTCGTGTTGCATTTCATGGCAGTTTTTTAATGTCTTGCATTAAAGCAGTCTGTAGTTTATAATTTTATGTATGTTTTAGCGTGCAAATGGATTATTTTGGTCACAGTTTTTATAAGCTGAAAGTTGCTCTCTAGCTGAGATGAACTAGATTAATTTTGGTGTTTAGCACTGTCAGATGTTGAGAGAGGCGTGCCATCTTGCCTCTAAAAACGTTGATGAAGCCATGAAGTTGGAAAACAAAGGGCTAATTGCACAGCTGGTGTGTGTTTTTCTGCCTCTTAGAAGTCAGTGGGATTGGGCTGCCGATGCCGGTCGGAGCTCCTTGCCCAGTGCAGAGGAGGCAGTCGGGCAGGGCAGTGACATTTCCAGGACAGGGCCCTTGTGACCGTGGCTGCCTCACCTCGGGTGCTGCTGCCGCCCAGGTTCTCGGGTTTAAATGAAAGGGGGAGGCTGCAAGTGGGACAGAGCGATGTGGCCCATTATCTCTGCTCCAAGGTAAAATGTCAATGCCATGGAGATATTTATTTCAGTTAGTGTGGTGAGGAAAATGGCTTTTGGCCCCTTTACAATTTACATTAATATAAACAAAATCTTTTAAAGCTACACATCCAACGCTTTTTGTGTAAATGAGCAAGAGCCTTACATTCTTGGTGCAAGCTTGTTTCTGTCAGTGTTTAAAGCAAAAAGCTGATGTGATGCTCAAAGGGAGATGTTAGCATTCACTATGGTGTCCATCGGTCCCTTCCTCTGCACTCTAAGATTAAGTTCAGTCCTGTAAGGGAGTAAGTTGAGGTCTGTGCTAGCCCTTGTCTTTTGTTCCCTCCTCCAGGTGTCAGGGTCACAGATCTGGACAAGTGAAGCATGGTATGGTGCAGATCAAAGCCCTGACAATGCTCTGTAGATACTCCTGAGCGCTTCTTTTCAACCTGGCCCTCGCCAGGGCTGCGTGGTGAACTTGGGGTGGTGGATTACAGCTGTCCTAACTAACTAAGTCACTGTTTGGCCATTAATTGAAATTGAAGGTGCCCCTCATCTTCTAGGATTAGGTTCGCTGGCTTGGCAATCATAACACTCAATTTCCACTTCTCTGTACATCTGCCATTATCATTCTGCTAACGCTTGGATGTTAGAGCTGCAAGGGGATTCTCTAATGAGCTAGTCAGAGACTCACAAAATAGACTGTAATCTGGCTCCTCTCTTTACAGTGATTAACTACAGTTTACTGAGAAACTAATCCACCTTTTCAGGTATACAGGTGTATTGCTGATCTCACCTACTAAAATACATTTTAGCCTACTGAAGGATAAATGTAACTGATGAGAATTAATTCCTATTTGATCAGAGACACATGTATTTCTCTGAGAGAGGCAGTTATTCTTGTCCTCGGTGGATGCAAGCCTCTATATGCCACAAAAGTCTGTGGATGTAATCTAAAGCTGAAATTTTACTGTTCTTCTGGAAGTACTTGTACTTTGAAAGCTAAAGATGATCATTTTAGTGAGAAAATTACCATGAAGGTATGAGGAAACTATGTTAATTTCAAATTTGCTATTCTTTTTCACTGGTTAAAGTCAATACCCCGCTGTCATGTTTCTTGTTTCAAGCTGGTCTAAAGGAGGATCTGAAAACCTTTTGGACTGATGTAGTTCAACAAACTTTTGTTCCTTGTCATTGCCTGCTGTGTTGCCTGTTTGGAAACTTTGGTGTCAGCCAGCCTCCTAGTGTGAGAGGTGGTCACATCACAAAATCTACCTTGATACCTCCAGCCTGAGTGGGTGGGATGGGTGTAAGGATCAAACTTTTCCCTTGTGTCTCCAAACTGTCTCCTGGAAACTGAATGGGAACAAATTGGCTGGGGTTCCCTGGGGACAGTTGGACCATGTGGCTCATGCCCTGTCAGTGTAAATAAGGCTAAATTGTCTGATGGGGACAGTCTGACAGCTTTCTCACGCTCTGAATTCTATGGTGTGTGGGGATTTTAGGGCTTTGGGGTTTTGGTTTTTTTTTTTTTTTTGTTTGTTTGTTTTTTTTCTTTTGTTTGTTTTTTTTTTTTTTCTTTTCTTTGACTGATAGTAATTTTAGACCAAGAAATTGTTTGATGTTATAAGAGGTACTTCTGGGTTTTTTTTCATCTTGCCCCTCTATTACTACATAGTCTTCATTTGAACATCTGGATTTAATACTGTCTGTTACTGCATTGTAAGCAATGGCTATGAAAATAGGTTCAGCACAGCATGCTCCATCTTATTGGAGCTTTGCAGATAAATAAATTAAGTTGTCCTTCCTCTTCCAAAAAAAAGAAAAAACCCGGAAAGCAATCTGACAGCACATGGCTGAAGTAAAATTCATTACAGAATAAACAAAAATGCTGGTAAAACACACACAGGCAAATGCTTGATATAGATAGCAAAAGTGGGAACAGCATTCATAAAAAGGTTAAAATTACTTGTAATAAAAAAGAAAAAAAGTAATCAAGGGGTGGATTTAGCAAGAAAATCCAAGCTGTGGTGACCAAGACAATTTAGGAACTGGGGGAAAAGGAAGATCAAGTGGATGCTGTTTCTGTGACATCCTGAAGTAATTCCTCTTTTTTAAGGTTCATGGTATTCAGATGCCAGCTTCTGAATTATAGCTGCAGTGATGTACGAAATGTTTTCTAGCATATCCTCTTGTGAGCAGAAATACCAGTGTCGTCAAAAAAAATTTGTGTGTAAATATGACTCATAAATGATTTCTGAGAGATGCGATTTATTTTTCATATTTTTCAAGATACATTCCATTTCAAATAAAGAGGTATCTATTGAAAGAGCTCTCAATATGTTGGAAGAATGGTTGTTTGGTGGGCTATTTGTGATGATTAAAGCCTGGTATAAGCTTTTCCAATGTCTTAAGCTCCAATCTCCAATCTGGTATAAGCTTTTCCAATCTCTTAAGCTTAGTCTAAGAGCCTAAGAGGAACACTTTGAACCTGGGTAGGTACTCTCTGAAGACCCACTCAGATGCTCCAATTAATCTTTATATATATAGCACCATGATGAGATTCAGAGTCCTCAGTTTTGCTTCTTGCAGTGTGTGATGTGTGAGCACCCACACCAAGTGTAGCTGATTTCTGTAACACTCAGTGCCACAGTTCATGTACAGCAGGTCTTTGGGGCACAGAATTCAGGCTCATCACTGTCACCTGTAAATGCCTTGCTCTGTGTGACATTAGGAGGCCTTAAATGTGCCTTGTTTCTCTTTTTCTCAGCTCTTAAGCACTATGATTGAATTGCAAGTAACCTGAAATTAATCCAGAAAAAAACCACTTCCACCATCTGGCATAAACTCTGACCTGTTCTTTTCTAGCTTCATGGGAAAAGAAATTAGGTGTAACAAGAAACATGTGCTGCTCTGGGCTCTCTGTAGTGATGCAGCTGCTCAGATGTCTTGGACTCCCCTGATGTGTATTTGTATGGTAGCAGGTCCTCATTTCCAAGCATCTGCTGAAGGTGTATTACTTTCAGGGACACAGGGTGCATTGACCTAGACATGTTGGTGCTGGTTGCCTTCACTGGGGAGATGTCAGTAACCTTTTCCATAAGAAGGCTTTTATTGTAAAAAGTACAAGTTCTCTTTTCAATAGCAAACACCCTAAAATATAGGCATTTGAACTTAATATTGATATGCAAATTATAGCTTCAAGATCTGACCTCTCACAAGTGCTGGTGCTCAGCAGCTTTGAAAAGTCAGTTAAGCATCTCTAAATTTATTATCTATTCAAGGACCCACTGTTCCTTACAGCTGTTGGAGGTATCCCTTATAAGCTTTTAATAGCAGTGGTAAGTGTCTTTGTAAGGATCTAAATATAGAACAAGAGTTTTATAATTGGTGGTTGTTTCTGCTCCAGCACCAATGGTGATATCTTCACAAAGGTACATCAATACATGCTTCTCTGCTTTAACTTTTGATTAAGAGGATGTGAAATAAGACTGCTTATGTATTTGTGGTCCATATGAAACGGTCCTAGAAAATAGGTTGTTATTTTCCTAACAGGGGATGTTGTCTTATTAGGATTTTCTCTTAAGTTTTTTCTCATCTGAAGTACAATGTGGGGTACAGAGAGATTATCTGGATCTGATTCAAAGTTCATTGAAATCAACCAGAATTTTTCCAGACTGGGACAGATGTTGGCCTTTTTCACAAATGGTGGCTGCTTCTCTTTTGTTTTAAAACCCCAGAAGCAAGACCTTTGCCCATGATCTGTGTCAGTATCGATGGTGTGTGATTAGGGTAACACTGACATTCTGCCCTTTCATATTTCCCAATTAAATGACGGGGAGAGGAAGATGAAATAGAGCCTATGCTTTTTGAGCAAAACAAAATACAAAGGAAAGCCAATCTAAATGTGTGTGTGTCCTCCTTCCCCCAGATGAAATCTAGACCAGAATGCAATTTCACTGAATTCACAGCACACCTCAAACTGAACTATTTTCTTTGTAATTGAACCCAAACCAGAATTCAATGAAAGCCTTTACTCCTCTGAGTGCTTGTTTCTATCAGGAACAACTCAGTCCTTTTTAGAAAGTGCCAAATTACTTCCACACCTATCCACATTTTTTAAAAAATTAAATTAACCATCATAAAAATTTTTAGCTTAAGTCTTTTATATATTTGAAATAAGCGTTAAAAAAATAAAAGTCATGAACAGTACCATGGGTGTTTGTTCTGGTTTTTTCTGCCTTTCCAGTGTGGGATTTTTGATGTGTTAAGTAAGGACCCTGGTACGCGCTTCTCACAGTGTTGCTTTGTGCCTTCTGTGCTGAAGATGAGCAGAGGTGCCTTTGGGCCTACTGAGAGCTGAACATCCTCAAGGTGTCCTGGCACCCAAAGGAGCTGGGAGCTGCTTGGGACCTCAGCATGAGGCTCAGTTACTTGTGGAGTCTTGGCCCAATGGTGCACAGTGAATCTACAAGGAAAGGGACATCAGCTCCTCTATGAAGCACTGGGAAGTGAGGCTGTACTGCCAGCTGGAGTCTGCATGGATCTTGTGCCTGGTTTCATTGCAGTACCTACAAGTTTTCCTCAGGAGACTTGTAGAAAAAGCCAGGGGTGAGGTTTCTGTGCTTAAGTGCTTGGGGTTTTTTTGGTTTTGTTTAGGCTTTTAGAAAAACATCAAAGCAGAGATGTGTATCCCAGTAGAGGCTCATCACAGGAAATTTAAATTAGCCACTCTCGCAGCCTTTCCTGGTCTTCTCTTAGATGTCTCTGGCTATGCCAGCCACCAGTGCAGGGGAAATGATTGTTTGAATGGGGGTTAGATTTACCTTTGTGTAGTATTGTGCTATGACTACAGTGGATTTCTGATAAACAAAATTTCTAATGACCCTGCTTCCTAATCTTTGCCTTGCAATAGTTCGTGAGCAACCATAGTAGATTAACTAAACCAGAAAATATGTATATAATGACTAATCATTACAATGAAGCATACAGCCCTCTGTGGTCAGCAGAATATTTCAATTGAGACAATTTACCCCATGTTTTGTAAGGCTTCCAGCGAGATGAAGAAATCCCTGCTTTTGTTTTTAAGATCTTGTCTGTATTTTGTAAATATTTCTGATATTTATGACTGTACATATGGCTTCAATTGTAACTTAGGCTCAAGAGCTGGGCTGCATACCATCTAGGAGGAGATTATTTCATTATTGTTCATTTTTGTCAGGTTTTGAGGCTCAGCCTTTAGGAACTTTTGTACCTACAAAGCTGCAGTGAACCTGCAGCTCAGAGAGCACATGCAACCTGTGCTTGGGTTGGGTGCCAGAGCCAGGGTCCTTTGAGGGAATAGCTCTCCATGTTGCTGTGTGCTTTGGAACTGGGCCTGGGATGATAATTCGCTGTGCCAGCGATAGCACCTCTCTGCAAGGCCCTCAGCCCACTTGTATATCATATCTCTGTTTTGGAGAAGAGGAAACTCGGGACCGGAGAGCCCCTGCTGCCTGCCCAAGGTCATGCCTTGGGAGCCAGAGAGCAGTGTTCCATCCATACCAGGCTCCCTGTCCCTGTGTGAG
Source organism: Melospiza melodia melodia (assembly GCF_035770615.1). Classification (NCBI taxonomy): domain Eukaryota; kingdom Metazoa; phylum Chordata; class Aves; order Passeriformes; family Passerellidae; genus Melospiza; species Melospiza melodia. The sequence goes on from NC_086197.1 coordinate 67,068,484, forward strand.
AAGGGCTGCCTCTCACAGCACAGCCTGCTTCCTTTCCTGGGCTTGGTAGACACCTTCCAGTGTCCAATCCCCCTGCCAGTGCCACGGCTCCTTGGATGGAGCCCTCAATGGGTGACTGCCTTGCCATCTAAGTTCCAGCCCGTAAGATGCATTGTATTGCAGTTACTTGCTCCTCGGAGACAAGAGCAAGGCAGAAACACTTGGGCTTCACTTGGGATTTAGCAGAATCTTGGATGACTTCAGATTATTAAATAAGCTTCTGGCTATTCCCAGCACTAGGCATTGTGCAAACGGCGTACTAGGGATCTGTGAGTTGTTCCCTATTTCCTGAGCGATTAAGCTCCTCTCTTTACTGTGGATTACAAGGACAAAGAGAGGTTATCAGTCCCATAATAACTTGAAAGGACTCTGTAGAATGAATCCAATGTTAACACAGCTTTTCCAGCCTGATACCTGCTTTGACTAAAATACAGAAAATAAAGGGGGGGAGAAATAATTTTCTTTCTCTACTATTCTCTGTCATTTAACCGCTTCACTCAGAAAGAGGGAGCTTTGAGAGAAGTCCCTTTAGTCAGAGACACTCATCCCAATCTTGTTTTTCTAGCAGGAAAAACCTAAACTGACTGGTGGACAAAGTTGTAGGAACCAACCCACTTATCCTAGCTTGCTGCTGGACGGTGATGGGGCTGTGTGAGTGGATCTTTGTGGGCTTTCACAACAGCTCCTTCAACCATCTGTGGACCTGAAAACTCCATGACTTTTCCTGTGCCAGCAGCTACTGCAATATGCAGATGACTTTGCATAGGGGCTTTTCTTGTATGCAGATGAACACATGAAAAATTACTGTTCTTTTTTAAAAGAAAAAAAAGTCAGCCTTGAACTGGAAAAGCTATTCTTTATTGTTTGCTTCGGAGGCTGCTGCTACTCTCAGCCAGTCAGAGAGCTGTGCCTCCAGCTGAGTTAAATGTGTACTGGCTGCTTTTTTCATTTTTATCACAGATTGTTAATATTTCCTGTTCCACTAAGCCACGTTTCCCTGGTACTCTTTCCTAGTGCTTGGCTCCTAAACAAAGTCACAGCTCTTGTCACAAGGCAGCGGGCTGCATACTTATCCTTTATGTGAGTGTTGACTGAGGGCTCAGCAGTAGGGAAGTAATGCTGACAGCTCTGCTCCAGGACAGCAGATTGTCAGCATTCCTCACCAGGGCACCCAGCTGGCCTGGGAAAAGGCTGCTGTTTTGGGGGTGGGGGCTGGGCCTCTAAAATAAACTGCCTGTCCTTCCAGAACTGAGGAAGATGGAGAGGGATGGTCAGATGGCCTCTTTCTGGTCAGAGGGAGGGTCAGACCTATGCATCTGCAGAACCCATAGCGAACACTGCGATTCTGCAGGCACGAGCTGAGTTGTTGGGTGCAAAGAGAGAGGGGTATCTGATGGCTGAGATGGCAGTAAGACACCACAACACAATGCTCATGTATTTATGGGCCATATTAAATGGTCCTAGAAATAGGCCATTATTTTCTTATAATTGTTCCTAATTATGAACAATTAGCCATTTTCCCTCTCCACCCCCCTCCTCATTAAGAGAACAGTGTAGCTTGCATTAGTGGAGAGGATGACAGGTGGGCCTGTTCCTGTGCTGAAGATTAGCCCAGGCAGTTGGGAGCAGCAGCTGCAAAGGAGAACTCAGCTTCTGCTGCCCCAGGGAAGCTGCTACAGTCACTCCCAAGCAATTTGGAAAGTGTTCCCGTGTGTTTTCCTGAGGGCTTAAGAAGCTTGCAGTCCTGGCCCACAGATGGCTGGAGTTGTGAAACTGCAGCCATGGGGCAATCAGCTGCCTGCCACCCTGCCTTCATCCTTAGTCATCTGGGAGGGAGGCTGAGGAGGGGCTCCCCAGGCAGGAGCTGCCTCCCAGAGGGACTTGGGGCAGCCAGATGGGTGGGCTCTGGACCCACCTCTGTCCTTCTGCTAGGTACATCTGACTAGAGGAGCCTTCCTGGGCCACACTTGCTCCAAAGGCCTCTGCCCCACAGAACAAGCTTTGTCATGGATGCCATCGAAGGCACTTGCCAGCCCCCTGGGCTGTGTCATGCCACTGGCTTGCTGGCAGCTTCACCTGTGCTGCCATTCCTCACCAGGGTGCTGTGAGCTGTAACACTGCAATGAGCAGCTGGGTGAGGTCTGAAAGCTTCACAGGGCTCTGCAGAACACCTTTTACCTGCAGTTCTGGTGCTGATAAGCTCAGAAACAGCTGCAGTGACATGTTCTTGAATTGGGCTGTGGGAAGTTGGTGCTCTGAGCTGAAGGTGCAAGGTAAACATACCTTGAGGACAGAGCTCCCCAGGGCTGGGTGCTAGTCATCGCAGGGCTGGGACGATAGCATCCATGCTTGGTGGCACTTGCAGGGTTGGGGTTTTCCTAGTTTTTCCCTAATTCTGCTGGTTTCAGCCACAGAGCCACCTACCAAAGGGTATTTTCTTCTCAAAGGAAATTCTAAATAACTTAATCAATTTTCCTGACTGTAGAAAATCCTCAGCAATCTCTTTTGCTGCTGAAACATGGTGCAAAAGGGTGAATGCTTATGCAGGTAACCTTAATACAATATTTCATTTTTGTCTGGGCAATGGCAGAGATCTAACACCATGCAAAGCTTGCATAAAAGTAAAGATTATATGTATTTTCAAATCTGTCATGGCTACAAACATCATTTTGCTGCCTTTGATTTCCTAATGTTTTAATTTAACTGAATCTAAGCAGATTTAATGGTTAATTTTCAGAATATTCTCTTAAGGATTTTTTTCACTCAAAGTTGAAACCTTAAATCAAGCTGAATTTGGGAGAAGTAATTTACTTTTGCTCAGCTCTGGATATGCTTTGTCTTTCTTCAGCCTCTTTTTTCTTTTCCTCTTCCTTGAGTGTGCAGTGTTTTGTGGGACCCGCGATGAGAGCAGCTGCTCCCATACCCACTCTGTGCCCCTTGCTGGTGTGTCTCCTAAAGCTATGGTAGCCCTGGAGCAGCCACAGCTGTGTCCTCTGCTCAGTCTCTATGCAGCCATCCTCCATTAGATTTGCCCTTGTAAAATGAAATTCTGGCGTAGCTGGAGCTTGCTCTGAATTCAGCTGTCACCGTCTGCACTGAACTGGCCCAGGGGTACTTGGAGGCAAAGCCCTACAGCAGCACTCTGCACCAGTGTCCTTCAGGAAGGTCTTTTAGTGCCACACCTCTGCTGCAGTCACTGGAAAGCATTCACAGACATTAAGGAGATGGGATGGGTCTCCCCCTCTCCCAGCTGCCAGCATTGCTTTCCACATGTGATTGATTAAGGTGAGAGCTGGTTTGCCTTTGCCGCCGTCACCGCTGCCCTTGTGCTGCCGGCAGGAGTTACGGGGCACTGAAAAGCAGGAATGGTCTGAGAGCACAGGGTATTTATGTGATACTCCTAATGGGTCTGCCAGTACTTTGTGTGTGGCCTTTCTCCAGCCCAGACCTCACAGAGCTGCTGTAAAATCCAGTACCTCACTGACCTGTAGCCTGGGAGAGGTCAGGGTGGCAAGGTTTGTATGTACCACTCGGAAAATAAAAATGCTTTTATAACACAGAATTCCCAGTTTGTGAGGCAATGCAAGCCGGGTCTTGTTTAGTATGATTCTTATGCAGGTGCCTGACTTCTGAGTGCACTGATAGCATTCTCTGGAGCCGGCAGGGTTAGCCCAGATTTAGGGCTACTCATGAGGGCCACCCCTCTTCCTGTGCACAAAGGGGAGGATATATACCAGGATACAGCTGTTTTCAGCTCCCAGATGTTGACTACATGGCATTGCAAAGCGGTATCTTAAATTTACTACTGCTGGTCTATTTAGCAGTGTTGCTATAGATGCTACAATGCCAGTGGGCTAAATAGCTCAGAACTGCAGCAAACTGTATTAATTGCTGTCCACTCTCAACCCATGAAATCCTCAGCTTTTATAAATCCTGTCTCTTTTTCTCCAGTCCTCTACATCCTTTACTAGCTTTCTGAAGAGGAAAGCTCAGTTTTTGTATACTTCGCGTCCCTTCTCCAAGAAACCTTGCTCTTAATTTTGTCAGCAGCTTCAAAGAGATCTCCAGCCCCCAGGTTTGCACACAACCTACTCAGGGGTGTTCAGTTCCTTCATGTTCACAGAACACATGCAAGTGTGGTGCTAGGAATGAGGAAAAATTAGTCTATTCAGCAGCCTGAGATGCTCAGTAGCTGCCCACCCTTGACAAGCTGTCACATCTTGCAGCTCAGGACAAAGGAAAGGTTTGAATTTTTCATATTGGATCATTTCAAAGCCCTTGGGTCTGTTCTGCTGGAGAAATTAACCCCTGTGTTTCAGTGTGCATGGAAGTGTGCACAGCAGTGGAATTCCTGCACCCCATGGGTGTGATGGAGCACAGAGGGCTCACAGCAGGTGCCAGAGCCCAGCTGCCCACAGAGGAGGTGAGTCCTTGACAGACACATCAGGATTCCTCCTCTCTGGTGACCTGGCACCCTGCAAGGCTATTCTGCAGAGGATGGGTTTGTTGCTGGCACATTGATGGAAAGTGGATGGTGCAGGGGCTGCATAACTCACCCTCCTTCCTCTGACTTACAGCCTGGCCTCCTTGGCAATCTGATCTCAGGCTGGCCCAGGGGAAGGACACACCATACTTTAACATTTGCTCTTCAGCCTGAGCATTACCCAGGGGCACAGGGAGGGCCCCGGGCCTTTGCTGGGAGCGACACATTAGTGAAATGGCTCGAGACACAGTGCCCTCAAACACAGCCGCTCCATGAAAGGTCTGCAGGATATGGGACACCAAGGCCTCTCCCTGCCCCTCCCTGGCTCGTAACCAGATAGAGCCCATTTCTGAGGGAGTCTTTCTAGGAGACTTCAAAACACCCTTGTGGAAGCTTTAGTGCAGACCAGACCTGGCTTTCCTCAGGTGGGCACCACCCATGGAGATCCCTTCAGCCCCAAGTGAACATGTTTCTGCTGCAGCCACCCTTGCCATGCTAACAGCAGTGATTAAACTGTTCCAAAAATTTAGAACAGCTAAAGTGAATGGGGCATTCAGGAAAATAAAGAATAAAGCTCCAGAGATGTAATTATGGCACTGTTGAAATCTGTGTCAGAATGTCACTGACTTCACTGAAGGACTTGCCTCTTCAGGAAATATGTGATCAAAATGGGAAGCTTGAGATTTTTTTATATCAAAAGCTTCTTGGGAATATGTTGATATGAAAAATACGTTTAAAAAAAATCAGTTACGTTTGTCATAGTTTGCTATAGGTACTCAGGTATTGGGAGGAGACTTAGGAACCCAAAGAGAAAGGTACCAGATATTTGAGTATTCACCCTCTGATAAGATGATTTCTGAGAAATGAGTCCTGTTGGTCCCAGAAGGAGCTCCAGCGCTTGTTTAGATAATGAAGAAAGAGCTTCACTGGCACATGGTACCCAGTTGTGCACCCATGAAGGGACAACTGGCCTAGGTCCAAGTCTTCAGCAGCCATTTCAACACAGTTCCAGTTTCCCAATTGTCTCTGGGAATTCAACATTTGTCAGTGGCAACAAAATAAGTATTGTTCAATAACAATGAAAGTTTGCTATCTTTCTCTTTACTTACATTTCTCTGCAGGATGCTGCAGTTGAGAATGTGCTTTGAGAACATCAGAGAGGAAGGTAAAGCTCTGTCATACTGGCAGAGATGGGTCTACATGGCACCAAGAGGCTGGAATGCTGCTCTTGGTCACTGGCTCCCCAGAACTCTTAAACCACGAAGCCTGGCTTATCTCGGTACCTCTGCCTGCTTGCCAACAGCTACCTAAGAATTCTTTTCACTGCGCAGCATAAATAATTACTGAGCTGTCTTCTCCTCTGCTGCTCCCCCTGCCTCTGAGCCAGCCCTTGCCACCAGAGTTGTATTTATGCTGTTGCTGAGTCTGCCTGCAAGCCCTGACAAGCTGTCCCACGCAGCCTGCAGGAAAGCTGTGCAGTGGGGTGCTTGCCACCAGGAACACCAGGGAGGAGGAGGTGGCACTGTCCCACCCACATGGCTGCCTGGGGATGCTCTGCCAGGCAGCTGCTGCTCCTGGGCAGCCAGCACCCTGTGCCCCCTGCACTTGGGGTGGATTCACAGCTGCTGCCTCCTATGCAAAAACATTGCCACTGCTGGGGGAAAAACGTGGAAGTTCAAATTTGTCACAGGGCACTGGGAGCAGGAGCAGGTCCTTAACGTGCCTTTGCATGGTCCTACATGTCCCACCCTAGCTGCAAGTCCGTGCCCTTGTGCTGTCACATGTAGGACTGGGTGGTCAGGAGCTGGCTGCCTGGGGGAAAGCCAGGGCAATGCTGGGGCACTGCCACCCCAAACTCCAGCACAGCAGTGCCCATGCAGCCTGCCACACTGGGGACTGGCTGCCAGCCCCACTGCAGGCTGGCCAGAGCTATGTGCTGCAGCTGGGGCCACCCCAATGCTTCAACTTGAAGAAGTCCCACCTGTAAAGCCTGCAGCTTTCCCTGTGGGTGCACACTGGCTGTTATCCCCTCTGTCCACTCCCTGTGTCCCAAGGTGGAGGTCCTGTTATATCTGGTACCTGAAGAGCAGCTTGTACCTAGATGCCATATCATTAGAGGCAGCTCTCACTAAAGGACAGTGAGCACTTTGCCATTATTCTCTTTCTCTGTGGCAACTCCTCACAGAAGTATGGACTTAAAACCAAGGAGCAAGTCTCTTTTCCCAGGTCTGGGTGATATTCCTACTAGTTTAATTAGACATTTCTGGTGATAGCTGCATGAGGCATGCTGCAGGACCTGGAATAATGCTCTGCTGAACAGAGTTGGAGGCCAAGATGGTGTGATAAATAAATAAAAAGTCTTGATCCTTTTGCCCATCTTTTATTTGGAGTGAAATAAATTCTGCGATGCTTAAACTGGGAAGTTTCAATGAGAGGTCTGTCTAGAAGTGGGGAGGACCTCCTTGTTGTAGTGTGTTCTGTTAGTTTGTTTAATTGCTCCCCTATTTTCTGTATTGCTCCCCCATCTTCTGTAATGGTTCTGCCCTCACCAGTTTTTCCCGCCATTGTGTTGTCAATTATTCGGTTGCCCTAGTAACTCCTGCCACTGTCACTGTCAGTCCCTTGAGTTATATAATTTCCCCTCCCCTCATTCCCTTTTAAGTAGACTTGTTTCTCCTCCCTGGGCCCAGTCAATCACCCCCCACTCCTCCTAGTTTACCAGAATCTTCTCCTCTCGGGGAGGCATGATTGGCTAGGGCTCCGGGGCCCCTCCCTTACATTGTATCTATTGGTTTTCCCTTAATGTCTATTATCTTAGGTTCACTCCCTTATCTTCCCCTATTGGTCCTCTGTAAACCCCCTCCCTTGCATACCTCCCCCCTTTATAACCCTGTTGCACCCCTTGTTCGGGGTCACTCCCTGGTTGACACGTTGGGTTCTACAATAAATGTGACAGTCCCCAGTGAGTGTCCAGACTCCTCTGTCTCGTCGGCATAGCAGCGAATCCGTCCGCAGTGAGCACAGCCCGAGGCCATTGACGCCAAGGGGTGCTCGTCCAGTTGCAGTGGGCTGTTGGTCGCCCCTCCTTGAGAGTCGTACTCTCAACCTAAGACCACCGCCTCACTGCACCTCCTGGGTCATGAGGATGGTTCTGAAGGGAGACAAAGAGGTATCCATCCTTCCTTTTTGCATTTGTCTCCCATCTGCTGCACCCACTCCTGAGACAGGAGCTTGAGCTTTGAGTGCTTTGGGTCCCAGCCCCTCATCACTTTATGATTGTGCAACAGGTCGATGACAGGCTGCAAACCCAAGGCTGGGCATCCTGTGTCCTGAGGAAGTTGCAAATAAAAAAGCAATATTATTCTTTAATGACTGCTGACTTGGCACTGTGAATCCCATAGACTGGGTGTGGCATGAAGGATATCAGTTTTGTTAAGTATGTCTATTTTTCTATGAGACATTGACTTCATGTATCTGCAAAGAGGAGACTGAGGGATTTCATCCAGCTCTGACCCTTCTTTTTCAACCTCCCCTGTTCTGAGTCACCTTCTCCTTGCCTAATTTGTCTGTTTTGCCCCAGTTATGTTCTCCTGTGAGTGTGCCTGGCTCACAGCAAACATCTCCACCATTAGCAGAGGCAAGGAAGTCGTTGCGTGATGTTGCCGTCAGTGGATGGTTTATCTAGTTGTAATTCCCATGGCTCCAGCTCTGGGAGTGCTTATACACAGACCTCATTTTGCAGGGGTGGCAAGGGGAAAGGTCAGTATTCATGAATCATTTCCTCCTGGCTGTGGCAACAAGGTTGGTTTGTCGAGTGAGTCATGGAAGAGCAGCCTGGAGAGGCAACGATCTCCAAGCAAAAGACCTTCAGATCCTTAGTGACCCTTGAACACTGCAGCCAAGTTACCATCATAATTTCACATCCCCAGCCACAAATACCTTTAGTTACTTAAAATGCTCTGAAGGTATCATCTACCATGTCTGTGAGAAATCTTGTTCTTTCCAGAAGTATGGCAAGGACTCAAATATATGACTGCCCGATGGCTAATCAATTATCATAGGGCAAAAAGACAGAGGGAAGCCTATCACTCATTCCTTTGTTATAAAGGTGGACTTGTGTTGGTGTGCATGTCTCCATGCCTTTGTTATGGAGAGGGAGAGGTTTCCCAAAGGGAAGTGACCTGATGAAACAGAGTAGTTAGGGCTGGATTGATTACCACTTGGAACGATGTTAGTGCAGAAGTGATTCTGCTGCAGGGTTTTATCTTTGTATTAACATTGAGAAGCCAGTGTAGTACTGCTGTGTTATGAGCTACAAAAACTTGGAACAAGCCCATCCCCACAATGCAAAGCATAAAAAATGGAATGACTGAGATGCTGAGAGAAGTTGTACACAATCCACCTCAACACTTTTGAAATAGCATCAGCAAATTACTGCCCAAAGAATGCATCCTCTCACTCAAGAGATCCAGTTTTAGTGCAGACTTCCAGGGAAAACATTTAGTTGCCTGTATTAAAATATTTTCCAGAAGAGCTGCCCAGCTGCAAGCTCTAAAATGTTCAGAACTTCCTCCAGAGTAGAGCTATTTATTTTTGCTGCCCTGTTTCCCCCATGCTCTCTATTGCTGCCATTAGGACTATTTGGAGCTTCAGTGGTGAGTCAGGCTCCTTCTTCACCAGCTCCTTTAGAGGTTTCCAGCCTGCCCTTTTGTCTTGGCACGTGGGGGGCTGGCAGTGCCAGGACAGGTGCAGAGAGCAGGGCTGAGTTTTCTCCAGTGTTTGTCAGAGTCCAGACACATTTGGTGGAACAGAGCCTGGCCAGTCCTAGAACTGTCCCTGCTGCAGGTGCCTGGTCCCTTTTGGCTGTCAGACATCTGAGAGGGAAGCATGTCCTTCCCATCCCCACGCTGGTGTGGGAGTGTTCCTGCAGAAGCTTGTCCAGTCAGAGGGCACAGGTCTGAGGGGCTAAGAGTAGAGGGGGAGCATGTCAGCTGGTGGTGGCTCCTGGGTGAGCCACTTCCAAATAATATTGCCAGCTGTTTCCCTGACAGGGCATCCATCTGAACATCATCCTGGAGCCACACAGGACCTTCTGCTCGGCCTTTCTCACTGCCACCACAAGGCCATGGCCCTACAGCAATAATTGTTATCTGAAGACAGGAGATGTAATTAAAAGGGAGATGAGCTACCAGGGGATAACACATGGTGTGCTCCCTCTCTGAAGGCAGAGAAGGCAGCGAGGAGAGGGCTTGGGCTGGGCTGTGCAAGGGCTGGGAGACTCAGAACCCTGCCAAGCTGCTTCCAAGCATGGTGCTTGCTGCACTGAGCATAGGGGAACCTCTGGCACCTCTGGTTGCCCTTGCACTACATACATTCCTTGCAGGAATATCTCATCTTTGGCCAAAGAGCTTCCATTTACCATGACCTTGAGGGCTCTCAGCAGGAGAAGGACCCTGGCAGCTGAGGGTTTGCACTGTTACTGATGGGATGACACAAGCTGAACCTGCCTGGGGATCCTGCCTGCCTTGTCAGCTGGTGGTGCTTGAGACTGCCAGGAAACAATTGTGCTTGTGCATTATGGCTTTCCCACTGCAGCAGGGCTTGGCTGGGCATCTTCTGCAGCACATCCCTGTGCAGGGATGGTGCCCACCGAGCCAGCATGGCCACAGGGACAGCGTGGCTGCTGGCAGTCTCGGCTGCGTGATGAGCTATGAGCTGTTGGCACTGCAACCCTGACTGAGGCAGCCTCCAGAGTCTGACCATGTAGTGGGAAAGGAGGCTTTATTTAGGAATGGAAAGCATAAAATGAGGTACCCACCTCTGGCCTCCTGCAAATGATGCCATTGTGACTTGAGCAGCTGAGCTGGTCTTGCTGCCACCATGCTGGCTGTGACTGACACTGGCAGCATGAGGTCTCAGCATTTCATGCATCTGAAGGCCCAATCATTTTCTCTGAAAGCAGTCCGTAGCCACCTCTGACCACCACAGAAACACAATAGTTGTCTTAATATTGCAATGAAACAAATAAACGGATTATTTTTCTCTCCAAGATAGCATTGGCCAGTTAAGTCAAAGAAAACACCTCACAGATATATTAGAAACCAAAGACAGTCTTAAAATTAAGCATTCAATTAGCTGTCATTGTAAGAAAGTAGAGATAACAGTGAGAAAGACTCTAACATTGATAAATTGTCCTTAAGATATTTACAGACAATCTTCAACAGCAAAAAAGTCTCGTTGGTTCTTGCAAAAATGTTAACTGTATTTGTATACTTCCTGCCTCCAACCCAATCAACATTACCACCTGTGATTTTTCTGTAGGGGGGTAAACTCAGCCCAAAGGTTCAGTTTTCTTTGTTGTGGGGTTCTGTTCTGTTTTTAAAGAGTTTTCAGCTGGTTGTAAAAGGGTTTTTGGTTGGAGTGGGAGAGTGGGTTTTAGGGGTGTTGGTTATCAAATACCATTACCAGAACAATAGTTTTTTTAGCATTTACATGTATCTTTAAGGACATATACATATTTAATCACTTATGTCATTTTCCCTCCAATATGCAGAAAATTGCTTCCTCTCAAAGGTCTGCTACTCATTGATGTGAGTTCCACATGGTAAAATAACTCTTAGGTCAAAGCTTAATTCAGCAATGTAAAACAAATTAAAAAAATAAGAACTGCAGTCTTTCCAAGTGAATGAGTAACAAGAGTAATGGTGAATGCTTTTAGTGCTGGTGGCTGCACTATGATTAGCAAAGAGGCACAGTAATGGTCAATTGTCAATCCTAAATCACAACAGGAATTGTCACATATGCAGGCAGGTATTGTTCATCCTCAGGGATTCAGGGCAGTGTGGAACAGTATTAACAAATATAATCCCTGCATTCAGTTTAGTACTTGAAGTCTTTCTCATGTATCTTCAGTACCTTCAGAACAGCTAGCTAATTCACAGGAAAGGCCTGAATGTGAAACACATGTTTCAGCAGAGTTTTAAATCCTCACAGTCAACATTTGGCTGGCTTTTTTTATTTCCCTCAGGAGCTTATTGATACTGTTGTTCAGTACACAGTAACCCTTGGGGAGTTTTGCTTCCTTTGTGCCTGCTGAAAGGGTTTGCCTTACTGACTGATCAGCTGTAATCGAGGAAGGCATATGAGATAATTTTGAAGTTGCACAGAGCTTTTCCAGGTTGGATTCTGCTCAGTTGCTGGGCACTACAGTCTTCCACTGGGTATCCACACTGTCCACAAGACAGTAGCATGAATTGCCTGGAATTCAAAAATCCTTCCGTCATTTTTGCCCTAGTCACATCTATATGGCACATTTTTCTTTACATGCCTTGATAGTGAATCCCCTGATTTAAACAAAATATTCAAGACTTTGTACTTCAAATATGTTACTAGCATTGAGGAGATGTGTATGGTCATGATCAGCACTGTGTGATCTATTCTGTATCATCACTGTTTGGATCACCCATGTGTGTGTAAGTCAATGAGAGGGCTTTTACCAACTTTCTTTTTTTGGCTTCTTGTCTTTCTTTGCTTGAAGTTTCTTGTCATAAACCTATTTAGGGAAGGCAGGGTGAAATGCTCCACCTGTCCTTAGAACAACACAGCTCTCAGGGGTGTGTTTTCTTACTCCTGAGTGTGAATTGAGGCCATTCAAACACTTGGCATTGGCCTTGGGGAGAGGCAAGAGATGGGTAGATGTGTCCAGACTGAAAGTCAGAGGGTTCTGAGCTATCAAATCTGTCTTTCTTTTAGGTGTGAAGAGCAGGATCTTACTCCCAGAACTCAAGTGCCATTTTCTGTACTGTATGAAGTACCCACTTAAGTGTGTGTTTCCCCTGTGAAATGGTTGCTTTTCTTGCTGTCCCCACCTTCTGCCTCCCAACACATTGTCAGAAGAAAGCCCAGAGATAAGTGCTCAAGCATTTCCTGAGCTTATAACTCTGTCTCCTGAGGGACAGTTGATCTGATCCATTTGAAAGCTTGAGTACCAAGTGTCATTCTGTCTCTTACATACATACTGACTGAAATTTTGAATGTTTTTTACAGCACTGAATAAAACACATAAAGTGCTCCTCTCTCTGCAACTGCCTGGTGGCAGGGGCACTTTTGCTATAATATTGTGTATCTTATATCTAAATATAATGATATTCTACATATATATACATAAACACACAGAGCATATATTTAAAAACCGTTAGTAGCTGTTTTCAGCTTTTTGGGGACGTGAGGAGCTTCTGTCATCCATGAGGCTTGTAGGACTCAAGCAATGGTTTAAAACTCATGGTATGTGGATAATTGAAGGATCTTAAATTGGACTACAGGACAAAAGCAAAAGCCACTAGACTTAAAAGTTTCTACACAGGGCTCTACATATCATGGACTGGAAAAATATTATGGGACTGACAGTTGGTGAATGCATTGGTCTGTGACCTTGTTTCTGGTGCTTGGTAAGTGTACCCAGACTACTCAAAGAAGAGGCACTGGGGCAACTGATGCATATATTTAAAAGGAGATTCCTCCCAATTATCCTCCTGCTACTAAGCCTTGTCCCATGGTTGTCAATCCTTTACTTATCCTTTACCTGCCTATTTTCACCCATCCACTTATATGGAAGCTATTTAGGTTTCCTGTAAGACAAAAAGAAAAACTCAGCTCTTAAGCTGAAGTTGTGCCAAATCTTATTTCCAGCCAGCAAATCTTTTCTTCTTTTATTTTGCTTTATTTTTTTTATCCCAGCCCAGTATATTGTTTCATTGCATGAATAAAATGTTATTACAGTGGGTTCACAGAACACCTGTTGCATAAATCTTGGTGATTTTCAGAATGTGAACTCCTGCTGGCAGAGACAGCTGTGTCTCACATTAAACACAGAGTATAAGGTATCCAAGGAGGAAGGAGAGAAAAAAAGGGCTTAAGATAAGAAAACAGTACATCAGTGGCCAGAATCTGTTGTCAAGATTTATAAGCTAAATGAGTTACAGTTGAAGAGGATATTAAAAGAAAGCCATTCTATTCCTAGAAGACAAAATGTGTTTTCTCAGAGGGATTCCCAGAGGACTTTTCATTTCTGACAGCAGACAGAGCAGACAGCTGGTCCACATAAAAATGTACGTGGTAATTAACCTATCCCTCCCATTACACCCAGAAAATATTTAACAAGCAGAGACATTGCTGAGGAATACTGACAAAATTTGAGGGGCTTCCTTGCACTGTGCCAAATTCTTCTAACTTGCTATTCAAGGCTCTGTCTTGTTGGTTCAGCAACAAGTCCCTGGCACAAGGAAGGAATGTAAGGAGCGCTGCCTTAATCAGCAGAACTTTGCAAATCTTGGGGTATGTTTTTTTCTATGCAGTTCAGTCTCCTCCTCCTCTCCAGCACAAATTCTGCAGCCTGGTGACAGGAGCAGGGCCACCAAGTCAGCTGGCTGCTAGCCCTCCAGACTGCCCCATTCCGTGTGAGTTGTCCCCTGAAGGAGGGTGCTCAAGCCCTGGCTGTGGTGGCTTGGAGTGCCAGCATTGGTGTTCTCTGGCAGAAGTGAGATGTAAAGGCTCCCTCCACCCACATTTTGCTTCGCACCTTGCAAGGCTGTGGGGCTGTCCCTCACCTGGACTCTGGGTTGGAGATAAGGACAGGACTCCCTAGCCCTGCCAAGGAATTGATATTTCCAGCACCTTCCACAGCAGTATGGTGTGAACCCCATGGGACATCTAAAACCTAGGAACCAAATTTAAGTTGAGAGAGTTAACTCAGCACAAGGAGCTGCTGTCAGAAACAAACACATCATAGTAAAAAAACAACTCTCGGAGGCAGCAGTGGAAATTTTGTCTATGCACAAAGGGGAATTAGATCTTCAGGGAACAGCCTTAGAAGCAAATTAGAATAACACTCTAGGAAGGAGTGATGGTATGAGAGAGGTCAGTGTTTGCAACTAGATCAGAGTGGACTTTTTCCTTCAGTGTTTGATTATTTGTGCTGTTACTTAGATCACGTCAAGTTTATTCAAGCATAGTCGTAGTGTTCTCCAAAAGCTTATCCCAAATATTTTAATTCACTTATTTCTCTCATCCGCTTCCCTTTCCTCTTCCACTTCACTATTACAGATGTCAGATCAACAAATAAAGTGTGTGGGCAGAACAATGAAACTATTCTCTTGTAAAAAAAGAAGAGATTATTTCATTCTCCTGCTATTAACTTTAAAAGAAAAGGCCTTTTGTACCTTTTATACAAGCATGTGCAATGATACGATTGTGTACCTCATCTCCTTAACTTCAGAGGAAATGATTCATGAAGAACAGTATATGGTTGTAAAGGCTCTGGGTATACCCTGAAATTCCTCTTACCTCATAACTGTTTTCAAGTAAGAAATAATAATTCCTGAGCTTAATGTGACGCAAGTAACCTGGACTGAACTACTTCCACTCTACTCCAGAATCCTGACTGGGCTGAGAAAGGGTCTGAGCAGTTGTCCATCTATTTATATACATTACCTGATTTTCCTTTTCTCCACATTAAATTTTTTATTGTGAGAATAGGGAAATGGGAGGGAAATGGGAGAAGAAAAGGCTAGCTAGATTGAGAGAGGAAAAACTGGGATTTTTTTAGAAAAAAGATGTTGATATTTTTCTTGATGTGTATTATCTATCCAGAGAAATGAATAAGAAATCAATAGCTATTTTGATGTAAGCTATCAATTTTTTTTGGTGCCAGAAATTTTGTTATTGCTACTGTAAACTTTGACAATAAGAACACGTATACTGTGGCACTGAAAACACGAATCATATTTTTCTAATCAGAAGACGCCATGATTTTTTCTCATATCTTGAATTATTGTCTCTCCATTCTTGGCATGGAATGTGGGCTGCTATGAGTATTTCAGCACCACTCTGCCTTTCATGAGGGCGCGTTTCATATGGGGCCAGCTGGGTTTGGTGCCAGACCTTTCAGGCAGTTTATCAGTGCAAGGACAACAAAATCCTGCTGAACATGGCAGCTGCTCTTCCAGTCATGGTGCCCTTCTCCACAGGCCTCTGCTCTGTGACCTCTCTTTGCAGCAGCTCGCACTACCTGCTTGGCCATCCTGGCACGTGGAAGAGCTGATGTGTCTCCAGAGGAAGAGGGTTTAGACTGGCCAAGAATGCCCCCTGGCTCTGTGCTGGTACCAGCGGCAGCTGTGCTGTGAGGATTCAGCCCTCTGAGGGGCACAGCTCTGGTGCCGCCATGGAGCAGGCCGGGCACGGCTCCTCTGCTGGCACCGGGCCCTGCGCGGCTCCTGGGCATGAGTCACACGGCCCATGTCCCTGATAAGGACGGACATTACTCATCAGAATGCCACGGACCCCATGCGGCAAAAGTGTCACCACGGGCTATTTTGAAAATGTTATCTCATGCTCATTTCCTTGTGCATCAGGCCTTGGTGCATCAGCAATGGGCCGCTAAAATAGGATGTTATTTGTTTCCAGGAAAGATCTTCTGCCACTCACTGTCTTTCAGTGGGCTTTGTTTGTGCACAACCACCTGTAATAAGGACTGAATTTCATTCAGGGATTCAGTAGGACTGAAGGAAGCTGATGGTAGCCTGCCTCTGAACGCAGAGCTGTTCACCAAGTCCAGTGGCAAGAGCTCAGCCTGTCCTGCCAACATGCCTGGGCGCTTTCTCCTGCACCCAGCTTTCACTGGGGGTTACCACTTCTGCCCAGGTTTTGTTTAGAGGATTGTTTAATCCACCACAGTTCATTTCTTCTCTTGTTTCAGATTTTGATGCCACTCAGGTCATGACCAGTATTCATATTAGCTCAGTACTGGGGTTTTAATTAAACACTGGCCTGTGTGATTGATTATAGTTTTGCAAACAATCTCAGGAATAAGGGGAAGGAATGAAATCAACTTTATTAGAGGCCAGATTTTGACATCCTTCTGGTGAAAAATAATGAAGTCTTTGAATAGTCCTGTTACTTTCCTTTAATTTATTTCTGTGGATCTTCTTTCAGGGCAAGACTTTGTGCAACATAATCTGGACCTTTATGATTTAATCTCTTCTGCTGACAAGGAACCTTTACTGCTCAAATCCTCCAAGTATTTTGAATATTTCATAGCTTGTCTCAGTTCTGATAGCTCTATCTTCCCTTAAAATGTGACTAGAATTTGGCTGCTCCATCACAAAGTTAGATCTATCATTCTTTCAAAGCTTTTCCTAAGTTCTTGAAGAGGTCACTGATAGTGTGTTATATCTTCTAGAGAAAACCAGTTGTCTGAAAACTATTTTACACCAATATTTAAGCATATAAATATACAACTACATTGCAGACCAATGACCAGTTTTTGTTTAGCTTAGAGTTATTATCATATTTTAATTTATTCTGGCCTTTTTGCACTCAGGAAAACACTGCCCACTAAATATCTCTGTCCCCTGGAAAATACTGCACAGTTTTCATTGTGTTGAGTATTTGTGGGTCTGATGTAAAAGTGAGTCTGGTGTGCCTGAGAATACTCTCCTGTCCTGTGTATCCTACAAGTCTTTGTGATGGCACCGTGTGACAAAACCTTTCCTGAGAGGCTCCACCAGGCAGGAAGGCACAGGGGAGGTAAATGTAGTGCCTGAGGTCAGGCTGGCAGCTAAAGAGGGAAAGCAGAGGCACATCTGGGTGGGCTGGTGGGATGTGGACAAAACAAAGATGAGATACCCAGAAGGAGGAATTTGGGTGCAAGGAGCTGGAACAGAAGACACAGTGAGCTTGGACACCTGCATACAAACACAGACATGGAGAGGGGCTTCATGTAGATGAATATTCTCTGCTGGGAGTTTTACCCGTGGTTTATCTCACACCTTCTGAAGAAGAATTTCCTCAGCTTTTCAAATTCGATTTCTTTGAGAAGAATAGAAAATTCTGAAGTCTTGAAATAAAATGCATTGCCATAAAAGAAAGTTTTGAGCCAAGCCACAGAGGAAACATATTTCTATATTAACATATAAAACAGCTGAGAAGCTCTAGTGTTGAGACCTGACCTAAAAATGATGTGTAGATGTTTGAAGACAAGTGCTGATTCAGTCCTTGCAAGCAGATGGTTTGCAGGAGAAACTCTTGGCTGTGTTCTGGACTGTTCTGTGTGTTTGGGAACCTGTCTCATCTGCTGCCTGTAAGTAAAGCTAAATTCTTCCTTCCTTGCTTCTTCATAGGAAGAGGACACAGCTAAGGAAGGGCCAGTTTGAAGCCTTGGCTAAGGGTTGGGGAGGTGGTGGTGTTGGTGGTGCTGTTTCTTTTAATCCGTGGAAATAGTACAAATTGAGGTTAAAATATAAGCCTTTAAATCAATGGTATTTATCTTTACTCTTCAGATTTAATTTTAAGTCTTTTATTTGAACTTACTTCCTTATTAATTTTCATGGCATGGTAGAGGTGGGAGGAAGTTATCTGTCTAAAGGAGCAGAGGGAAGAATTTTTTCACCCATGTTTATCAAAAAGAGTTTGCTGCTTTAAATTCTCTTCCCTGTAAACAAGGCCATTTTGAGTATATTCTTCTGAGGCAGTGGTCAGCCTTTCGAGGCTGGATTTGGTTCAAAATAGGTATATGAACAAATCTTTTGGGGTTTGTTTCTTTTTTTTTTCCCCCACTGAAGAGAATTGGTGTTTTGCAGTATTCCTTGACATCTTTTCATCCCTGTTCTCTCAGATACACCCTGGGTCTTTTCCTCTCCTGCTCTGGTTTCACATTCATGCCCATGGCAGAAGCACTCAGCAGGATGCAGAGCATTCAGAAGACGTGAGCAGACTTGATGCTTTCTTAGCCCAAAGAGACATATTCACCATTGACTGAATCCCATTAGCTTAATGCATTATGCCCATTAACTTTTGCTATGCTGTCTTGGGTGCTTGACACAGTGCATGACACCAAATCCATTTTCTAGAGTTGTAAATGCAAATCAGTGATCCTGATGGTCACGTTCCAGTGACATTTGTATAGATGAGCACTACAGCCTGATTTCTATATCTGCTATTGTTGCCTTTAAATTTTCTAACATGCATGGCCTGAAAAGGAGATTTTCTGGGCATTTAAGACAGCAAGAAAATTTTAGAATTGGCATCTGATGAAATTAATGTAGTAAATTTTATTCTATAATTGTATAGATGATTATTTTTCTATATATTTTTATGCAGTTGTATGCAACACGAAAGTTCTGCAATGATTACATTTGCTGTGATCTCAGCAGCAATCATTTGATCATCACAGGAAGATGGTATCCCACTGTCAGCTCACAGCCTGCTCTCACTTACAGAGACAAGCCAATATTTCAAATTTTTTAACAGTGTAAAAATTAAGTCAGGCCATGTGAATTGATAAACCATGCCATCAGCTGGTGTTGGTGATGGAGCAAAGCTAAAGTGCCAAGCCGCAGCTGCCATGTGCCCTCAGGGGGAAGTCCAGCCTTGTTTGTTTGCCCATGTTCCTGGTTGTGGGAGTCCTTCCTTGCCCTATCCCACCAGTGACCCTTGCCATGCCTGTTCTCCCCAGCCTCTCACTTCTACTGGGCCTCCCCTATGACTGCACTTCTCTCCCTTTTCAAAGTGAAATAATATTTTTCAAATTTCAAGCTGCCACCATAGCTGGAGGTACATTTAACAAGCAGGTCTTTAACCAAGGGTGAGAAGGCACAGTAAGATGCAGTGGATAAAAGCAGGAGGCAACCCCTTCAGAGTAGAAATCTGGCCCGCCTGTAACCAGGCAGGAGAGAGGCTTGGGGTAGCAGGGCACCCTGAGGTCCCTGTTTGTGGCCCTGAGGCATGTGGCATGGCCAGGGATGTGCTGCAGAGTGACTGCCCAGGTCACAGGGAGCACAGGAGCTCCCTCTCCCCTGCCACATTCCTGAATGTACTGCTGGTCACCCCCAGGCTGGCCCCTGAGCTCCCTGTCTACAGCTAAAGTGTGCTCACTGCCCTGTGCTGAGGAGCAGCAGTGGGTGCTGAGCACTGCCCTGATCCTGCAGGAGGAGCAGGCAGGATCTCACAGATTTTGGCACTACCTCGGTGCAAGCAATAGAGCCTGCAGAGGAATGCTCATGTTCCAAAAAACGGTGCTCTTGAGCTATGTGCCAGGAGGCTCAGGACTTCAGCTCCATCCAGGGCAGGAATCCAAAAAGACCAGAAGAGACTGCAGCCCCTATCCATAAATTCCTGGCAATGAAAAAAAAAAGTTCCTAATTTGGAGACTTGGTACTATTATTATCATTCATCTCATCTCAAAATTAATTTTTATGGGGAAATACTGGAGCTGAATCCTTTCTCTTTGTTCCTAAATAAGCAATATTGAAGAGGAGGAAGCACGTAGCAGGTTGCACAAGCAGTTTGTGCAGCAGTCAGACACCCCTGTAGGAGAGCACTGCATTGCTCTCTCATACACACACACACACACACACACACAGACACAGACATTCATTGACAGAGTCATTCCTAACAGATTACAGAATGTGTTTCTGTGTCAGCTCTTGTATTTTTAGCATTTATGTTTGTGATACTGATTTTCTATCCTGCTGTGCAGAGGAGGCATTATAAAAGCATCAGCCTTTTGGGGATGCAGAAGTATTTCCCTGTCTTTCTTCTCATACAGTACACTGATTTCAAAATAATAACAAACAGATATTTCTTATCTCTCAGACCTACTGTTTGGGTTTTACAGAAAATAGGTAACTTGCAGGGAAAGCTAGGACTCTATATGCTCCTTCAGACTGCAGTTATTTCCTTATAATTAAAAAAATTAGGTCCCTTGCTGTTTCTTTCCTCCAGGATAATTATTTAATGTAAATGAGCTGTTCTTGCACAGACACTGCCTCTCTTTCTCGGGCTTTTCATCTCTGCCAGGGCTGATTAAAAAGCCCGTCTATGACTGAGAGCTCAGCTCATGTTTGGGAATAAAACTGAAATCTAATGTTGCAATTGCAGCAGCATAAATGGCTTCTTTGTGCTCCTGCTCACATGTCTGAATGCTGAAACCTGGCTGCCCTGGAGGCTCACCCCTGTGGGTCAGGAGGCCAGGATGTGCCCCTCTCCTGTGGCAGAGCCACTGCTGGGCACAAGCCCTGCCCCAGAGGGAAACCCAGTCCAGCCTAGAGCGTCTGCCTGGGCCCACCAGGGTCTCTTATTCCATTTTCCCACTTGAACAAGGGGCTGGGGGAGCTGTTATCTGCCTAATTGTAAAATCTGTTTTATATGTTTTCCTTGTCCTGATAGCAGGTTAGTGTTACAAGACAAACTGAGAGCTGCCCTCAGGCTACATTTGGTAGACAGTTTCCAGTTTAAGGACATTTTAAGCACAGAGTGTTTAGCAGAGGTTGTTAAATAGCAGAGGATAGCTTCACAAAACCCATCTGTATTCTCTCCCCACGCTCCCTCCTGTGTGTTATCCTCAGTCTCACAGTGCCCTGTGTTGCCTGTCTTGTAGGCAAGGAACCTTCTGATTTCCACTCTCCTTGCACAATTCTGTGGAGTTTCCTGCAGATTGCAGCAGTACTGCCAGGAGCTTGTGGGAGCTGCTTTCCTTACCCTCTCCATTTTGAATCTCTCCAGAGAGGACAGTGCCCATGGGGAATCAGATCCCCGTGACTGTGTGTGAGGAAGAGATGTAAGGGACAGTTAAGGGACCAGAATTCCTCTGAATCAAGTCCCCACAGATTTGGAGAATAACCCCTCTCAGCCACTTACTTCAGATGGCTCCTCACTGTGTAGTTAGGTGTGGAAAGAGTGCATGAACAAAGGGCTTTGTCCTGCTCTCATGAGGACAGTCCTGATGAGTCCAGTTGAAGGGTGGACCTTAATGATATTCATTGAATCACCACAGAGTGGTTTGTGTTGTAAGGGACCTTAAAGACCTTAAGTTCCACCCCCTCTGCCATAGGCAGGGACACTTTCTAGGTTGCTCTAGGACACTAGACCAGGTTGCTCAAAGTCCCATCCAACCTGGCCTTGAACACTTCCAGGGATGGGGCACACACAGCTGCTCTGGGCAACTGCTTCTGGTGCCTCACCACCATCACAGTAAAGAATTTCATCCTAATAGCTGATCTAAACCTGCCCACCTTCAGTTTAAGGCATTCCCTCATCCTCTCTCATTACAGGTCCCTGCAAAAAGTCCCTCATCAACTCTCTTGTAGCATCCTTCAGGTTATGGAAAGTGCAACAACGTCTCCTTGAAACCTCCCTTTCTCCACACTGAACAGGCACAACTCTCTCAGCCTGTCTCATAAGAGACGTGCACCAGTCCTTTGATGAACAAATCAAATAATCAAATTTGATCATCGTGTTGTGAGACCCAGGGTGGCAGGAATGCTGAGGCAGAGAGAGGTAAAGGACTTTGCCTTTGATGCAATGGGAATCAAGCCTGGGGTCATATTTTGGGATGTTTTGCTTCAAGCAGGACTATCAGTGACAATGGTGACTTCTCCCCTTCATTCACCCTGATGTTCTCAGTCAGGTACCAGGTCTCCTGGGGACACTGTGATTGGTCTGCATTCACCAATCTCACATGGGAAAGCAGCCTGGTAAAAAAAGATAGACAAAAGAACAGTATTTCCAGTTCTCAATGCTCATATGGTGGTTACTATATAGTAACTATTACATTTTGCAAGCAACAACAGCAACAAAAAAGAATATAAGAGCTTTTTCTTTTCTTTCCAGATTTCCTTGTCACAAGACCTTCTCACTAGGAAATGAGGGGATTTTAATTCTCCTGTGCTGGAGGACAGCTTCTAAGGGAGGCTGTAACTGGAGATTTCTTTAGTGAACAAATGGATGCATTTGGGGAACATGAACAGTCCTTATGTCAGGACACTTTTACCACGGAGATGAAATTTCTGACATTATTGAATTTATTATGAGGCATACATGTGTAATTCAGTAAGCATTTGAACAAAAATTAATTGTCCAGGGATCATTCGTAAGCCAGTTCATCTTTGTAAATCTCTCGTGTTTTACATTTCCTGTACTCAGGATGAGCTTTAATTTGAATAAATGAAGGTGAAACTACATTAATTACTTCAAACTGGGCCACAGATATTAAGTAATTAGTTGGTATGATGGTTCAAATTCCAAGGCCTTTAAGGGCTATGGAGTTCAGAAGGGGCTTTAGTCAAATTTAGCCATGTGTTAAGTGCCCAAAGAATAAAGCTCACTCTTTGTAGTGTTGCTGGGAACACTTTCTGAAATAATTAGACCATAGGCAGGTAAACAGACAGGAACCATCCCAGTAGCACTGCAGGAACACCAGCTGAAAAATGCAATTTTACAAAACCCTTGCTAAAATGTAAGTGGTCTTCAATGTGCCTAAAATCAAGGTCCTCAGTGGAGTGCCTGCATGGATGTGTGCCAGTGGTGACATGACCCTGGCAGCAGGACTCATGCCAGCCCCGGCCCTTGGCCTGCCCTGCTATAGCACTGTGATCCTGTGCTGGGGCTCCTCGTGTGCTCGTGTCACAGCAGCTGGTGCTGCTCCCTGGAGCACCTGGGGACCAGGGCTGTCTGCTCCTGGGCCCTGGTATGGCTGGACAGTCTGGCCAGTCTGGCCTGTGCTGGCTTTTCTCATGTTCATCCCAGGGATTTCCCCAAGTAAGTATTCATTGGAGGTCCTGATTGCTCATTAGGCTTATGGTGTCACCTGGCCAAATGGACATCTTCAAATTATGCAATATATCGGTCTTCGTTGAAAACTTTCTGTATCCATTCATGTTGGTGATGTTTCTCTTTATCCCTTCTCAGCTATGTTCTGCTCCCTCAGTGAGTGTGTGTGACATGCAGTGACTCCTGACTGGCAAGGTGTAGGCTGCGTATGCCAACATTGGTGGTGGAATAATTGGGACTTGCTTTTTATAGATATTCTGTAAGGGTTCCATAGAACATAAATGCCTAGTGAATCTCCCTGTCAGAAAACAAATTCACCAAATGTTTGGGGAAGAGAAGACAAAAGGAGACAAAATGGCAAAAATTATTTCAGCTGCTTGCCTGAGTGAAAAATTTAGCATTTTAAAACATCTTGTGTTTTAATTACATGCCTGGCTTTTGGTCTCTTTTCAGGAGATGACTAGAATTGTAGGCACACTAGCAGATGGGGATTAACTAATTCTGTACACAGAAGAGAGTGTCACCTTCTTGCAACCTAAGCTGTCATGCTGTGAACAGTCAGGGTCCAATTTCTCAAGCTGGTAAACAAGTCAATATGCACACATGCTATTGAGAGAGTTTCCAGAGCACCTTGGTAGGCTCACTTTCTGAATCCTCTTGGATTCAGTAGGAGAAAGATCAAATCTTCATAAAAGGTATCTATGACTCTGTTTGCAAGGACTTCTTTATGTTCTGTGTACAGTGGTTTTCACTTTACAGAGGCAAGTAATTTTCTAGTTTAGTTTCCACCTTGTCTCATCACCTTCCCAGACCCATCTGCCCAAAACTCTTGCTTCACAGGAAGGGATGGGAAGGCATGTTTTCCCCAGGGTCTCTCTGTGAGTATCTAGATCCAAGGCCAAAAGCAAGGGGTTGCCACATCTTTTGACATTGCTCTCTGAGGCAGTGGGGGTTTTTTATCACCTGTTTGGTCATATATTTAATTTCCTTAGATATTCCTTTATTAACAGACAAAATATGCTGTAGAAACAATGATAATAACCCTGTTGAAAAACTGCTGATTTTCTTACATTATCATCCCCTTGATGTTTTTAACATTCTTTAAATCAACATGGGTTCAACAAGACTGCTCACCATGCTCTCTGTGCACAGAGAAATTGAAGACGTGGCCCTCCATGCCCCAGGGTACAACAAGTTCATCTTCAGAAGGGAGGTGTTGCTGTGGCTCAGTGCCTCATGAGGTGCTACCCCTGAGAAAGCTGCAGGAGCCATCCCTTGCCTTTATCACCTTCTCTGGTAGCTACATGGTGGTGTCTACTCAGGATGCCATTTTGAGAGGTTGAACTCTGCTTCTAGGCTGTGTGTGAGAATTTGCTCTTAACTTTAGGCTTTGAAGTGCCCCACAGAGCTGGTCATTTGCTTGCTAGGCACAGGAATACACCAATAATGTCTTTGAGACTCCTCCTAAATGAAACTTCAAGGAAAATCCCACAACATTTTCCCATAGCTTTAAGTCCTTAGTTAACCAGCAATAGCTACTCTCCAGGTATCTTCTACAAAGTCAGTGTCACAAATGCTTAATACAATGCAGCTTCCTAAGTCTTAACACTTGGAGTATTTCATATCTTGTTTTTATTTATGGTGGATGGCTCTTGGCAAACAGGGTAGGTGCTGTATATATTCATGTATAGGGTGTGCTTTAGCAGTGCACCTCATCCATCATCTTTCTTTGATACTTAGAAATAAGATATTTACACTTCATTTTTTCAAATTTCTGAATCATACTCGTTAGGGCAATGGAAAAAGTTGGACTCTTTATTGTGATTTCTTGAAGTACTTTCCATTGCAGTAGCTTTTTCTCCTTGGTTGACTGTTTCTATAGAAGTAGATCTGAGGTACAACTGATCAAATTAAAGTTGTTGGAAATGAGCCAGTTTGATTAATTAGTTAGCCATTTCCTAGCAATGTTTTTAGTCTTACATAGTCAGTGGCAGAACAGACTGTGGCATAACTTTATATATGTAATTATAGTCTGCACAGATTGTGTCTCTTCAAACAGGCTCCTATTTAAAAATGAAGGCATGTCACAATTGATCAGGCTTTAATCCTTCTACACTGTGGCCTCATAAATAGACTGTTAGTATACATTTATTAAAACATCCAAGAATGCTTCACAAAATCAATTTTAATATTGTTTGCGTGGCTCACTAGAAGGAACCATCCATGCAGAACCATGCAGCCATCGGTTCTGATCGATTCTTTCTCGGCTAACAACAACAAGCTTTAATTGCTGGTGGCACCAGGTGAAGTCAGGAACTTGCAAGTGTTCCCAAGACAGTTAATTTGAGCTGAATTCTTGGTGATGGATGTTCAGCAGAGGGACTGATGTGGTCTTGTTTTGCCTATCAAGAAAAGAAACATCCCTTCATTCTCATTCCCCTTTACTGCAAAGTTCATTATATGTCTCCCAGTCATGATGAGGCTCTAGCAGGGGAAGAAAGTGAGTGAGCTAAAAAATTACAGCTGTTTCTCCCCACTCCTGCTAGCAACCGCTAGTGCTAGCTGGCATCCCTCTTTTGCCAGTGAGTCACCTGGATCTGCACCCCAAGAACAGAAGCACCTGCTCCAGTTCCAGGCAGCAGGCTCTGCTGCACAGAAGATGGAAATAATTTATGTACATATAAATGAAGTTAAACACTTGAAAATCTACCAAAATAAGTGGATGTTTTTTATTCAAAAAATACATTGTAGAGAAAAGCTTAATTAATTTGGGAAATCTGTGGTTTGCATATGTAGACATATTTAGATTATCATATTCCCTTCTGGCCCTATAATCTACAAGTGGGGTTTTCTGCAATACGCTACTCTTCCTTGGTTTGCAGCTTTTTTAGAAAGGTCCTTTTTTTTTTCCCCTTGTAAATAGAACTGGAGGAAGATGGCTTTTGATTTATACACAAATCAATACTCCCTTCTGATTGAATTCAGCACTGTGTGGCTGTAATTATATTCATGAATTTTGTGTAGGTGTAAGACAGGAAGCAATTATCAGCCACAGCCATGAACGAATATAAAAGAAATCTCACTTTTTTTTGGAACCGTAACATTAATGGCATTCTCTGTTTAATGTCAGCCCCTTTCACATGACTTCTGCTTACTGCTCTGTTGCTGAGCTGAGGAAAAAGTAATAGCACATAGCTGTGACTAAAGAACATCTGCTTGAATTTAGGGTGCAGTGTTTGGAGCTTTGACTTACTGAAGAAAACCAATATTTTCAATTTGTATCAAAACAGGTGATGGGTTTTAGTTCAAGCATTTTCTTTTCTGAAAGCTGAAACTTAATCATGGCTGTAATTCTTTCCTTAGTGATTCTCTGCAGTGGCAGGTGTTGCAGAAGCATTTAAGGGAAGTGTCATCAAGGCAGTTTCACTGGGAAGAGGCATAAACAAGGATGATCTGAATCATTTTAATTACCAGCACTCAGTTACCAGTGGGCTCTGGAGAGACATCATTGTAACACAGGCATCGTAAATGTAAGAGAAGCTGTCATCTAAACACTAATACATGAATTTTGACATTGAAATGCATCAGTCAGCTGGAAGAAATCTCCTGTGCTCAGCTGAAGTGTTCACTTTATGCCTTAAGGTGTATCCACCCACAAGTGCTATCCTTACCTCCCTCTGCACAGACACAGCTACTCAAGTTACAAAGACTAGCAAAGACCATCTTGAGGACTAGGAAATATGGTGTTGGTGGCTGAAAAGATGAAGAGCCATCGGGGGAGGTTTGGGGAGCACTGCTCCTTTTGAGCTCCTGTCTGGACAACAGGGGAGGAGAAAAGTGGGTTTTGCAGGCAGACTGTATCCACCCCCAAGCTGCAGAGGGCTTGTAGTGGTGAAGTCAGGGTCCCAGTGCTGCAGGAATCAGGGCTCCCCTGTTACTTGTGAAGTGCTGCTGTAAGTCGGGTAACAGTCCTTGTCACAGTCCTGGAGCTGTGTCAGACCAGGGTTATAAAATACCTTGGGCATCAGTGAGAGATCCATCTGGGTTTAGGGGCCCTTGGAGTTCATTGAACTGATTTGCCCCTTCTCTTGTTTGGCAAGGCACTTTTACAATGAAATTTTATCACAGACTCTGTATCACATCACACTTATTATATCACAGATTGAACAGCTTCTATTTATGGCTGCTTCCACCTCTTAGAGGGCCACTTCCAGCTAGCTTTAAAGTTGATGTGGCTGAAGTGGGATATTTTTCTTAATGATAGTAATTAACCTCTGAATTGCTGACTTCGCCCTTGGTTATTCCTTTCTGCTGGTGCATTTTTGTGCGTGTGCAAATGATAAATCTATAATAAATATATAAATATAAAATCTATAAAAATGGAGACCTCTTAATCCATGTACTGCATAGCTCATTTAGGGTGCAAGGCTAAGTACATGCATGCCCTGAGGATACCTTGTTTTTTTCCCACTCAAACGAACATTTTTGCATCATAATCTAAATTCCACATTTAGGTGTCAAAGCGGATTGTCAAAACCATTATTATAATCTTGATTGTAATAATAATATTCACAGATTTGACAGAAAGAATGCTGTTGAAAGCCTGACAATTTATTTAGGGCTTGAAAGAATGTTTTTAGGGCTTGAAAGAATGTTCAGAACTTCCACCCCTGTTGTAAAGTAATAGGAAGGGAGGGCTGATCTCTGTAGCAGGTACTTTAATGTATTCTGCAGAGATGTTATGTACATTTCTGTGCCTAAGGAACAGATATAACTTATCTTGAAGTCAGTGAGGGGCAGCCTGAGCCTCAGAGGTCACCAGTACTGCAGCTCTCACTGGAGTGCCCCATCATACAGGTATGTACAGACCAGATGTGTGCCTGTGCTGACATTGCTATTCAATTTTACAGGGCACACAGTGTGGAGCTTGTGCTGATGATGTGCCCTGATGCTGGCAGAAGGGTCTGCAGCTGACACTTGTACTAACATATAGCCCCTTCAAGCAAAGTTAACAAGCTACATTGCTTTGGGGAGAGATGAATGAAAATGGTGAGTTTGTGTTGTCTTGGTGCTTGGCATCCTGAGAATGCTGTCAGTGTGCCATGAAGCCAAGACCAGCATCACTGTGATCTTCAGCTTTCCTAAGGCCCCTCAGGAGCCAAGCTGGCCTTGGGATAGTACAAGTGGTAATTGTTTTAAACTAAAAGAGGATTGATTTAGATTAGATGTAAGGAAGAAGTCCTTTAGAATGAGGAGCAGGAACCTGGAACAGGTTGCCCAGAGAGGTGATAGATGCTTCATCCCTAGTGACATTCAAGTTACATGGGGCTCTGAGTAACCCAGTCTAGTTGAAGATATCCTTGGTCACTCCAAGAAGAGTTGGACTAGATGGCCTTTAAAGTCCCTTCCAACACAATCTATGTGGTTCTGTGATTCTATGGGTACACTGAGCCATGGAGTGTGATGAGGAGGTACTATTTGGTTTACCAGCAGATTCACAGTGGCTGGGCTGATTGGCACTGCTGAGATAAATAAAATGCTGCTAAATCCAGATCACTCAGTCTGTCAGCATAGCAAAACACCTGGGACTGTACTGCTTTCACTGGCTTTGAGCATAGTAGAGCCCATGGCTTGGAATCTCTTTAAGTAGATGCTGACAGATGCTTCATCTTGCGGTGGATTCCAAAACAACCAGCATCTATTCCCCCCCTTCTCCCCACCCTCCAGAGTAAGCAGCAGCAATAAAAAAATAAATTCACAAGGAGATAGGATGCTGTTCTGTGACAGCTATTCCCTCCTCTGCCCCTCTTTTTGCTAGCTGAGCTATTTGCCTTTTTATATTTTGGCTTTACACTGCTGGTGGGAATGTACATTCCTCGTGATTTCAAACAGCTGGATTCTGTATTTGAGAGATCAGTCTCCCAAAGTTCAGTCTAGATTTATGCAAAATTTACATAAACATGAACACAAACATATAAATAAATAAATACAAAAGCTTTTAAGCACATCCCCTTGCTTCCCATCCCTTCTCATTGGAGAGGGTTTCTGGGTATCCCAGATTAACTACTGAAAAGCCAGAAAAGCTTCAATGCAGCAGTGTTTGCTTTCTGGGAAAGATCCCAACAGCTGGACTCTTCTCTGTGGGATACTGTGCCTGGCTTTGGATAGGGCCCCTGGCATTAGGGTCCAAAGGAGGATGGGCAGAAGTGTGTGGGTGTGAGATGTGCACATGCACAAACACAGAAGGATATATCAGCTTCTGACTGCACAGCCTAACAACCAGGGGTTTGCTGGTGGGGATTTTACTTCTATCTTTTGTGAAGGGGCAGAGGAAAGTACATATTTCTCCCCCCCACCCTTTCATCATTCATTGCAATCTCAAGCTTCCTGTATTTGAGTAAATAATGTTATCATCAGTTTCCAGAAATGGTTTGGGACAAATTCTTCTTAGAAGTCCTTCCCACGCAGTTATATTTTGGTGTCCCTTATTTCCCAGGCAGGCAGTAAGACCTCATGGTTAGGCTATATCAGTTTCCCCTCCCCATCCATCAGCTGTCTCCTCTCCCAAGATAGGACCACCTAATGTGATGTGTTGTAACTGCTGGTGGAAAAATCGTCAGCAGAGTTTGCCATGCCATGGTTAGGAGGATGCGGGTTTTCACTGACAAAGCAGGCTTTGAAAATTGAAAACAGCAACTAAAAATTATTTAGCATTTATTAGCATAAAAGCCCTCAGAATCTGTTTGTAAGTTGGCTCTCTGAGATATACAGAGAGTCACACACATGCCAGGAGCCTGATGATTTTGCAGGACACGGCATGAGAAACCATAACTCACTCAAGCTGTGCTGCTGTGATGAGAGGCTGCTGTCTCCAGAGGGCAAGCCTCCTCCCATCCTTCTAAACACAGGTGCCTAGCACAGGTCTGGCTTGGTGTCTGCAAAGCCTGGCTGACCAGGGGAAGAGCCTCAACTCGGTCCTGAAGGCTGTAATTGTAGCAAAAAATCACTGTGAGTCAAGCCCATGATTCACCTGGCCTCAGCTGCAGCTGCTGCCCTGGGGAGCAGGGCTGACTGCCTCCTCGGGCAGACTGTGGCACGAGGTTGCAGCCACCTCACCCACTCTTGCAATATGGGAGATAGGCATCTGCTCTGGCCAGCACAAGGGTGAGACAGGCTTTTCAGAGGCCCAGGAGTAGCTTCTTCTTTTGGTTGTTAGAATGGGCCACCAGTCTACAAACCATCCACGCCTCTCTCACCTCTAGCTGCTGGGCTGTGGGCCACACTCCCATACAGCATTTTCATCTCTTAGAATAACAGATTCGTAGAATTGCTTAGCTTGGAAAAGACCTCTAAGATCATTGAGTTCAACAGGTAACCCAGCACTGCCAAGTCCACCAGAGAACCATGTCCCCAAGTACCACATTTACATATATTTTAATTATTTCCAAGTATAATGACTCAACTACTTCCCAGGAAAGCCTGTTCCAATGCCTAACCAGCCTTTCTGTGAATAAATTTTTCCTAATATCCAATCTAAATCTCCCCTGGTGCAGCTTGAGGTTGGAGAAGAGATTGATGCCCAACTTGCTACAATCTTCTGTCCTCCTGGGTGTTTCCTCCTCCTTACAACCACAAGGAGAAATGCTAAAAGCCTTGGCTTTGATGATGAGTAACAGACATGGGCCATGGTTGAGCAAAGCTCCATGGTTGAGATCCCTCACCTCACACTCATCATCCTTTGGAAGTCATGAAGATTTGTGTACGGAATCTGACCTAGGCAGCTTTGGCTGAAAGGGTTTATGGAAGATCCTATAATAGTGAGCTCTGCAATATATCCTTAATTGTAATAATTAACCAGATTACAGATGATCCTAGGCTTGTGTCTGCACAAATTGCAGGTGCATTGAGGACAGCTAAAATACTAAAACTACATGAGCAAGGCACACTTTGGATGGTCAGTGTGTGGGTCAGCACAGCTGTGAGAAGGAGAAGAGTCCTCAAGAAAAGAACAATATTATAGATTTCTTTTTGTTAGCTTTTGCTAAAAAGTAACATAAAAGGGCAGTGCTGAAATTGGTGAGCTGATGCTGTGAGTGTGGCTTAGGAAAGACCCTTGGCCTGTTTTGTGGCAGGATGTGCTACCACAGAAAGGAACAGATACTCTGCTGTTCAGTGCCACGTTTCCTAGCCAGCAAGTCAGGATAGGAGGGGGAAGTCTTGGGTAAGGGATGACTGACTTGAATCTCTGCTTTTGATGAGGATTTTACCTCAATTTGCTATGTTTCAGAAAGAGTCCCTCTGGTCCCATCCAGATGGCAGGCTCAGGTTCTGCAGCTATGCCTTCCCGAGGTGCTCCAGCCGCAAGCTGTACAAGATGTGTGGAAACAACTACAAACAAAAGCAACTTGCTCTTATGTTCTCTCTTTCCTGCCCATTTGCAATTTTGATTGGATGACAGTGCCTAGAGAAATCAACTCAGCCTCTGTGAGGGATGGTAAGCCTCAGAATAGGGCATAAAACCAGCTGATATTTTAAGAGAGATGATTAAAATAGACATCTGCAGGGCTCAAAGAGTACAGCTGCTAAATGCAGCTTTGAGAGTTGAATCAGCAGATTCAGGTACAGCGCTGTCCCAATGCATTTCAGCTCTCCATGTTATTTTGGTGCACACATCCTAATGTACATTGAGATGGTGTACCAGGCCTCACATAAATTACACTATTGAATGCAGCATGGTGCTCCTTTCAAATGTAGTCTGTCATGTCACATGGGTCTGCTGTGCTTTATTTTCACATTTCAGAGAAGCCAAAGACATGTAGTGCATCCCAGAGTATCCTTTCTCTGTCTCCCCAGCCCTCTTCAAAGGAGACCCCTATCTTGCCATGGTGCAAGAGTTTAAATCTTACTGAACTGTAATTGTCAAGAGGGGAAGAATGCAAATATTTGAAACCTGATGGGAAGTGTTAAGGGAAAGAAGCCCATGAAGGGATGTTGTTAGACAGGAAGGTTCCTTTCATATTTCTAGATTCTTGCACTGTGAAAGAAGGGCAGACCCCTCAGTAATGTTCAGGACCAGATAGAGCATCCACAGATGCATCTACAGAGAGATAAATGTATGGATTACCCCAACATTCTTGACAGAAGAGAGGATAATTACTTCTAATTCCTTTGGAGAGCTGCAGTGTGTTTATCCTGGGTATTCCCTAGGAGCACTCATGTTGGGGATGTGGTGTAACACTGTGTGGAAGTGCTAGGACTTCCATCCCTTTGCTCTTTGTCCTGCCTGGACTGATTGTAGTGGCAGGTTAAAGGGGGACTTAAAACACAGTAATGTCTCCCCACAGAATTGCCTCCCTAGTCCATTACCCAGGAGGAAATCCCTCCCCTGAGAGCCTCGTGCTTTGACCTGCATTGTGAGAAGGTAAATTACGCTGCTGTAAGGAACCATCTTGATAAGCTGGCTCAAAGAAGCTGAGTGTGTGCTTTGCAAACCATGCTATTAGCCTTCCTTTTACAGTGGAGCTGACTCCTGGGGTTGGGCCTGTCTAAAATATGTAGTTATTTAACACACTAGAAAGTGATTGTCCTAGAATTAAAGTAATTTCAGGTTGTACAGTTGCTGACCTCAGCCTGGACACTTGAGGGGCAACTGTCTGCCTGTGGGCTGGCTGAAGAATTGTCCTATGGACACAGCTGAACCCATTTTTAACCACCCACAATGTGTGTTGCTCACAGCAGAGCCACAGCAGCTGCAGGGACTGGGAAGCCTTCCTGTTTTTTTCATTCCTAGGGGAAAAGCCATGCAGCAGTGACAACCAGCAAGTTCCTGGGCTGGGTAGTCAGAAGCTAAGCCCAGAATGCCTGTTGCCACCAGGTGCCTTTTTTCTCCTCGAGGGCATCACAATTCTTTGTTGACATTTTGGGTTGCATTCTGGCCTCTCTAATATCTGGCTTCTTTAATTCTGGCCTGCTAAGAACTGGTGGGAATTCAGAATTTCCTCTTAAAACAGTCTGCACTTTGGACCTGGACTGTCTGGTGTCAGCTTTGTCCTGGAGACCTGTGCCCAGCGGGTGGCTGCTCCCATGGTTTGCTGGCTCCCTTGGATATAAATGCCTGGGGCAGGGACACCAGCCCCTTGTTGGGGGCAAACCAGTGGGCACCAATGTGAAATGGGAGTGTAGCAAAAGGATCACCAATGGGTAGGAAACCCAGGGGCTTGCACTCAGTAGAAGCACTTCCATAAGATGTCATGTTCCTGGGAGATGTATCCCTGCAGCCATGCACAGCTTGGCTTTCTGTGCCATGTGCTAGAAGCAGCCTCTTCCCATCCTTCTGTCAGCTTTTGAATGTTCACATTTGATATGCTGTCTTGAGCCTTCATTTTCCCTGCCTTATTTTTGAATTCTTTCTGGATTTTTTGTTTGGAAACAAGTTTTCTGTTACAGCTTCAGCTACACAGGCTTCAAGGCCCTGTTGACCTGCTATAACAAATTCCCATTTTCCCTCCCACCTTATTTTTACCACTTTTAGGATCTCTTGCCTTTAGCCCAGTGAGTATTAACTGGAAATCTTGATAAAATTGTGCTTATTTCTGTAAACAATTTTGAACAAAAGGGAATGGTATCCAGTGTTGTAGTTTTAGCAGAACATGGATTTCTAAATATTTACTAAATTAGCAAACTAACTAAAAAAGAAAAAAACTCCCCAAGAGAGGCTGGCAGCACTATCAGCTAGTGCTAAGTGTTTTGCTGGAGCAAATGCACTCCATGTCCTTGGGGATATTTACTGTCTGCAACAGGATCTGACAAATGGTGACATCAGAGGAATCCCCGTTTTATATCACTTGGTGCCAAAAACACCAACTCAAGGGCAAGGCTGGGATCATGCTGCTCCAGAAGTATGGTTTTGTTGCAGAGAGCATTCTACAAGTGCTAACTGAAGTACTTCGTGCCTCCAAAATTCGCCCTTCTTTGCAGAGTGTGGGCTGGCTCCTGCTTGGCATTGTTGAACTGGGAAGACAAAGGAAGCCACAGGCTTCCTCTCTGAAATCCTTATTATTATCCCAAATTATTCCCATCTACACCTGAAATTTTGTGTAAAATTGAAAACTACGAGCTCACAATTACTGAAATCACAGAGGAAAAAGAAATTCCCAGGACTGAAAGTGAAACATCAAATAATGGTAAATCCAGCCTAAAACAAAAGTCAATTTTATAGCAATCCAAAGGGAAACACAGTGACACAGTTTGGCCAAAGTGAGGTAATTAATCAGCAGCATGGATGGAAACCATAGGGAAAAGCTAATGCTGTGCAAACACAGCCGACCCACTCCCTTCCTTCTTCATGATTCCCTGAAAGGAACATCCAGCCAGCCACATGCTAGGGCTCTCCAGTGGAAGACAAGGCTCAGGATCATGGCTCGTGGTGGGAGCTGGCTGTTCCTTGAAGCTTCTGTTGTACTGTGCCAGGGGAGAAAGGAGGTCACTCCTTCCTTCTGACTGATTTAGAAGACACCTTATCTTAGGGATTATTTCTTGAAGAAAAAATTCATTGGAGATTTTGGCCTCCGAAGTGAACTCTGTGTCTGCCTACTCCCATCAGTGGGTGATGGTATCAGTTTCATAACAGTATTATGTGGCATTGTGACATACTGGGATAAATCTGACTATGATTTGCCACTTACAGAGCATTCAAAGATATTTTGCCCTTGTTGTCTCTGTTTAGTTGCAGTTACTATCATAAAAAAACCCCAAAGCCCCACAACAACAACAAAACAGGAGCAAAATCTGCTTTACAAAGGTCCTGAGAGCTGTAGGAGTAACAGTCTTGTTTCCTGAACATCTGTGACCATCTCAGGGGAAATTGGCTCATGTCAGAATCTTGTGATAGAATGCACTGGGAAATTTTGCAGAGTGAATCTAGCTTTGGTCCTTGGATACATCTTGTGTCCTGGCTCTAGCCTCACTCCTGTACTAGGCTGCCAGAACTTGGTTTCTTGAGTTTATGGACAAGGGTTGGTGACTTTGTAGATTGCTTGGGACAGTGACCTTGGAGAAATGTTGTAGTAGCAAAGCATGAGGGATGTGTACACAATACAGTCATTAGCAACAAAACCTGATCAAGGTGTACAATCTGTACAGGGAGAGGATATTTAATTTCCTCACTTGCCACCTTTATTCCATTTCATCAGGTGTCTGTGGTTTTGATCACAGTCATGCTTGGAAAATATAGGAAAATATGGCTAGGTGGTTTAACTGGATTAATGTTGTCCCTTGAGAAATAACCACCGAAAAGTTAGCCTCAGTGATGGTGGCTGCAGTCTCAATCCAGGCTGGATTAGTCAGTCCTTACCTATCCCCAGCACACCCCAAACCTGCAGAGACAACCCATGTATCTGTTTCTGAGACTCATATTTCCTCTGAACAACTATTCCTGTGTCAGTGAAGTCAACCTGGAAATTATGCTCCTGCTATTCCCCTCTTGTCTTTATTACTTCTTTTTTTTCCAGGAGCTGATCTTACCAGTGACCTAAAATGAACTTCACCTACAGCAAGATCTCACTTCCTCATAAACAGCAACCAGCACCATGACATCCTGACAAATCCTGCAGACAGACTCTCCTGCTGGGGACAGCCCCTGCTCTCTCACTGGCTGCATCACAGCTCTTCTCTGCTGAGAGAAAACGCAAAGCTGCCAGCAGAACCCAGATTTAAAGCGGAGGTGCCAAGAGATAGAGTGCTATGGGGAGGAAAATGAAATATTGCTTGCCTCTGCCTTTGCACAGCTGCTGTTTTCTAGGATGTGTTGACTTAGGAAAGTCTTTCTTTGTGTAGTCCTCTTTCAGATGTTGCTTAAGTGCAAATATGGGCTGTTAGTTCAAATTTAGTAACAATCAGGATTGATGGAAAATCTCATAGTAGGATGTGACAAAGAAATTCAATTACATACATACACTTGATTTCTATGCTAATAAGACTTACAGTAGTGCTGAAGAAACTGCATTCTTGGCTACAGTGGCAGCTGGGTTTTGTCACTGAATACTGTGTTGGCAGCATACTAATGACTCATTTCTGACTGCCGACAGCTTCTCAAGTGACTTTGTGCAGTGATTTAAAGCCTGGTGCCAAGCGGGCAGGAGCCATTGCGCCAGTCCTGGGACCTCTTTGAAGTCAGTGGAAATTATGCTGGGGAGTGCAGCAGGGTCAGGCTTTGGGTTAGCAAGCACTGCAATCAACTTCAGCATGGCTGGGGTCAGGCAGATAACCTGAATTTGCTTTCTCACCTGAGAGACAGGTGGTGTGAATAGACTGCATTTGTGCTGGCAGCTGGCTTGAAAATGGGGCAAGTTTTGGAGGTGGGGTTTGGAGCAGGAAAGGGGAAATTAAGTTACAAATAGTGAATTTGCCTGCAAATTTCAGAGAACATCTCTTCGTTCCAAGATGACATGAAGATGGTGGTGTGGGCAGCCTCCCCATCTTGCCCTTTATCCAGTGTACAAGGAGTGTGCAAGTGTGGTAAGGTGACAGTGAGATGGTAGTAATCACTTAAATGTTACTTGTGCTCAGGGAGTTGGTATTTATATAGGGGCTGGAGGGAAGGCAAGTGGCAACTGCAGCTTGGTTGGATTTTCCCTGCTGGCCAAGTCCCAGGCAGAATTATGACAATGCCTCCATCCTTTTAACACTCACAGTTGAAAACTGCATATTCTCATCCTCTACAGGACAAAATGGAGCCCTGATATAAGTAAGTGCAACTCCCTGTAAGCCAGCTTGCACCTCAAAGGGATGGCAACATGAGACTGGAGCAAGATGTTCCAGTCAAACGTGAGTGTGCTTTTTATTTAAAGGTTAATTAATACACCATCCTAAGTCTGTGCCCAGCTGCCTTGGTGATACAGAGCAGCAGTAACAAAATGAGGCCAGCACCACTTGCAATTCTGAGTAGTGTGTGGTTTGAAGGATATTCCTCCATATCCTGTTCTTGGAATATTCCTTGTATATCTCTTTTAAAGGGAAGAAAATTCCAGGTGTAAATGTCTGTGAAGGAGTGGGCAGCTCATGTTCTCTTACACTCTCAAAAAGAATTGGATTTTGGGTCCCAGGAACTGAGAGTTTGGTAATAATGGGAACTTTGATGGTTTTTTTTTAATACCGTACCATGGGTATTCATCTTGCTTGAGGACCCAAGAAAAAACTCCAAAACATATTTATTTCCCACAGGTACATATACCAAGTAATTTATTCAAAAGTTGGACAATTTTTTCCCATGGCACATTGGAGGCTTACTGCCAATTATTGCATTTGATTCTCACCTGACATAAATACAGCAACCTGGTGACTCTTAGGGCTGAGCTGCTGCAAACTGGTGGGCACCTTGGCCCAGTGGGATCTGTGCCTGAGATACAGATTGTTTGCATGGTTTGTCTTGCATTGGTTCCTGAGCACTGAGTGCTGAGACTGGATCTCACCTGCACCGTGCATGGCTAAGGTAAACCATGTGTTGGTGTAGAAGACAGATGCATGGTGGCATGCAGTTTGTGAGGTGTCTGTGACATGATGTGTGTCTCTGGAAGTCTCTCACCCTGACAGCGCAGCCCTGGCCTGCCAATGCACCCCTGCATGGCAGCAAAGAGAGATGCCTGGCTCTCAGAGGGTGCAGGTGGCCTTGTGAGAGCCCTGCTCTCCGTGGGGGCCTCAGAGTATCCCCACTCCAGCAGAAGCTGGGGCACAGCAATTTTTGGAGGGAGCGTTGGCACAGATCAAAGCTGTGCCTGGGAGCACCCTCTGCTTCCCTGGGGCTGCGGCAGCGCTGCTCAGGAGAAAGCATGGCACTCGTGTTCCAGCAAACAGGCTTTTGTTCCCCAAAGCAAATAACCTTATCTGGGGGAAACTCTTTCATACACTTATTTGAATCGAATAGGAAGTCTGTGGTATTTAACTTTGCTATTAAAATGAGCACTTGGCTGATTTTGCAGATGCTCAATGCATCAGTGAAAACTGGAAAGTTAAATTTTTTAAAAAAGAAATTTTCCACTAAGTTCAAGCTGTTCCATTATATTTACCTACTTGTAATTATGTGTACTGACATTGTGCTCCCTCTCTATATACA
Source organism: Melospiza melodia melodia (assembly GCF_035770615.1). Lineage (NCBI taxonomy): Eukaryota > Metazoa > Chordata > Aves > Passeriformes > Passerellidae > Melospiza > Melospiza melodia. The sequence goes on from NC_086197.1 coordinate 67,106,718, forward strand.
CTGATAATTATATTGCTGTGTATATATCTATATATACACACACACTGAGCACTTATTCTTCCTGGTAGACAGACCTGCAGTATTTACTGCCTTACATTAAAGCTAGTCACACAGGAAATCTGTAGGCACAGAACATCTCTACAGGTTCATCACTCATGCTGAGAAAGGAAACAAAGGGGAAAGGAGAAAGCAAAAGGAAGGAAAAAAAAAAAAAAAAAACAAAAAAAACCCCAGAAATTTCTGCATTAAATTTGTTGCCTTTGACAAAAAGTGCCAGTGCTGTGAGGGGAGAGCCAAGGCTTTGGCTCAGAGCAGATAACCAAGTTGAGGAGGCAAGGTAAGTGCAGTGCTACAGCAAGAATTGGATCCCCTAGAGCCACAGGGGTGCCTCCTGGGGAGACATGGGGGAAAGGGAAATAAATTTCACATGTTGGAGAGGGGGAATTTCCAAAGAATGGTTTTCCTTCTCCTCACGCCTGCAGAAAGGTGTCTTTGTACCTTCCCCTGCTCATGCCATAGGCTAAAACTTACCGCTGAAGCCACAGAAGATGGAGTCAGAGGTGTTGGTGATTTGTATAGCATGAAAAGTGTGGTGGGGATCTTTAAGGACTAAAATTAACCGAGAGAATAACAGAAGCTTCATGGGGTTTTTTAATTCCTGGGAATTTCCCAGCAGATGCTTTCGAATTTTGCCTTCATTAGCTTGCAACACTCATTTTCCACTAACCAGAGTCAGAATTGTTGCAGAATGAGTAGAGGCTCAGAAAGCCAGTCCCACTGGTCCATGTTTGTGGTATTTTTACATCTCACTAGAATGCAAAAACGCCTTCTCTTCCGATTTTTCTCTACAGAAAGATTTGGGAGTGATTATAATCCAACAGCAATTGCTCTTCCTTCTGCAACACATCTGGAGATCAGTCATGCCCTCTGAGCACCTGTATTCCACAAAAACAGCAATAAAATCATGGCATCTCAATCTGAACATCAGTATTTTAGGGCAGGGCTGGTTTGCTCAATGGTTCTGTTCTGTTGTAAACTGCTGATGGCTGTGCCAGATAAACCCATCAGACATTAAATATTTAATTTTGAGTGTCTGTGTGGAGCTGATTTTTCATTCCAAACTTGCTGCCAAAGTAGTTCCACTGTTTTCAAAAATGGAGTCAGTGAAGAATGTATTATTTTACCTGTGTTAAGACATCCTGGCAGAATTGTGTACTTGTGCAGGTAAGGCTCATGCAAACACTAAACATGCCTCACCAAAACACCCAGGCAGTCACACTGCTGTCTGGCACTTCAGGGTCCTTTTTACTGCTGGCAAATGCCAGAGGAGTCCAGGTATGTGCCAGCATGAAGCATCTCATCCCAGCTCTGTGCAGAGTGATTATCTCAAATGCTGCTGCTGCCAGCTCTCCTGTTGGCTCAAGTGGCAGAGGTCCCTTCTTCTGAGCTCTCAACTCCCCCTTGGAATGTGTTCCTGGAACCACACACAGCACAATTTGTGTCCTGGGGACCTAGATTCCTGTTTTTTGACCCCAGAAAATGCCAAGTGGTTGTGTTTTAAGAGTGCCAGGCTTGCAAAGCCAGGGTAGCCTTGCTGCAGTCCCCTCTGACACACTGATGGAGCCTTTAATTACATGGCCAGGCAGTGTTTTCCCCCCACTCCTGTGTCTTCCAGGGCTTGGGATGGCTGGTGCTTTTCTAATGAGCATCTGTTCAATATTTGGTTTTCTCCTCCTTTCGCAGCGTGTGGTTCTAGGGACCATTTTCAAATCCTGCTCTGAATACAGAATTATTAATTTGTTTGTAAGCTCTTCTTTTCTCAGTGCTCCTTGCTTAACACCTCTGTGCCTCACAAATGTAATTTTGCAAGTCTCAGGTGACAGGAGAGAAAGGAGAAATGAGTAAGGCAGAAGAAGCCATTCCACTGAAGTGAGGGGATTTTATTTCAGATGCATGCCTTGCAAAGTAAATGAACAAATAAATTTAACATTTAGCTGTTGATTAAATGAGAAGAGGAGGGACAGCATGCAGCAGAGTCCACGTGCTGGCAGCAGGAGGGCTGCACACAGCTGCAGTGCTGGTGGGTGAGCAGGGCTCCACAGCCCTGCCCTTCCTGCTGCAAGGCAATGATGGGTGGTTTCCAGCTCCCTTTACCTGCTCTCTTCCACTCATAAACCTGGCATACTTTAGCCAATTCCAAATCTTCACAAGGCTGAGAAGGAAGGGGGTGACAACTGTAATACATTCAGTAACTTATGGCTGCCCTTTCAGTGCATAAATGCTAATAAAGTCAATGGTACTTGGAGGAGTGTGCTGGAAAAACTTGAATTAGTCTGTTCAAAACAGGCTGTCTAACCTAATCTACCCATTGTCACCAAGTTTAAAAATTAACAAATTCTCACAGTTCCCAAAACTGAACTGGAAGCAGTTTGGTTTTGTTTTGGCTAAGGTCCAAGGATTGTTTGAAGGGTGGAGCTGCAGAGAGTGATGCTGACAGACTCCAGGTGACTGCTGTGCCAATTAACCTCCTGAAGGTAGATCAGGTCACCAGCAGTAGCTGGCAGTCACTGATTATGATTTAGCTCTGGTTTTCAGAATATCTTCAGACAAAGCAAATACACAGATTCAAGCAAGTCTGCTGCAGGAGGCTGCAGACACACAAGTCTTCATACACTCACTCTCTTGTTCATCGTGGATAAGATTTGCCTTCAGGAATCCCAGGCTCCTGAAAGCACAGGAAAGACTTATCTTGGTGGAGGAATATCAGGACAGGGAACATTTAAACTAACTGGACACACAGAAGCCTGTGGAACCTGACAGATGAAGCCAGAGCTGGTACTGTCATTGTGAGGCCACTCTTAGTTGTCTTTGGAGAGTCACATCGTTTGGGAGAGGTTACTGGGAAACAAAGTAAAGCAGATGTCCTGCTTTCTTCAAGGAGGGCAAGAAGGTGGATGCAGGGAATTACAATCCAGTCAGCCTCGCCTTGATCCCTGGGACAGTGATGCAGCAAATCACTCTGGGAACCACTTCTAAATGTGTGGAGGATGAGAAGGTGGCTGGGAGCAATGAGTATGGATTTATGAAGTGAAAATCATGTCGGACCATCCCAGCAGCCTTCTGCAGTGCACTGACTGGCTTTGTGCTTGAGCAGAGAGCAGTACATTGTTTATCTTGATTTTAGCAAAGCTTTCAACATTACCTTCAGTGATGAAGTACAGGCTACATAAAAGGATGAAGGGGTGGGACTAGACCATGTGCAGAGGCTAGCTCCAGCTTCAACTCTTCCATGATTCCAAAATAGGAGCAGGCTTTACTCTTCCAGCTTAGTAGAAGTGATTACATTTGCTTTTCAGCAAGTGTGTTCTGAGTGCATCCAGAGCAGTTGGATGAGTTGTCTCAGGTGTCATTTTGCTCTGAGAAGAGACTTCTGCCCTTGATGAAAATGATGATAAAACCTTAAGTGAAAATGAGAATGGATAACACCATGACTAGCAGAGCAGTCTTCTCCTTTCAGGTCTGTTATCTCCTCTGATGAGCCAGAGTGGTATTTGGATGAGAGCACCCTCCAGCCAGCTCCCTTAGGAGCCAGCGCAGCACAAAGCTGCTTGTAGCTGTGTGCTTCTTGGTGAACACTGATGGGCTACACCCAGCCTGGGTGTCCCTTCATGGGACATGCAGTACTCCAGGTTGCTGTAGGCACACACTTTGTGGTGAGTGGGGCTGGGGCTGAGCCTTGTCCCCAGTGGGCTGCAGCTGTGCAGAACAGGTGAGCAGCATTGGAGGCAATGAGACAGGGAGTGCCCAGGTGCACTGACTGATCACCAAAGGGAACAGAGGGCACACAGGTGCAATGTATGTAAGATGAAAAGCTGCAGATGGCTTGAAGCCTTCTGTGGTGGTGGTTGTGCCTCTGCCGTTGTCCTGCAGCAGGTGAGTTCAGGAGAGTTGTTTGTCTGGCCCAGGGGAGGCTGAGGGCTTCCTGCACCCAGCAGAGGGTGAAAGGCACCAGTACATCCACCCACGACATGGGCTGCAGCAGCTGGGGAGCTACTTGCTCCAGGCATCTTCCCCTGGGACTGAATTTTACTCACAATTCATAAAGTTGAGAAGCACAAGGTGAGATTAGAAAATTGCTGCAGGGAATTGGAAAGCCCAGCTGGAGCTGGGAGCGAAGGTCTGACCGGATATCGGCACCCGGCAGCGAGCCTTGGCTTTATTCCCCAGCACTGACAGACAGAGAGATGTGAGCAGGAGCTTCACAGGATGATGGTTACTATGGCTACCCCCACACTGTCCATCCTGGCATCCATCTGCTTGGCTCCCAGCACTGCAGAGATAGACTGCTGCTTTTGAAAGCTGATGATAATTTATCCTTGCTGGCTGGACAGCGATGACACCCTCCTCCAAGATCAGTTTTGCCCAGCGTTTTTTTAAGCTATGAAAACTGTTCTAATAGCAAAGTCATATTGACAAAGAGGGTGTTGTTTCCTTTCAATAGTTGTGTTATTGTTCCCAAATAAGGGGTGCAGTGATAATCGAGAGGTACCACTATGTCCCCAGCACACTGAAACACCCACTATCTTCAGTGGGAACTTAACCCTTCAAGATTTACTTTGGGGATTGTGTACCCCAGCCAGCATGTTGTGGTAGTTTGGCACATTCAGAGAGCAGGGAGTGGAAGTTGGAAATGCAGAAACTGCTGTCCCTAGTTGTTTGTTCATGAGCCTTTAGGATGACCACATACACCAATTGTGGGATAAACATATAGATATTGTGTCACAGACTGGGTAAGAGTGAGGTACTTGTTGCTCTGAATACAGCTGTTTGGGGGCTTTGCTGGCAGAATTAATGCAAGGGGAAAAGTGCCACATATTGTGAATGACAATATCAAGCACTGATTTTGGAATAAGTTTTTTAGAAAAGCTGTGCCTGGAAAATTTTTTAAAAATGTTTGTTTAAATTTAACAAATCAAAGATTAATTTCTTCTTCAGAAAGAGGATCAAATAGAATTTTCATTTATTTCCACTGCAACAATCCTCTGAGTAAATATGGTCTTTCATTTAGAAACTGGCCTAGGATGACAAAAATTCTACCAAATATCAATTCACTTGCTGTTGCAGTTTCTTAGTCCTCATCGTTCATGACTACTGTGATGGTCCCATGAAATGTTTTATATGGGTATTCCTCTTTGGAAAAGTCCTGCAAAAGCAGAACTCCTGATAGACTCATAGCTGACATTGGTGAACTACAAGGGACTAGGTTGTGCTATGCAGGTAAATATGAAAAGCACAAACTTAGGTACAGTGCAGGTTGATTTTGTGCATATTGTATACATCCTTTTGAGGTGGCTGCCTTGATTGCAGAGTGTGGTTTTGTTTACTTCTTGGACTGCCACTGGCATCAAACACAGTGGTGGCTTCCTCCTCCTGTGTCACTGTGCAAGTAGGGTGTAATGTGACAGCAAAAAATGATCCTCATCCCAGGCATAGGTGTGTGCATGCATGTGTATCTTTAAAAATACATGTCTATTTCTGCTTGGCAGCATAAATCCATTTAAAAAATCAGCTTCCATGCCTGACCTTTTGTGTAGCAGATGCTGGGCTGCAGGAGGTATTGGCTTTCTAGGAGAGGGTGGATTTGTGTTCATAATCTTGCAGCCTTAGTCTGATTGTTTAGGGATGCTGAAGAGCAAGATGAATGGTGTGCCCTACTGACATCCCACTCTCCATATTCCAGCTTGCCTGTTGGCCTGGTGAATATATATAAGGGGGTTAGAATACATTAACATTATTTTCAGATGTCTGACTTTTGGAAAATTGTTTGTTTCAGTTTGCCAGATGGCTGAGGAAAGAGCAGTTTGTGCTTTGTGCTAAATGTTTGTGTGAGAATCTGAGGAAGCAGAGTCCAATTAACATAAAAAGCCATTGTGGTCTTCCAAAATCTGGGAATGAAAAGTCAGTGAAACAGAAGGAGCCATCACCTGCTTAAAATACAATTAATTGCAGCTGTAAATCTGGCCAGCTCAGTGACTGTACTTATCTGAGTGCACAAGCCTCAGATGTGATTAGCCATCAAGAAATGAAGCATCATTCTGGCACTGGTGTTAGGCATCTCAACTCCATCATCTGTATGCCAAAGATTGTATCATACCCTCAGAAAACCCATCTACTCCGTGTATCCAACTTCTGCCCTGAAGAGTGATGGAAAAAATCAACAGGAAATGTCATCCTGACTGCAAGTCTGCATCCACTTGAATCTGAATCTAATCTACTCAGGATATAAATGCATGCTTTTGATCTGAAAATGTGGTGCCCTTGACCAAAACTTGTTCCACTCCTATGACCTCCCACAAAAAGTTATTTGTGATAACCAGGAGCAGAATTACTGGAGGCAGGATGTAGGGCTGCAGCCCATGCTCCCTGCACCCTGTGTCTAATCTGAGCTCATGTGGGGATGGGTGGGCTGTGCAAAGGGCTGCTCAAGGAGGACTGTGCACTTTGGCCTTTCTGCTCCCCAAGACTGCCAAGGACACACCTTCTTCCTACTCTGCCTCCTGGAAGTGGATCTGGGGACTGAGCTTTTGCAGAGACCCAGCCTGAGGAGGGGCACTGGGCAGAGGTTTCCTCCAAGGGCAGTGAGATGTTGCCCCATTGTGCTAAGGGGGAGGTGGAGTAGGGCTGTCTCTACAGCTCTGAGAAGAGCATTCCAGATTTACGATTAAAATCAGCTCTGCAATAATGCTTGGCTTTTTAGAGGTGAGAACAATTTGTTTGCTGTGTCCCCCAAGACTCTTCCTACTGGTTTAGCTCAGAGGATATAAAACCTATTTCAGACTCACTTTCAACAGTGCCAGTGCCCCTTTATCCCTTTTTTCCTCCCAAAACATGATGGCTCTTGCCAGCCTTCCTCTGAGCACTCACACTCGTACACACCTCAAGTGACCACAGCTTCACCACAAAGATTTCACTGCAGACACTGTTCTAGGATATCCAAAGCAGACTAGAGTTCTGTTGACCTTTATCATATCTCACAAGCTTTCCCAGATTTTCTGAAACTATGAAGGGAATGTGCTGTACACAGAGGAATTTAAAACAATACAGTTGTCTCATTTTTAAAGGCAGGAAGTGAAAATGCAATTTTAACTCCCCTGCAATTGCCAGTGAAGTTAGGGATCATGTAATAGCATTAGCTGGAATTTAACCACAGTTAATGAAAACATGGGTATGCACTAGGAAGAAAGCGCCATTAGATTTCCAATGACACGAGTAAATAATGTCGGGAATGTTGGACCAGCTGAGATGCAAATGCTTTGGAGCAGTCATTGCATAGATACGGAGGAAAATAAAGGAGAGTTAACCAGGAGAGGGGAATGGGCACTCCCCTGCGTGGGAGTGTGTTGCCCAGTACACTAGAGAAGAACCACACAGGCATTCAGCTCCACATTTAGATCATGGCAGGAACAAGCTCTAGTGAGGAGAAGTCCCTGGCCCCAGAGATGTTTAGAAAAGCCCAAGAAGCACAGTTGCTGAAAAGCATTACCACTGCTTTGCTTTTAATTTGGGCCCTCAGGGCACTGGTTAAATAACTTGCCCAAGGTAATAAATAAGCCTGGAGGGAAGCCCAGCCACTGAAATCCTATCCAAGTGCAGTACAATATCTACTCTTGTTCTGCTGGGATGTGTGAGCTCTGCTCCACTCAGCTCAGCTGCTCCCTGTGCTCTGCCCCAGGCAGTCTGGTGCTTCAGGGAGTGGGTAAAGGAGTAAACCGGGTTTGCTGATTGTGTGTACTTAGCACTGAACACTTTTAGTTACTCTTAAGATCAGCAGAGTGTAGTAAATGTGAGTCATTGAGGCAGTGGGCAGGAAATGTCACTGTGATGTTCAGCATAAAAAACACAGTAGCTCCTCATGGCACTGCCTGTGGTGTGGTATGGCCAGAGGCACTCCAGCTCCTACGAGGAGCAGCTGAGGGGCAAAAGGAGGCTCAGGGGGAGACCTTATCATACTCTCAGCTGCTTGAAAGGGGTTTGCAGCCAGGTGGGGATCAGTATCTTCTCCAGGGTAACCAGGGATATGAGAAGGAAATGGCCTCATGTTGTACCAGGGGAGGTTTAGATTGGATATTGAGAAAAATTTCTTCACCAAAATGGTTGTCAAGCACTGGAAGAGGCTGCCCAGGGAGGTGGTGGAGTCACCTTCTCTGGTGGTATTGAAAGACATGTAGATGTGGCACTTGGGAACATGGTTTAGTGGTGGACTTGGCAGTGCTGGGTTAACAGTTGGACTTGATCATCTCAGAGGCTTTTTCCAACCTAAATGATTCTATGATTCCATCTTCTATTTCTACAGCCATAACCAAATTTCACCATGGTTTCTCTTTGCTTGGGTCAGGCTCTTATCTGGGATCAGTCAGTGTAATGTACACAAGCCTTCTTCAGAGCCGTAGGGGGCAGAAAAAGTGAAAAAGAGGGCTGCAGTTGCTTCAGAGAAGAAACAATTCCATTGTATCTCAATTCCATTGTATATTTAGATACATTATTTATCGGAATTTTGTTCTTCTTTCTGTGGGGAGCCCCAGTTCATTACCCTTCAGGTGTGTCAGCTGCAGGTTTGGGTCACTCTTTGAGTACCTTTGGGAATGAGTATTGGAAACCTCTGAGACTCAGATTGGCTGTGTTAGTGCTTATATAAATATCAGACCTAACATTGCATCTCAAACAAAAAATCCATAAATGTCTGTAATCCTCCTTGTGCTTAACTGTGTCATTTTCAGGGAAGACAAGAAGGAAAATCAATATCTTTCTAAGTATTCATTTTCTTTATTTCATTTATCCTCTGAAATACAAAATCAATAAAGAAGGCCTTGGGGAAAAAATAAATAATTTGCATAATTTCTTAGGATGCTGGAAAGACCTGTGTGCCCAAAAGCTGCTGTCTGTAGGTGGAGTAGAATATAGCACACATCCCTCTTGGTTTGAACTCATCACTTCATTCCCTGATATTCCCTTCAGACATGTGATTTATGCCCTTGCACATCACTCTGAAATCTGACATACTCCTTCTTTCCTCTTGTGCAAGTTTTAGTCTCTTCTTTTTGAATAAACATAATATTCCAATTTATAAAAATCAGCTTTAAAATAGGCTTTGGGCCCTGGTTTAAGTATTTCAAGGTCAGATGTTTGATCCCCTTGGAAGCAGAGGGGATTACACATAAGCAGAGACATCTGTTTGTGTGTGAGCAGCCACACCTGGTGTCTTCAGGCTGCCTCATGCCTGGGCCTCTAAGGGCTTCTCAGATCAGCTCCTCCATGGCCTCTCTCATGTTCCAGGCCTTAGTTTTTTCCTAATTTTTTTTCTAATTTGAGGCATTCTCAGAGCATATCTGCTGTATTAGGCCTAACACAGAAAACAGCTAGGGATGAAACCTTGCAAATTGCCCATTATATCTGTTAAAGCAGTGTGCTGGGGCATGTGAAGCTGCAGAATTCTGCCCTGTTTGATCATCATCTGGTTGGCAACCTGTCCTGTGGAAGGCTTAGGTGTAATTTCAAGGGATGTTGTCCTGAATATCATGGGTCTGATCTTTTCTCACTTTACTCACTGCCTTGTGGGTTTCACAGTGCCTTTCTTCTTCCAGGCCCCATGAGTGCCCCTGCATAGCTGTGGGGAGGGATGCTGCTCAGCCTTTCCTGACTCAGTGCTGATGAGCCTCAGTCACAGGTCTGCAGATGTGCTCCTCTCCCTGCAGGCTCTGGCAGCCTGCAGATGTCACCTGTAAGTGCTTCATCTTGCTGCACGTTGCTGGGCCATAGCTCCCATCTTAGGGCTTGGAGCATGCCTGTCTGTGGGGTGGTGGGAAATTGAGAAGTGCAGCACTGTCAGTGCTTAAAATCCCCCATGAGACCTGTCCCTGGAGTTTTCTCACCTTTGGAAAATGTCCCCAGCATACAGTATTGTCTCCTCATCTTTCAGTGTCCCACTGGAAGTGACATGTTGCCTCCAACACACTATACTCTACCTGACTGTAAAACTTCTAATGTGAGGGAACTCTGAATCAGCCTCCTGAAGTGATCATTTTATGCCCTGGAATACAATGAACATGAAGTGCTGTTTGCTTGAGTAGCTGCTGCAGTTATTAATAGTCTTAAAAACATCCTGGAAATTCTTTTCAGTCCATTCTTAGTACTCGTTGACCTCAAACTGGCAACCACATGAAAAAATGTAGGGAGGGGAAGCACGGATTAATATAAGAAAATAGAAACCACATGGTGAAGGGAGGGAAGATCAACAAGGCAGTATTACTGAAACAGAGGATTCCTTCTCAAGTCTCTTCCCACCTCTTCTCCTCCTCAGCATTTTTTTGTCAGGGATTACTCTTTTCTAACTGTTAGTCTTTTTATTCCTGTAAAAGGGTGAGTCTGTCCTGTTGCCTTGTCTTTCTCCATGCAACAACGCAGCAGAAATGGAATTTTTGACTGTTATTAATGATTGCCATGTTAATTGGAAGGAAGGCTTCTCTGATCTTTTGTGATGTTCTTAGAGGTCTCATCCCCTCCAGTTTGCATTGTCAGTAGGTTTCAGGGAGATTTTGGGTAGGTTGGGATCTTGAAGAACTGGCCTGAACAGAGTAAGTGACACTGCATCTAATCCTGTCAAAAGAGTTTGAAGCATTTTGCTTTATGAAAGCTGCACATTTGTACTATAATTGAATAGTTGATAGCTCAACTAATAAAGATGGGATTTGAAAACAGATTTTTTTCAAACCTCAGCCTATAATTCTTAAATGACTCCCTGTCAAAGCTTTGAAATCCAAAGATTATTATTTGTCAGCTAAAAGAAATTGTGTATTAAAAGTCTAATCTCCTATGTTTTGTGTTGTGTGTACTACAGAGCTAACAGGACTATAGAAATATTGCTTTGGAGGCATCACATTTATTGGATCACTTCTAGGAATTTGTTGCCCTGTCGATAAAGAGGATGAAAATGATTATTTTAACATGCATTTAGAATATGTTTTTCTGTCTGGTCAGTAGAGAGGCAGGCACAGCCTTTACCTGGTGCAAAGAGGAACACTTGAGCTCCTCTCACCACTTTATGTGATATTAAGGATTAATTATCCCATACTGGGTAATGATAGAACTCCCCTATCCCCTGTGCAATTCTCACTTCTTTTCACTACTGGTGTCTCTCGGTAGTGAAAGGATCAAGCAAGTGATAGTACTTTTCTCATTCTACTGTGTGGGTGTATTTTTATACAAATGGTGAGGCTCTCATATCAGTTTCTCACAACAGTTCTCTTGCTTGACTGTAGATTTACAAGACTGATACAGGAGGCTGGGAATTTTGATATTGTGCTTTGTTCCTCTCATGTTTAAATAACTAGACATTTGATAGATGGCCTTCTTAACAAAGGTATGACTCTTACAGTCTCAGAATCCTCTTTTGACCTTACTCATCTTCATTTTATCCCTCTGGAGAAGAACAACAAGTACACCCTGCCACACTTTCCACTTTGTCTTCAGCATTTGGCAGTAACACGTGTGTCACCTCTGCACCTGCTTTTGTCGCATTCTATTGGGTGTGCAGTCAGTGTACTCCTGTACATCCCTGACTTACAGGGAAGCTTTGATGTAATGATGGCATTTGTTTTGTCATGTGACCAAAAGAGGAACCTTCTGGGGTGTTAACTGATCAGTATTGGCAGACTGGTCTTTCTGGAAAAATGTTGCTCTAAGCTCACTGACTTGAAAACAAGGCAATTAAATTGAACAGGTGAAGGCAAAGGTGCCCTTTCAGATTTGTTTCATTATTTTTTTCTGTCATCTAGCTTACTGTTTGCACTATTTTAAGATAAAACATCTTTTTATCTTCCTGTGAGTCCACATTTTATCAGAAAGTATGGTTTCCATGAGAGAGTCAACATGTTGTCCATGTCTTTCTAGTAAACAGAATTCAGACCCCAGGTGATCCCAAGAGCACAAAGTTGGAGCCACAGGTTGAATATGAAGATGATAGGGAGATGATAGGGATATAGGGATTATTTTGCTCCTTTCTCTGGATTTAGAGCAGAGGAATTTGTACCTGTTAGCTCTGCACACTCTTTAGCTCCCGACTGAAAGCCAAACAAAAAGGAAACAAAGCCTACACAATACTGGGACATACCCAGCCAGCACTTGCTCCACTTCTGACCTCTGCAGCAGCAGCAGTGGCACAGGATGTGAATCTAACCAAGGCAGAGGCAGAAGAACATACAGACTCTTTCCTGAGAATTGGCTTTATATTCCCTAAAACTCCCATTACTGCCCTGAACCACCTGAGCTTGTGCTAGCAACTCCTGACAGATGATTAGAGGATGCATTTTTCTCTTTCTTTCCCAACCATGCTGGATAAACCAAACAGCTCTACTCAGGATCAATTTTCCTTCCTAAAGAGAACTATTTACTGTTTTCTGCTGGATGTTCAGTGCCAGCAACATAGTCCAACTTTTGCCAATATTGTGGGCAGAGGACTTAAGAAATCATCTCAAAAGATTTTGTCTGAGAAAAGCGGAGATGGAAGGGCAGTATCTGACTTTGCATGGGCTTTGAATTGCTGTAGAAGGTGTTTCTTCACCTTCTACAGGTCATTGGATCTGACCTTCCCCTGATTGATGGTGACAAGTGTTGCATTTGGGGTCGCCAGATAATTTAATGTAGGAAGAGTTGAGGGCAGTGAGTCACCAGCCCTTAGATCTGGTTTGCTTTGGATCCAGACATTCCTATTTCTGAGCAGGCACTTACATGTTTCCCTTAGGTTAGGCTCTCCTGAGGAATACTAAAGGACAATAAATGATTGCAGTTGCACATGGCAGAAGTTTTACAAACCCATACATGGTCTAGGCATAGCTGTGTGATGGCCTGTGTTCCCTGAATTTCAAAACTGAAGCTGACAAAGGTCATAGACCTGTAGTTAATTGAGACCTAGAAGTCTCAGTGCCTTCACTAGCTTAGAAAAAATGCTGAAGACAAATATGCTAAAGGACCTAGCCACATAAATTTCTATGTTGCAAAAAATTTGGAAGGATGCATTTGATCCCATCAATTTAATGAAACATTTACAAAACCTCTGAATATCTAAACAATTATCAGTTGCTTCATTTATTTAGACTGCTTGCTTCTACTTCTACAAATAAACTGTTGCTCTCATTCCATTACTCTTCTTGCTACACATGTAAAACTTTCATGCAGCTGGCAGCTCATTTTTGTTGAATCTTGGCTCCTGAGAGACAGATCTGGAACATATTTACAGGGAGAAATTTGCTGCTTTCACTGGAACTTTCTGAGATCAGAAACTCCTTGAAGGAGACCCCTTAGCACATAAATGCAGTTTGAACAAGGCCACATAAGGGTAAATGAGTAGAGAAAGGGTTGTCTTAGCAGGGACACATATTTTACCTTCTAGAAATTTGAAAATAGAAAATATTTTTTATCAGATAGACCACCTCTTTAATTTTTTTTTCACAAAAGTGACACAAGTAAACCTGAAGACTGGGAACCAGTAGAATGTCTAAGGATGGCACTGGCCACAAGTGTGACTGATACCACTATATTTGAGGGTTCTATTTCACACCTTTGAGCCCATGATTCTTCAGGCAGGGACCTCCTACCTCAGGCAGGAGTTCTATATCTGGCAGTAAGATTTTGCTCTGTCCTGTTGCATGCTCTGCGCTGACAATCAGTATACAATTACCCAGCTTCACAGCTTAAGAAAATATTTTAATTAATTGTGCTGATCACAAAGGACAGGATGCGGGAAATGTGCACGGATTTGCTCATTTATAATGTTCTGCTAAGTCATGACTATTGAAGAAGCAAGTGTTTTTTTAAGTCTGCTCTAGAAATCCAGCCTCTTCTTCAGCTTTTTTTCTCCTTTTCATACTTGTTCTAACCACTGAGGGTTTTAGAGGCCAAATGTACAACGCTCAGACTGTGCTGTTATTGAGGACAGTGAACATGAGATAGGCTGTTGAATAATGGAATTCCCTAAAAGTATGTGCTCATCTGAGCAATGTGAGTGGTGTCTAAAATTAGAATAAATATTTGAGATATCAGACCCAATTCAATCATGATAGCAATCTGTCAGATGACCTTGACTTTTGGGAGTAAGCCTGTTTTAAGTGTGTGGCTCTTTGTGGCCTTGTATGGAATTTGGAGCCCCAAAAATTTTGGTCAGGTTTATGGCTGTAAAGCATATTTGGAACTATACTTATCTTGCTAATTTCAAAAATTCTTCAAGTGCACGGTTGAGATTGCTGATTTCTGTCTTGTTTTGGTTGAGTTGGGTTAGAAGCCCTTGCAGTGGCAATGCCAAATTAATGGTGGCCTTGAGCCAGAGGTCAGCAGTGACCATATGGGCCAGACTGGGAAAAGCACAGCTGGGGCTGGGAATGTACATCTGCCCAGTAACCAAACCATCACTTCTGCTGCACACCAATGAACTAGAGTTAATTAGGGTGCTGTCATTAGAGACCTCCTAACCTGAGAGGGGACCAGGCTTGTTTGCGAGGAGATGAGGTCAATGTGGCTTTGACCTGAAGTACCTCGCTGGTCATTGGTGTGGTGCAGCCAGACCTGCAGGTTGCCCCTGGGTACGCTGAAATCCCCCAAGGCTGCTTTTACTGTGCCTCCTTTACTCTGGTTGCCTGCTCACAGAGCACTGAAGGCTGGTTTCATGCAATGATTGTTCACAGTTTATGCATAACACTAATTTGCTTTTTCTTCTGGAATTTTTTAGTTTTGCAATCAAAATACTCTTCTCCCTGTAAAATCCATGCGTGGGCTTGCGGCAAAGAATTGATATTCACTCTGCAACTGCTGGTGTTCAATTTAAGCAGGTGTCAGGCAAACTCATCTAAAAAAATTATGAAGCTTAATGGTGTCTTCACTCCTCATTTGTCATTTATGGCATCCCATACAATGAAAAGGCATTGCCAACTACTGACTGTCCTCAGGGACATTCTCCATTTGAAATTGCTGCAGAGATGACTGAATATTATTTAACCAGACATTTGAGAGCAATAAATAGTGCATTTCAGAGACTGCCAAGAAGATTGATGGGAAAAGATCTTTTTCTCCTTTAGACTGTAAACAAGCAGCAATAAATTAGCTGGATTAATCTCAACAGTAGAAAATAGACTACACTCTATCCACCTGAATAAGTCTTGCTCTTATATGTGACTGTTCATTGAAAGAATGGGCACATTAAAAAAAAAAAAAAAGACATGATGTCTATGGAAGAGGCTATCTAGTTCTTCTTAAAGCTAGTAAAGGCAGGAGACGTGCAAAAGATCTGACATGAAATAACATCAGATGGTGGCAGAGGGGATCTTAGATTAAGCAACACCTTTAAAAATGACTCATTTCTGACCGTACCAATAATGAAGCTTGAATTAAAAAATACACAAAGCTGGACATGTGGTTACCAGTAAAAGTAATGGCCCAGGGAAATGAGTTAAACCAGTCAACCCAAAGGGGCAACATAATGGACATTTATTGTCACTAATGAAGAATGCAGAAGAAATAACCAAGTGATTTTGTAGATAGTAGGTAATTGGTAAATAGTAGGTTCTTTAAACAGAGAACTGCAGATAAAATAACACACTTCTAGTTTTGCTCACTGGAAAACATTGAAATATGATGAATTAGGTGTTTCAAGTCCATGAGATCTTATAAAAATAATAAGAACTTTAACTTCTTTCTGATGTCTGAGGTCTTTTGTATAGTCCATGTTTTTGTAGGGGGAAGGGGGAAAGAAAGCCAAATCATAAAAAACATCTGAAGCTTCTGATTAAAGACTACAACCTGTAGCTCTGTGTCTGGTGCCTGATCCAGCTCAAGGGAGCACTCATGACGGCAACCCAGCTTATGCAAAGGACACATAAGATGTCCAAACAGGGATCAGGCAGCACGGGGATCACCATGAACATTGTCAGCTCTGTAAGAGGCAAAAATTTGTGTCCTTGACTCCTCTATCTATAGATATGTATGAATATAGCCGTGTGCTATATATAGATGTATAAATAGCATATATAGATGTGTGCACATAGAGCTGTGCATGCATGGGATAAAATAGCCTGAAGCACAGTGCAGACAAACTGTGAGGCAGTGAGGGCTAGAGATTTGGGAGAAGAAGAAACTGAGAAGACTCACAGGAGAAAAAAAGAAAACCACAATTTTTATTAAGCAAGGAGCTGAAAGATCTATTTTACATGTGTAGTGACAACTGTGTTAATAACCTTCGTCTTCACAAGTTTTGAATACTCTCTAATGTTTTAAAAGAAACTTTTGCTGGCTATAAAATTATGGCTAAAACAAAAACCAGGTTAAGTGAAACCCACTGCCTCAGTTGTATGCTAAGCACAGCTGTGTGTCTTGACCACCCTCTGGAGGAGCCCAGGTCTTCGCCACAATAACTGTATCACTATCAGGTACCACATTTTCCCCATCACCTGGCAGCACCCTGGAGAAGCCCTAGGCATCTACACTTCTGTGACCTACTCCTGTACGTGGAGCCATCTGGAGTGACCCCCAGCACTTTGGCACTTTCTAGACTTGAGGGGAGCAGAAGAGAGACTTGGGTAAATCTGTTTTGTCCTGTGGGACACACAGCCCTTTCCAGTCTCTTCTTTTTCCTTCCAGGAAAGAGCATGCTCCCACGTTAGTCACAGCAGGTATGTCACCAGACCCTTGGAGGACAGCCATTCCTGAGCTGTGACTGCTGTGTCTGGTTTCTGTTCAAAGACATAAACATGAAACCCAAGTCTTTGACTGTGCAGAGCAAAAACGCAGATCTGTGACTCACCAGGGTCACAGGACTTTGTGGCACTGCAGCTCCCTGTGACAGCAGCACATGTGGCCTCCTGCACCCCAAAGGCAGCCCCAAGGTGGGGGGAGAGAAGCAAAGGGGCAGTCAGTGCTGTGGGCTTGCACAGGAGGTGACACCTGCTGTCCTTAAGGCTCCCAGCACACTCACCCCAGGGAATGGACATGAGGAAGGTTGTATTTGGCTCTCCTTGCAGGACTCACCATAGCCACCTTTGTGTGAGCTCTGGAGCAAGTTGCTGTGGCTGGATGAACATCTTTGGCTGGGTGCACATCTTCTCAGGGCACTCTTTCATTGCACTGCCAGTCACGGCAGGCAACTGCAGGTGTTTATTTTTACTAACACTGGGTCATCTGGCAAGATGTCTCTCTCCCTTGCCCTTCTCTCTGGCCACACAGATGCCAGCCAATAAGCAAGATCTGACTTCTTCCTTTCCCTGCAGGTGTTTTGCACTCTGACAGCTGTTTCCCTCAGCAGCCCCTCTTCTCCCAGATCCAGTTGCCTGCAGCTCCTGTAGCCCAGCCACAGCAAGGACAGCAGTGGCTGCAGCACCAGCAATTGCCCCATTCAGGTCAGAGTGAGTGGGCAGAGCACTGGGTGATGGAGCTGGCACAGGTGTAATGATACTGAACAATAATCCAATAATCACTGTGGCACAGTTTCCCTCTTCCTCCCCTCACACACACTTAAATCACCTGCAGGGTTCATAATGTGGCCTGACCTGAATGCATTTTCACAGCTTTAGCCCTTGAAAAGTAAGGCTATCACCTCCCCCCTCTCTCACCAGTCACATTTCAAGTCCCTGCAGCACAGCATGGAGACACTGCAGCTGTTCAAACAAACCATTTCTGGAAGTGCTAGTACAAGCAGGCAAGAGGAGAGCAGGATTTGGAAATGGCTGAACCATTTGGCTGCAATTTTCCACTGAATTTCTGTTGGAGGTAGTACCACCCCCTTGTCTTCCAGAATAAAAGATTTCCACAATTACTGCTACAGACTGATAAGAATTAGACAGTTTTTTTATGTATAAAAGAATACAGCAGCCTGCTGTCAGCCCTGACTAAACAGATGAATTACAAGATCTTGCCTAAAGTCATTTATTTATTGTACAGCATTCACAATTCCTGCCCTGCAGAGTTTACAGTCTCAGCTGTCTTTTGTGCCTGTCACAGTGAAGTGCATGGGACTTCTTAGCTTCTAAGTGATATTCAAAAATGGAGTTCCTCAGCAGTCTCAAAATAAAATAAATAATAAGTGAGTAGGAATGCTGATATAAAACTCTGCAATGAACCCCTGTAAATTTTAAGATTGGACTGTGACAATTCTAGCTGATATTGACTGCAGTAATTTTAAAAGTTCATTATAACCAAAACTACAGGCTTATGTTATGTAAATTTTCAGGGTTGGTGACGTTGGTGGTCTGTCCTGTGTTTGTTGTACTTGTGTAATTTGTATAAAGTGGTTGCAAAATGTAATTTTTCCCAATATGATAAAAATTAGCATCCTTTTAAGCCAAGGTGAAATGATCACCTTGAGGTGCATTGCTACAAAGTTTGGCCTGCCATTTATGTGGCCAGTTCAGACAGTATGAAGACATATCAGTAGCTCTGTATTGCTCCAGGGTTCTTCAGAGACTTTGTGTAGTGAATTTAAAATTATCTTTCTCTCCCTTGCAAAGTGATTTTAGACTTCTGTCTGAAAAATGCCCAGATCCACTGGTTCAAAGATAAGACTCATATCTCTTTAAAAGAGACTCATATCTCTTTTCATTCATCCAGTAATGTTAAATGCTGTACAGGGAAGGAAACAGACGGCCTTTATATTGTTAGCAGGCTGCTCCATGCTCCTCTAGGTTATTTGTTGTTTCTGCATCCGTTTTTCCCCCGCTGCAAAAAAAGTGACTGTGACTCTGATGACAGGTTGTGACACTCAGGGAGATCAGCAGAGTCCTCAGGGTTAGCAGGCAACTTTAATCACTAGAGTAGATGAAAATCAGAATGAAAACATGTTTCTGGGAGTAAAAAAAATATTCAGTTCACGGTGAATGCTGGAGGGGAAAGACAGGATGCCTTAGTATTCTTGGCAGTGATGGCTGCTGTGTTCTGTAGCTCTCTCTTTTTCCAGGTGAGTTGAGCTATGAAGGTCAGCTTTCTGTGCTCTCTGAGTAGAAGAGGTACTTACAGCAAGGCAATTCTAAGTTTTCTAAGTCATTCAATATCTCTTGACACTTTACTTAATAATTGCCTCAGATGACCCAAGGGTGAAGTCACTACCAGCACTGCTACAACAGCTATAATGGCAAACTACTGTCACCTTAACGACTTCATGTACTGCTAAGTTTAATGAAAAATGTGCCACTTCAGTGAGGCCAAAGACACCAGAAAATAGGTTTTGGGAAATAGCAGTATTACCTCAGAAATGTCATCTCCTTGGTGGTTGAAGAAATTAATTTCATAAAGGTGTAAAAATCCTCATAAATGTTTGACAGCTTTATGTAAATGCAATAAACCAAAGGTGTAGGGAGAAGAAATGAAACTCATTTTGCATTTATGAGGTACAACAAAATTATAGTGCAGATGAGGACAAAGTGACTTAGAAATGTTAAACACAAGGTTTAATGTCTAATATGGCAACAGTGGCCCTGCTGAGTATGTGCAGTACTGTGACATTATGGGCACCATGGCTGGAGTGGGTCATAAAGGAGCAGCACACAACTCTCCTTCCTCAAAATCATGTGTTGGAGCTTGTGGACTCAGTCAGGAAAAAATCAGAAAATGAGAAATGTGTGTGAAATCACGTCTGTTACTGTAAGAATTGTGAGTCTAAGTCTTGGAAGCTTAACACCAGTAAGAGTCTGTTTACCTCTATTGAAAGCTTTTCTTCCCTAAAGGGTTGCAGTTACAGTGCAGAAAGCTTAGGACCATGGATGCTTTCTGAGAACTGCACATGTCTTGTATTTGGCCTGACTTGACTTTAAATTGCTGGTCAGCTGAAACCTGGCACCCAAGCTCTTCTCATCCTGTTAGAGGTGGATGGACAGAAATCTGTGAGGGGATGCCCTGAGGACCCCTCAGAACATCTGGATAGAGGGCTGGGTGCTGCCCCCATCCTTGGCTGGCTGTCCCTCCCTGTCCCTTCTCCTGCTGCAAGGTCCAGTAGGCCTGTTCATTGCACAGGCACACTGGGGAGAAAAAGAGCCTTCTCTTTAAAATCTCATGATGGTAAAGTAGATAAAGGATGCTGTTCTTGAATAAGCCATGTGGCAAATAGTGTATTGCAGTATTAATAGTTTAATTATGCCTGCTAGCATCTTCTCTCCTGATGCTGAGTTTTATCATCCTGTTGACCCTTGAGCACAGATAATATTCTGACATATATATGCCACATGTGCCTGTGTCTCTTCCTTCGGCACAGAGCTGCTCCAGACAATGCTGCTGGACATCAATTTAGAGCAGGTTTTACTTTTGCCTGCAGTAGATACACATGTACAGAGGAGCCCCTGGTGCAGATGCCGCCCTCCTCGTTCTGCACATTTCCATGGCAAACTGGGATGTCTGGCTTGCCTCCCTGCTCTGCTGGCAGGAGGAGCAGGGTAACCCACCATGGGGGGCCTGGACCACGATGCAGGACTGAGGGGATCGCCAGCACTGCTGCCCCAGCTGCCCACCCTCCTGTGGCACAGGGACAGCAGGGCAGGAGCTGGCTGAGCTGCTGAGGGATCTCAGAGGCGCAATGCTGCTCTCCGAGCCGTGGCAGCCGGGCAGCCGCTGGGAGGGCAGCTCGGGGGCTGTGCTGGGACTGGCACAGACAGCTGGCACCGCAGCTGGGGCTGCCTGCAGGTCACAGCCCTCATCAGCCTGCTCCCAGTACTACAGCTGACCCATCAGCATAGGGCAGTCTGGCCTTTTCCATTGGTTTTTTTCCCTTGGATTCCTGCTGTTGTGCTTTTCCACCATTTCCACCACTGCAAAGCATTTGTGAGAAATAATTTCTGAGAGAAAATCAGAGCTAAGCGGACTAAAGGAAACCAAAGAAAGGGAGCAAAAATTGAGTTGATGCTGGAATATCAGTAGGCATGCCAGATTTTCAGGGAAAGGGCTGGAGACTGCGTTAGACTGACTCATCACGATGTTTGCAACTCCAGGGAGGTTTGCAGCTGGTTGGGTAAGTATGCTGAGCAGAGTAGAAATTGTTGAGTAAAGAAGAAAATAAATCCATGCCAAAGGCGTATGGGCTCTGATAACTTGTTCTGTCCTGAAATTTAGACAAAGGGCTGTTGTGAAGCTGTTTTCTTAATGTCTAGAGCCTGTTTCAGACCATGTTCAAATAGGTCTGCAGATTGCTGCAAGGTCCAATACACTTCACAGTGAGTTTCCTCTTCCTGTTGACCTTTGGGTGCAAAGCTATTTTGATATATGTGTGAGATTTCTCCAAAATCTGCCTATGGCCTAACAACTAGGGTACCCTTCAGTAAAGGAAGAAGTGTGAGGCTGCCCAACCATCAGCTAAAGTGACCCTAGCTCCCAAGCCTCTCTGACTGTGACATTGCTGTGAACAGAACTGCCACCATATTTGGAAGCATAAATCAGGTTTTGCAAAAGGGTTGGGGAAATCCAAACCACAAATACAGGTTGGGCGTGGAATGGATTGAGAGCAGCCCAGAGGAGAAGGTCTTGGGGATGTTAGTTGATGAGAAGCTTGGCATGACACAGCAATGTGCGCTCAGATCCCAGAAAGCCAACCGTGTCCTTGCTGTGGAGTGTGGCCAGCAGGTTGAGGGAGGTGATTGTCACCTCTGCTCTGCTTTGGTGAGACCTCAACCAGAGTAGTGTGTCCAGTTCTGGGGCCCTCAACATAAGAACATGGATCTGACTGAGCAAGTCATGAGGAGGCCCACAAAGAAGATCAGAGGGCTGGAGCTCCTCTCCTATGAAGACAAGCTGAGAGAACTGGGGCTGTTCATCCTGGGGAAGAGAAGGCTCCTGGGTCACCTCATTACACATTCCAGTACCTAAAGGGCTCTTACAAGATAAGCGATAGAACAAGGGAGAATGCCTTCACACTCAAGGAGGGTGGGTTTAGGTTGGATACCAGGAAGAAATCCTTCACTGTGAGAGTGAACAGATTGCCCAGAGAAGTTGTGGATGACCCTGATCTGGAAGTGTCCAAGGTTAGGCTGAACAGGACTTTGAGCAACTTGATGGAAGGTGTCCCTGCCAGTGGCAGGGGGACTGGAATTATAGGATCTTTAAGATCCATTCCAACCCAAACCATTTTATGATCCCATCAGGAGTCTGAGCTGTGGGTTGGATCTTGGGTGCCTTGAGGTGTTCAGACAGCATGGGATGTTCAGGCAGAGCCTCTTCTTAGCTAACCCTAGCCTAAGGGAGATCATTGTAGAGGATGTTTTAGTCATAGAAACATCTGTGCAGTGAGTGGGGAGTTAAGACTGGGTCAGGGTGGTAGGCCAGGAAAGTTTTGAGTTCTTCTGTTTAATTTAATGAGCTTTCTATTTGAGTGTTGTGCTAGTGTTGTACTGATTTACTGTAGCATTGTATTCAGAGTCAGGCACAGAACTTCCTCTGCGCTACAAAGGAGGCAGGACAATGGATCTGGGCACACGTCTGGTGTGAGTGCTGTGCCCTCAGACTCCCAGTGCCCTGTACATGGGTGAGGGCCCTGGGGCACAGTGGGGCAGCACAAAGGTGCTGTGCTTTGCTCAGCAGGACACTGGCATGGCTGCGGTGGCTCACCTGTGAGGGGCTGTGCACAGGTCAACCCATCCTCAGCCCAGCCTGACAGATTTTTTTTCCAATTGTTCTTCTTTTTTTTTTTTTTTGATTCTTGGATTTTATCCAGGTTATCAACTGACCAGGAAACTGTAAACATACCAGACTTTCAGATCATTAAATAATTGCATTTATTTATTGTGTTTCCTTGCAGTTTGCTCTAGCTTCAACTCTGACCTAAAGCAGAAAGCACAAGAGGAATCGCTTGAAGCGAATATGGGTTTCTAGGTCAAACAGATCTTAGGGACTGAAATCACAAGTATGCATCTTATTTGTCCCAGCTGTGGAGG
Source organism: Melospiza melodia melodia (assembly GCF_035770615.1). NCBI lineage: Eukaryota > Metazoa > Chordata > Aves > Passeriformes > Passerellidae > Melospiza > Melospiza melodia. The sequence goes on from NC_086197.1 coordinate 67,129,661, forward strand.
TCTGTGTTTGTTTTGTAGTGACTACTTGTGTCCTGGTAGTTCCAATTAGGCAAGAAGATACTGAAGCATAAGAGGTCCTAAGGAATTTATAGTCTACTTGTGGCTAAGTGCAACAAACTAATGACACAAGCAATAGGAAGGAAGGTGGGAGGAACAGCAGGAATAACAAAACCAGGATTGCATGGTTATATAGGGAGATATATGTGGGTAGACTGTGGTTCTGAATCACATGCAGAATGGACACTGCTGAAATCCAAAGAGCTGACACAGCACTGCTCACCCTTGTACACCAAGGTTCTTGTGGACAGCAGGGGCAGACACCGAGGGCATGGACCTGGTAACACAGCCCAGGGCAGCTGCAGAAAGCTGGCAGCGATTCCCTTGCTTATAATGATGCTGTGAGAGACCTGGGAAGAAAGGAACTCTTCCAGACCAAATTACAGCATTAAGTATTTTGGGAAGGCCACAGATAACATGAAAGGGAAAAGGAGACCGGCTACCAAATGACCTTTACTTTTTGACTCACAAGACTTTTTTTCCTGTTGCTATGTTGACCAGTTAATGTCATAAAGTCAACATTGCTTTCGATGTGTTCCAAGATGTTATCAATGCTCTGCACAGTAATTCATTCAGGTGGGTGTAGGTAATAGTCTAGGAACAATTTTATCTAGGCTATAAAATGGCTGCTGCTGATTCATACTGCTCTTGTTTGCCTTACAGTGTTTTGCCAGTGTTTGCCTACATAGCACCTGCCTAAAGATGAAAACTTAATCAAGAAATTTTATATCCCTATGTAATCTCTGATGTCCATGGCAATCTTTTTTATTGAAACACTTACATCCAAGACCCATAGCCAGTCTTGGTCCATCAGGAGGAGCATAAAAAAGAGCACAGCATCAATTCAGAAGAGTTTTGTCATTACAAAAATGACATTTATCATGAAATGATGCAGAGAGATGCACTGTCAAATAAGGAAGAAGCACAGATAAGTCTTTATACAAACCAGTACATTTTTGAGTCTTGTTTTTAGAAATGCATGTCACATTTGCTCGTGAGGTTCCTGGAGAAACATTGGCAAGATTTGTGATAACTGCTCTGGCTGGAGAGCCCCTGGGAAGGGGCTGGGACTGGTAGTCCCAAGTTCTTCTCTCCTTTGCTATGTGCCCTTTTGTTCTTTTATCTTCATTTATCTATCTGAGGGAAACAGACAGATAAATGAAGAGAATAAGAGGTTGCTTGTGTAATAGCAATCTCTTGCTAAATTCTGAAGTCCATGTATTGCATTTTCCTCTGTCTGGGCAGAGAGAGAAGTGTGAGGATAGGTGCACATTGTGGGCTACTCAGATTTAGCCTGCTCCTGTATTTCCCTTCTGGGCTCAGGAGTGGGGAGAAACTGCTTATCTTTTTCTAGCAGGTGTATGGATAATGTTCAAAAGGTGCTTGCATGCTTGACAGATGCTTTCCTTTTCTCATTTGCTTTAACTATTAAAAATAAATAGCAAAATATCAAGGGCCAGAGTGCCTATATACATTTCAAAATTCAAATACAATTTCTTCCTACTTTGATGGCAGTAAAAATAAATTATGAGAAATTCATTTATTTTGCACCTTTAAAATATTTTAGATGTGAACTCAGTTGTTACTTTCTCCCTCTTTAATTTTGTGAAGTCTTGAAGTCAGGCCATCAGAATACCCAGTGCAGCTGTTGCAAAGAAAAAAAAAGCTGGGGTAGGGGGTACCATGGCTTTCTCGTGCCACCCCAGCTGGTTAAACTGCAGCTCCAGCTGCAGGCTAGCCCCATCCCACTGCCATCAAGCACTGCTTCCTGGGCCCAGATTTCATTTCCATGCCTGAGTAAATCCACCCACATGCCAGACTGAGTCCTGCTGTGCCTGACATTTCCTTTCTGAACAGGCTCTGGGATTCAGGAGCTGCCTGGAAAACACACAAGTATGATTCAGCCGTGCAGGTCTGCTCCCTTACTGTTTGTGTTAGCAGAAAGGAAAGCCAGAGGGGAGTTCAAAGGCAGCCCCACTGTGCTGAAATGACACTCAGAGAGATCAAGCATCACAGCCTTGTAGTTGGACACAGTCAGCCCATAGCATTTTATTTTTAGGGAATCACACCAGAAACTAAAATGGCTCATTAACAAAAATGCACTAGAAGAGAAATGCAAAACACTGCTCAGATTTCCATGCTGCAAAATACCTGACAGAGCTACTCAGAGGCTACTCAGGGCTGTGTACCCTGTGTGGCTTCGGCACCCATCTGAAGTGACATAATTTTTTTGCAGACCTCTGGAGAATTGTCAGGAACAGCTGTTAATTGACCACAGCGTCTTTTGGCCATATCCAGCACTTCCAAGATAAATCCAGAGCTAAGGGCCCAAGTGTCTGGAGAGTTACACAGGAGTCACTCCAGTGCTGCCTGCCCCTGCAAGGCAGGTATTTTAGGATCACCCAAAATTAAGCACCAGCTGAACAGAGATGGAGAAAAAGTAGGCTCTTATCTTGTTTAAAACTGACTGCAACAGACTGTTGCACATATTGTGGGGCTAACTGCAAATGCTGCTCCAATTTATTGGTTTATTTTTCACAAGGGAGGAAAAATCTGATGCAGTTCCTGTCTCTTTGCTATTGCATCATTAATGATGAGCAAGTAATTCCCATCCCTTGTTCCACAACCTCAGTCCATATCATCCAGCCCATTGTGTGTTTAGCCTGAGATCTTCAAGAGACCATTTGGTGTGAGGCAAATTCCCTTCTAGTCTTTGAAATCCTTCCCTAGGGAAAAGGAATGCAAATGCCCTGGGCAGGAACTGTGGCCCATTGTGTTTGCAAGGCTGTGACATAAATCCTGGTTTTCACCAGGCCTTCAGGTGTTTGTGCAAGGCTACAGAGTCATCATGATAATCCTCCTTTTCCATGCTCAGTGGGAAAGAAAAACAGAGATTGACAGTAAATGCTGGAAGAGCAGCAGGATAAAAAAGGGAAGGTATGTTGAAAGGAGGGAGAAATAAAAAAAAAAAAAAAGAAGAAAAAATAGATCCAAGATAAGAACAGCAAATAGAAAAAAAAATACTTGGCATGCAGGAAGGAGACAAAATGAAGCAACAGCACAGTGGGAAAAAACAAACACAAAAAATTAGAAAGATGACTATTAACAGGTAGAATTGAGCAGATGAACTGGAACGACTAAAGAATGGTTCATGAGGGAAGAGGGAAAAGAGAGAGCAAAGGGAACAGTGTGTGCTGATAGCTGAGCTATCAGCAGGAAAATTCAAATGATGGTGTTTAAGAAATCATCCTCTGCTGCTTGGAATTAGGATGCTTTTGGCTCTGCTGCAGGACTGAGAGTGAAAGCCAATCTTCTTTGATCTGCTCCAGTGGTGCAGAATGACTCTAAGGGAATGTATCAATTAAGAAAATATTGAAATTGCTAGTACAGCATTTTACATATCTTAGGTTCCACTGAAAGTAGGTTGCATCAGAAAATAAATGAACCATGGTTCTGGCATGACAAAAATCCACTGAGCTCTTTGTGGAAAAGGGTAGGAAAAGGTACAGTTGTGCATGTTCTGGGGCTCTTAGTGATGACCACTATGTTATAAAATTGCTGTCCTTTTTGTTGCTAGGGCTCACCTCCCACAGGAGCAGGGTAAAACAGTACTTCATGAATTTGGTAACCTTTCTCCCCCTGAAAATATATGCTGAACTCCTACTAGTTAATATCCTTAAGGCATGAGCAAAAAACCAGATTCCTGATGCAAAATGTCAAATATCAGACAAGACTGATAGGAGGAAAACTGTAGTGTTTAGAGGCTGGTGATGACAGATTTAATGATGAGGGAGGTGTATAAAATCAGTTTATCAGAGACTAGCCCAAACTGCTAGTGCTGCTTCCCACTCCCTGCTCTTATTTATTTGAGACATTTCAAAAGGACTTTCAGACACAGAAACTTAATTTTCATTACCTAAGGCCACATAAAACATGACTGGATGTCATTCACCAGATTCATGGGATCCATGGCTACTCCATTATCTAGCTTCATCAAACAAGAGATCATTTTGTCTGCCTGCATCTTGGTCATCTCATGAGTGTGCTGGCCCCAGCACATTCTGTCATTCACCTGGGTTATAATGAGCACCAAGTATAATGCAGAGTATTAGGTCAGTCAGGAGCAGAGAGGAGTGTTAATGTTATGAGTTCTGTACTAAGACTGCAGCCTGTCATAGCTGTGCCACTGCCTCCAGCCACACACACACTCAATTTCCTTTTCCTGTCACTGTACAGAGTGGGAAGTTCTTGTCAAATAGCTTGATTAATATTTCCTTCATCTTTGACAAAGATAAGAAAAGGAGACGTGGATCTGGGTGTGCTTTCTTTTTTAACCATGACCAAGTAACAATTGTAGGTACATCTTTTATTATGTGATTTTTTCCTGAATCAAAATTGAATAGAAAAAACATCAGGTGCAGCAATATGCAGGAGCATATCTGGATTTATTCTGCTGTGGAAATAAAATAGGGAAATAACACTCTCAGTGCAGTGTGTTATCAGCCTTCAAAACTCCCATGAGGAAATTATGTAAATCTCTATTCAGTCAAAGTCAACAGACTTGCAGGAGAGTCAAACAAGGGTAATTCCAGATGAATCAAACAAAGGTAATGCAGGAATACTGTGGAGGAGCAGTCTGTCTGCTTTCCTGGTTGCAGATGTTGTATGCTGGACTTCCAGAGGCTGCTTAGGGCAAGGGAAGGAAGAGCTGCACAGATAGCCAGTACAGCTGGGAAACAGCTCCAAAAAGCTGGAAAAGAACTGCAGTAAATCTGGGGGTTGAGCCATCATTTCTGTATTTTGAACTATATGCTTATAAATGAAATGTCCTTTTAATACAGAAATGAACTATTTTTTCTGAAATAAAAGTAGAAATGAAAGAAGCTGAGTACTCTTTAGAGGGACAGCTGTATTAGAGTTTTAAACCAGTAGGATTTGATAAAATCATTAAGTGTATTTTTGTACCCAAATTTGTGGGTTTTGTCCAAAGAAAAGGTTCCAGTCAAAACTTCTCTGCAGCCCAGCAGATGATTTGTTAATATGAAGGGTGTTCTGCATGCCTGGCTGGAAGTTATGAAAGGGACTCATAGGGCACAGGATGGAAGCTGTGGAGGGAGGTTTCTCAACAGCCCATTGAGAGCAGTGACCCAACACGGGCTGGAGAAAGAAGCAAACAAGAGACAACAATGCAGCCAAGGATTAGGATCTCTTGGCCCCTGTGTTTCCTGTGGGTGAATACAAGAACTGAGCAGCTCTGCTCAGAGTTAGCCACCTGTTTACTCAGCATTGCAGAGGGCAGCCAGCTTTTCATCATTGATTAGATAACCAAAACTGTGGCCAACACCTAACTCTGTGCCAATGCCACGCTGCCAGGGTGCAGCACAGCACTCCTCCCACAAAAGGGTCACTGCTGGCAGCGATGCCCCATGCTCCTGTGTGAAATGTTCCTCCAGCCCTCCCTGTAGTCTCTCAGCTCCAGGCCACAGGTCACCCATGTGCTCTCCATGCATGGTGGACGTGTCCTTCTGCTTTTCAAATCATTGTCTCAGTAATCTCTCTCCCCAACACAGTTTTCAAGGACTTCCCTTTTCTCAACAGTGGTCTGTTCATCACCACATCGTGAGAAGGTATGAGTCCTTTGGAGTCACCTTGTCCTTTGGAGGTATGGTCCCAAAGCCACTGCCTCCTTGTGCTTTCTGCTCAGGAGAGGTGGAATCCCCTTCCTGGGCCCAAAGCTGCAGGGAAAGGCTGTTCTGGTCTCACCCATGCCAGCCACGCTGCCTGCAGTAAAGCAGCAAGAGGCACCATTATGTACTGAAAAAGCTTTCTGGCTTGTATTTGTACATTCATCCATGGAGGTTTTCACTCCCTTATTTTATTTATAGATTTCTGGGGCTAAGAATATTGGTTTAAATGAGGCAAATGGTAACAGTTGAAGCTAAATCCCAACACCTGCTTCCATAAGCTGTAGCTGTCATCCCTTTTCAGCTGTTTTCCATTCTCCTTCACAACAGGCCTGCCCATTGTAATCAACACACAAATTCTCATTGGCTTCATTGGCCAGGTCCAATCTCCCCGGAAAAGCTCAGGATTAGGAAATCTGCACCACTGACCATAGGGGCATGGATAAAACATGAAAGTCTGTATATGGTTCTTGGGCATCATTGCACAGTGTTTACATTCTTCTCTTCTTTTGTTTGACTGCAGGTGGAGGCACGGCCAACATCTCTTGAAAGAGGGTCATGTGCTCTTTAATATTTTGTTTGAGCTTCTTATATCCATAGAAGAGAATGACCTTTTAACTATGTCTCTTGTCTAGTTTCATTCTCATGGTCAATGAATCACTCCACAAGCTTTGATTGACCGAGTGTGAAAATTACACCATAAGGTCATCTGTCCCTTTGAAAAAGCAGCTGTTCCATTTTTTCTGTCTAATTGAGTTTGTCCTGCTGAGAAGGACATGAAGTTTCTTTCATATTTCAAAGTGATGAGTTCTTTGCATAATTTCAGTGAATTTGGAGTAGGAGAGGGACAGCTTCTGCTTATTGCTACTTCATTCTCAGAGGAAATGTAGGAGGCTGATTTCATTATCGATGAAATGTAACTCACAGAGGCTCCTTAATGGCATTCCTACACCAACGTGACATGTGGTGATGAGGGCCCCTTATATTTTACCTATTGCTGTCAGGTTGGAATTAGCTTGGACTGCTGCAGAGGCAGTGTTTGAATTCCCCTGGAGTAAAAAGCACCTGTGCAAGAGACAATTCTCTCATTCTCTTTGGCTGACTAAATGGCAAAATGGTGCCTCATTATCACATTTCCCTGCAGTCCTGTTCAAGGGAGAATGCAGGAGAAAGAAATATAAACAGAACCAAAACAAAACCAAAAAATAAAAAAAAAATCCAACCCTCTCAAAAATTAAAGAGCTACTAGAAGCCTCTCTCCTTCCCTCCTACTATCAAGTACAGCCTTGAGCACCCAACTTATAGCAGGGAATAGCCAAAGCTGAATCACAGACACTCCCTGCTGTGCTGCCTATACTTAGGCAAGCTCACAGATGCAAGTGGTGTCAAGGCAAGGCTAAGACTATGACTCAAGCCATTTTGAGATAAGGAAGCAAAACTGTTTTCCCTAGAGTCATAAAAGCAAGGCAAGGTCAGCACCATGAAGCCTTTATTTAGATCATTAATTGAAAGCCATACAGACTGTGTAAAACACTGTCTGCAGCTCCTTTACAGAAGTGAAGTTTTCTTCTGCGGAAGCTAATCAATCTCAGTTCCAGTGATTTTTATGCAAGGTTTCAGCCAGGTTTGCAGACTATTAAGTGAACAGCCTCCTGAGCAGAAAATAACAGGTTTATGTCTATGTTCTGTGTGCAACAGAACTGTGTCTTCCCAGAGAAGCCCTGCTGCTATTCAGAGAAATGCTTTCCACAGTCAGTACAGTCCCACTATTCTGATCAGCACTGTGGTTTATCAGCAAGGACATGGCACTTACCAAGGGTCCCTCTAGCCTCATTCTGTCTCCAGTAGTGTTCAGGTCCAGAAGTCTGGGAAGAAGCTTCAGCAACTGGATAAATGATCTTTTCCTTGTGATATCACTCATTTACTTTTTCCTTTAATAAAATTCTTTGTAAAAGAGATATTGCAAACCATGTAGACCATAATTTCTTAACAGCCACGTTTTCTCTATTAGCAACTTCATTGTGAAAATAATTTAGCTCCTGATCCCTCCCTTGCTGCTTATTACAACACATGTCCCAGCTTCAGTGAGGAGGCAGTTCAGGGCCCAAGCTACACAGGGACCATCAGAGATGAAGAACACCAGATCCTGTTACGGTTTTATGTTGTCATAATAAACCTATACTCTTTTACTATTGTCCTTAGCTTAGATTCTTCATCTGTGCTCAGTTATAATGCAAGTGGAAAGCTGTATCAGTGATTAGTAATAGGCTACTAATTTCACCCTGATGCCTTTAGCCACAACATCACTACTGAATTCTCTAGTAGTTCAATAGAAGGACTGAATGCTGCTGGAATCTTTTTTCCTAAAATAATATGAACTTTCCTCCAAGGTCACTGCATTCTTGGGTAGCCAATACGCTTTGATGCGCATTAATAGCTAAAACAAGCCCAAGCTTTAATCAAAGGTGCATTAACTCACATCCTGTTGTTTGGCTCTATGATTGCAAAACTAAAATGACTGAACACAATGTGGCAACATACATGCTTTAGTAAGCACTGCTGCCAACTGTTCTTGGCATAAAATGAGTTGACTCATCTTGAAAATAGGCCTCTGTTCCTTAACACTGGGGCAGAATGCAAATGCCTGCCCTGCTGACCATCACCCACATCATTACCAGTGCTACTCGTGGAGCACCAAGCACACTCTCAGAAGGGATCTGAAAAAGATGTGTCCTGTTAAGCTGCTGTATTGCAGTGAGATGAAATCACTTGTGTGATCAGATAAACCTGCAGACTAGGAGTAAACCTAATGCAGACGAGTGTTTTGGGAGGTCTGTCTGTGTAAACAATCTGTCTGAGCTGAGCTCATTCTTTCTGGAAAGTAAAATAGTGTGCACTCATTTCATTGGTTCCTTGGGGATGTGCACTCCATTATCCTAACCTTGAAACTAACAGGTGTCAGGAGACAGAAAGCATGTAAGGGAGAAGAGCAGTTTGTGTGTGGGGAAGCATTACTAATGAATGGTGCTCTCCTGAAAAGGCTTGCTCTAGACACTGGATACATTGCTTTTCATTTCTTTGTAATCCCAGCTAAGTTATACTATGTGAAAGAATAGATTTACATTTTCCCACTCGATTTTATGTAAAGGGGATGGTAACTATTCAGTTTTTGACTGATTTTCCTTCATTATTTCATGTCACAAGAGGCTACAAATGTAAGATGATAATGTAGAAGGTCTGTAACTGGACCTGTGCTAAGTGCTGGGTTGAGCTGGATGGGGCACACATTAGCTCCCCATGGAAGTCCTGTAAAGCTATTCTGGAGCTGTACAGCATCCCTTTCTTCCACAGCTTAATACATGTAATTACTCTGAATAATACAATCCTAACTGAGAAGCAAGAGAGCTAGAAATGACCCTCTGTTGTTCTGCAGACTTGCACCCAAATCCCTGTCTTACACATTGGAAGAGATGTGATCTACATCACAGCCAAATCCTGCTGGCACTCTGCGAAAAATCTATTATTCTGCTTAATAATAATGACTGTACTAATCACATACAAATTCCTAGTGGATTAGAGGCATTAAAGAAAGAAAACAAAACAGAAAAAGAAAGAAGAAAAAAAGAAGAAAAAAAAAGAAAAGAAAGAAAAGGAAAAAGAAATAAGAAAATAGAAGAAAAAAAAAAGAAGGAGAAAAAAAGAAAGAAGGAGAAGAAGGCGAAGGAGGAGAGGAAAAGAAAAAAAAAAGGTAAGAAAGGACCAGGTAAGGATCTAAAGGTGATTTGGTTAAAACGAGAATTGTCTTTCTCACCATAGACTTTTCTTGGATTCAGAGCAGCCTTTTTCCACAGCCTGGACTAGAATGACTCAGTAAACTTTGCTAACCTTTCCTCCCTTTTGCCCTCTGCTCCATCATGCCAGTATGAGGAAGGCTTAGTATCACTGGCTTGGTGCAAACAGTTTTTCACATAAAAGGTCTGAGACTGGGCAGTGGAAAATAGGTGGGCACTCATCCCGCTGCCTGGAGCAGTGGTGTGCTGCAGAGCTCAAACAAAGAGTGACTGCCATTAATGGCACTAGTTTCCTAAGTAGTTTTTGGTTATGTTCCTTATTCAGCTGGCAGTACAGGGGGAGACACTGTTGGATGACATTTTTTTTTTTGCACTGCCATGTGTTTTTGAACCTGTTTGTGCATTGTGGACCTTTTAAACAGCGACTAGGGCAGGCTGAGCTCAGTAGCTCAGGATGATCTTTCCAGACTCCCCTGTCCCCCATGTGAAAGCAACTGCAGCAGCAAACAAGAAAATGGATGGAGAACAGAAGAGAGGACTACAGGCACTGGGATGCCTTTCTGGCAATTTATAGAAAGAATTCATAGCTAGTGAGGTTGAGCATGATGTTTTCTAAAACTGAATGCTCTGCTGTGCTTTTCCACTCATGGCATACACTGCCCAGGGATTTGGCAAGAGTAGGCTCTGCAGCAGTGACCCAGGACAGGCACATATTGCTTGTTTAATAAAGAGTAAAGCCTTGAACATGGGCATTTGTCCTGCATGCCATCACACACCTGCTGGGCAGTGTGAGCACAGCTATAGAAACTCCTGGAGAATTTTCTCTAATTCGGGCCTGACTCCAGGCAGCTTCACACCAGGGCCACAGAATGGCCAACCTCAGCCTCCTTGTCAAGGCCAGTGCCATTCTGGCTCCCGCAGCCCTCCCACAGAAATGCACACCAAAGCTTGCTATGGGACCTGGGAGAGGCCTCCTGCACTGTGCTTGGGTGATTCCTGGAGGGAGCAGAGTGCCCTGTCCCTGGCAAAAGTGCAGAGTCAACCTGCTGGTGCAGAAGTGTTTGGGGAGGGCAAGTGCAGCTTTCTGGGTGATTCAGAGGTGTTGACACACCATGGCAGCAGGTTAAGATTGATCCCATAGCTGCTTGCCCTGTTTTCTTTCAGAGAGGCATGTCCTTGAAGCAGGGTGACAGGAAGGCTCGTGAGTCAGCTCCTGGAGCAGCAGAGCCCTCAGTGCAGTGTGTTGTGGGAAGTGCCATTGACCCAGGTCATGCTGTGCAGCTTTACTGTAAACTGCAGCTGCGTGGGAGCTGATTCACATCCCTCCTTCTGATGAAACTTTCAGGAACGATTTTTGTGTCTTTCTTTCATCTTCCGCTGTTTGGGGGTCAGCCTGAAATCAGGAATGAAATGCTCCTGCAGAAGCAGAAGAGGATGCTTCAGTACACCTGCTTGAGCAAAGGTGTTTCTTTTCCTTGGTCTAATTGTCCTTGTGTCTGTCAGTCTGGCTGCTGGGTTATGATCTAAAATGGGCCTGATTGATGAGCTTCAAAGTTCTCTGTGTGTTACAGACACAGAGAAACACACAAAGTTCTCTGTGTGTTTCAAAGTAAAAACTTTGAAATTGGACATTTCAAAGAATGTCCAATCCATTCTTTGAAATTTCAGTCCAAGACTGGCTTTTGTTGGGCATTTGTTTGGGCCTTGAGGGATGGACCTAGCAAAGAGAAATGGCCTGATTCTCTTCAAACACAATAAATTTCCAGACACTGTGGTGTAGTGGTGAGAACAAAATCCAACAATTTTTCTTTATTCTTGATTTTAGAATGGTATTCAAAGACCTCAGCTGACAAGAACCACCTCACATAGTGGAAAACCATCTCTCTTACAAAGAACTTCAAGCTGATGGTCAGCGAAAGCATTAATACTTAATATTAATGAAATTCTGCAAGGAGAAGGAACACAGAGGAAGGGATTATCTTATCTCTTATGAGCTACCTAGATTGGCTAATCAAATAAATTAGCTCTTTTTGATGGTGTTTTACCTTAAGTTTAGATCAATATTTGGAGGAAAGCCTGTTTAACTCCCATAGAGCAGGTCAAATGGTGTAATTTTTAGATGGATAAATTCAAGTGAGATGAGTCCCAGCCTTGTTTTCATTTTCACTGCAGCAGGGCCAAGAGCTCTAATTGGAGCACTCTCAAAGGACAATATGTACTCTTGCTCTGTTAGCACTTGGTTCCTTTAGCAGCCTTTGCAATAGTGTTCAGATCCTTCCAAGAGAACATTTTTTTGTCCTCTCCATCAAAAGCAACATCAGAAAATTTTAATCACATCAGTAAGGCTTTGACGCAGTCTTACATCACAGGTCACTCAAACAGTCAAGATAAATCCATGGTAAGATGGGCACCAGAATACCTTAGAAAAGTGAAGTCAGATGGTGGTCACCAATGGTTTACTGTCTAATTGAAGACTACATTGACTACATTGTGTGAGATTTGGCAAGTGCCCGTCCATCCATCCATCCTAGGGATGATCAAATAGACTATATTCAGTCAGGGGCTGAGAATCTGGAAGGGACTGGCCAAATGAGGGAGATGTCAAGGGGTTATGAAAAATCAGAGCACTAGTTTTAAATAGCATGGGGCTAAGTGGGGACACAGGCTTAGGAAGAATCAGTTGCAGGTATGGAAATGAATGTGTAGGAATCAATTCTGATGAAAAACATGAGGGAGTTGGTTATGCATCAAAAACTGAAGTGCCATACTGATGAGAAAAAGCCAAACCAAATCATTAGGTAAGGACACATAAATGGGAAGTTTTTAATGCAAACCACCTAATACAGCTGCTCACATCACCTAAAGAAGAGTGGAAGGAGCCTAAAGGAAAGTAACAAAGATACTTCATAAAATATAAACTGTTTGAAAAGAACAGGCACTGCACAGCCCAGATGAGGAGAATCTGAAGGAAATGTAGGCTGAAGTCTTCAAATATGTAAAAGATCATCATAAAGATGGTGGTGGTTGATTTCCTGCCCCACCCATATTCTGCCTTAGGTGAACAAGGAGCAAGAAGATGAGATTACAGGAAAGGAAATAGAGCACAGATGTTTGAGCTGCAGAGTACTTCAAGAGACCAAGGAGCTTTAATCACTGGCAATTCTTAATAATGAGAGCTTTTCAACCCTATATTCTAGGAATCTCTGATATCACCCTCTTCATGGTGAACGAACACACATGACCAAGTGCCTGGAATAATTTTCAGAAAAGAGCAATTTTTTCAACAATGGCAACTCTTCTTGCTGGTTGCTCTAATCTTTGCCAGAACTTACCTCTTTATCCCCTCCTCTCCCACATTTCCCTAGTTGCCAGAAAGAGGGATTTGGCCTAGCTTGAAGCCTGCATTTTAGCTTAGAGAGGTCAAACACTGCTCATACTGTCCATGTGCAAATGGTGGCCTTTGAGATTTTTGGCAGAGCTCTTGGCAGGCAATGCAGACCCTCTCCATCTTGGGGCTCAAGTTCCCCAGAATCATTTCATCATCTCTTCAACCAAAATAAAAGCAGTTCTGGGGGTGGGGTTGAGGAGTGGTTGTTAAAATCTCTCTTTCCTCAGTGTAAGCAGCATCTTTATGAGGACAGCAAAGTACTACCAGCTGGAGAATTAATTTAGAAATTTCCTTTTATGGAAGAAGTCTTTTTCTAACAGTACCAAAGAGAAGCTTTTAAAGAACAGCTCTAATTTGAAAAGCTTACTGTTTCCTTTTAGGCTGCAGATTCAGTCTAAATAAAGAGCATCTTCCCGTTGCAGTGCAGACATTTTCAAGTGCACTGACAGCAACAGGGAGATTTTGGTTATCAGTGAATCTGATCAGTCTGTGTTTTATTCGCCTAACAAAATAATTTTGTTGTTCAACATTAAACATCCGTATCAGATGGGAGGAATAGAATTCTCCTCACTGGGGACAGATCCAGCTGTGGATGGGAGAAAGAAGGGAGGGAGAAGCAGGGTGAGATGTGTAACTGAATGGCCACAGCCACTGCATGCAGCTGAGAGGGGCTGTGCAGGATGCAGCAGTGACGCTAATGTGAGGAGGGGAGACTCCAGCCACCTTCCCTCCCTCCCTCCCTCCTCAGTACATCTGTACCTGCTTGGGAGCCTCCAGGCAGCCCACCTGCTACTCACATGTCGAAATGCTGCTTGCTCTGGGCGATCCTGGGCTGATGTAGGAATCCTGCTTCTAAAGACAACATGCTAGATTTTATTTTGGATTTTCATTTTGCCAGGAATGGGTGGTTGGCTTTTGATTTTTCTACAGGTCTCTCATGCCTGACTGTCTCAGCTGCACCTTTACTCTATATCCTTGCTTGTATTTGCCATTAGCATAGCATTTTCACAAACTTTGCTGGTTTGGGACCTAGTGACAAATTTAGAAGGTGTCTATCACCCAGAACTCCAGGTGACATCAGCTGTGACTGAGTGGAACAGAAACTGGGGCTAATCCACCCAAGAAGCTTGCAGACTATGTCAGCTCTGATTTCTGCTGTATGCTTAAGGCCCTGTATCTCTCCAGCCCTAGGTGATGGTGTCACCTCCTTCCTAGTTCATAGAAGACCTGGATTCAGACAGACAAAACATTTCTTTTGGGTTGATCTGGAATGATTTCTTGTGGCCTGGCACAGACACAGCTTTCTGCTATGCCTTAGCCTGATGTTTTAGACATTTTCTACTAAAGCAACAACCTGTTTCAGAGCCGTTCAACTCATTTAATCGGTGCAGAGGATCACTGCTCAGTTTCTATTCTCCTAAATAAGGTTTTTTGCTCTTTTCACTTTACATCAACAAACCATGAACTTGTCAAATTCCGCTGCTTCACTGTAATTACAATGTGGGCATGAGAAATTATTCACAGAGTCAAAGGCAGAGATGTGGCTCCATAAATACATTTGTCAAACTGACCTCAAGCTGGCAGGCAGGCAATACCATTGCCAAAAAATATTTAGCAGGTGCAAGCATGCCAGCCACTTCTGGTATGCAGTATGTTTCCTTAGCAAGTAGATGGCTCTATGTGCTGTTTCAGTATCTGTGGACACTCAATTCTCTCATGTGCTTCTACTTATTTGCCGTGGTATTTTGACTGATGCTATGCAGAGCTGCACTTGACAGTCAAGCACCTCACAAACCCATTCTCTCTTCTCTTTTTCCACTTGTTCCCCAACTGCAAAATTTGTACTATTTTTTTTTTCCCCAAGTGATTGGAGTCCAGTCTAACTTCAGAGAACTGAACACTTGACATAAAAAGGATTGAGTTCATGCTGAAAGGCAGAGTACCAGCAAGAGAGCAAACAGGCCCACTGGACAGACCCAATGGAGACAGGGATGGGGAGGAAAAAAAGCACTGAAGAGTCAGGATAAGAAATAGATGAAACATAAGTAATTGCAGTAATACCTCTTCTACAATGTAAAACAAATTACTCTTGATAATGAGGCAGAAGCTGGATTAAATGGCCACAGGGGGAAAAAAAAGAAAAATACATCAAGAAAAGTCAACAAGAAGCATAAAAACATGCAGATGAGACATGCTTACCAGTATTATATATCAACATATTTATTTAGGAAGGTTGGTTTTCTTTCAGTCATTTTTCAGCCTGGAAAGAGAAGGACAGAGGGCTATTAAAGCCAAGCCAGCTAGGGTAACAAATGGGTATGGAACCTGCAGAGCACTGGCTGTGAGCACCCTGCAGCCTCTGAAGGCTTCACACACATATAATGAAATAATGAGATGCATGTGAAAGGTTTTGTTTTGATTTGGTTTGGTTTGGTTTTTTCAGTGTTAACACCAGTGATTTGCTTTGTCTTCCTGCAAGCCCAAGGGATTTTTGACACCTGTATGCCAGGTTTGCTGCTATTGTGAAGAAGAAAAGGGGCAGGAAACCCAGGAAGTAATGGCAGAGGGCCAGTCACAGAGCCAAAGCAAAGGAAGGGGCATTGGAAGCCATAAAAGCGGGATGTGACTGTAGATAGCACCAAATCCAACTTGTCTGAACACAGACCAAGCTCATCTGAAATGTTCACAAGCTGCTTGCTAGTAGTTTAATGCCTGGAGGGACTAAAGCTGAAATTCACTGGGCACTTTAGCTTGGTATAAGATTAATTTCTTGCTGAAATAAACTGATTTTGTGCTTGTTGGCAGGTGAAGCTTCCTTTGTCACATGGAGCCAGCAGGAACAGAAAAGTGGGAATGGAAGAGGAATATCTGGAAAACATGAAAGGTACTTGTTCAAATCCCAATCCAATTCTGACCAACTTGTGAATGAGACATTCGCTTCTTCTACATGTCTTTCATCCAATAAAATTGGAGCATAAGGCTTGGCTTGACAATTTTAAAAACTTTTTTATTATAATATTGGTTGAAAGAAGCTTTGCTTGCAGTTCCCCTGCGTGAAAAAACCACAAGACTGACACGTAGCCTTATGCCACGGGGTCTAAAACCAAAGTCAATGGTCCTCACAGAAGTAAACTGAGGACATGAATGAATTAACAGGATTGCAACACACCGGGGAATAATGGAAGAGCAGAGTTCCTGTTGTCACATAGACCAGCCAGAGGCCTGGCTTATGTCAGCTCTCCACTCCTGACTGTGCCTTGCTCACCTCCTCCCCCTCCTGCAGCTACAAAACCATCTTGGAAGCCTGGAGTACAGCTCATTATGGGGACATCTGTCAGAAACTACACCCAAGCTGTTGTGCGTGAATGGCAGATGGGTAAGGTTGGTCACAGTCAATAAAAATGTGTGGAAGGTAATTTAATCATTCCATGAAGAGAAACACAGAACAAAGCTTTCCTTCCTGCACATGGGCTCTGTAAAAAGCCTTTAGAGCCAGGCATCCCCATTCCCCTCTGCAGCATGTAGACTCAGGGACAAGGGTCTCCTTCTTCTCCTTCCACCTTCAGGCTCATTCCTGTCAGTCTGTCATTCCTTCTGCTCAGCAGCCCAGTCTCATGGGGTTTGGAGGGGGCAAGCACACAGCCTTGAGCTGCACATCAGTGCTCGCAAGAGAACCTGAAACTGGGCTTCCCATTCCCTGTCCAGATCCCCTCAGCAGCAGGATGCTGAACAGAACTTGACCAGGAGTCCTTGTGCCCATAGCTTGCTGGGAGGAAAGCCAGAAACACTCCTGGTGTCTTAGGCAGAGAGCTCATTGGGAGGATTTTTGCAGGCTGCAGTTATATCAGATAGCTGTAACCCACCTAACTGAAATGCAAGTGCTCTTTGAAATGTGTTCTTGTCATCTTTGTGGCTTTGATAACATCAGCGGGTTTATGCCCACCTAGCTTTTTCTTTTATGAACACATAAGATATAGAAGACATTTTTACAGAGTGCAATTACTGCCATCCATGTCAGAAAATGCAGTGGCATAATTACTGTAATAAAACTCCCATACTTGTTTTTAATTTTAATATTGCCTAATCTCTGTCTGTAAAATTACATATTGTGATGTTGGAACACATATCACTTTTTAAAATTAAGCTGGTGTTCACCATTGGCATTTATAAAATTTTTCTACACAATTACTATTTTTTCATCCTACTCTGAAGGCTGCCTGAGAGCTCCACATTCCTTTGTCAACATTTCTGGAGCAAATGTGCTCCTCTCTTTCTAAAGACCATGGTAACGCCTGCTTCAGAAGGTTTGTATGTGGAATCTGGTGAATATTTCACAGATGTGGAGCAGGACCTCCCTATCAGCCATCGGATCTGACCAGATGAAATTTATAACATCTGCTGCTCCCAGTCAGGCACAGCTTTCTGTTATTCCAGCTGTTGCTGAGCATGCATTAAGCACTTCCAATTAGTTCAACCTCCTCCTAATGTTACAGCAGCTTGTTTTTTTGCTGCCAGAGGAGAAATATTTTTCAGACCTAAAAGATTTATTTGTAGCTGTGATGTTGATACCCCCTGTAATGGGCTTTCAGATTTTAGGCCAAAATACCAGAAGCCCCAACTGTCAATAAGAGTAACAGATTGCATGGCATCACCCTTCTCCAGAATTCAGAGTGCTATAAATGGGTAGTGAATTCCCTCTTCTGCAGTTAGGAAGAATGAATAATGGAAAGGATTAAGACTGGAAACAGCCTGCTGTAAATTAATATGGAGAAACCCAAAACTTTTGCCCTGGGATCTAGCAGACAATGCTGCTTAGGATCAGCTACTTTTAGCTGATGGATGTTTCGCTTCAGCTCCGTTGAGTCCCTACCATCGTTTGTGCTGCAGTACACATGCTGCAGGGCTCATTTTAGCCATGCTTGCTACTTCAGTTCAGAGGGCTGTGGACTGGAGTGGGTTTAAAGCAAAGAAAGGTGCTGGTACAGACCTTTCAGCAATGTTCCCCATCTCTAATTCAGTGTGACACCCCTCCCAGTGCTTCACAGCATCACGTCTCCCAGAGGTTTTGCTGGTTAGAACCTGTGGCCAGCGGCCCTGTAAAAACTGTGCCTTTGATTTAGAGGGACATGGAGACTTTTAATAAGGTCATTTTTTCTTGTTAGTGTCTCTGTCAAGAGAATGAGGCATCATATTTTAATGGCCAATATATTTTGTTAATTATGGCATTTCATTATTTTTCTCTGACCTTGTCAACAGCCAACATTTTGATCGTGTATATACATTAAATGCATTAATGCCTCTCATTCTAATAATCCAAACTGTCAAGCAGGGGTTCAACAGTCAGGCAGCAACTCTGTGGAATAATGAAAAGATTAAAGCAGTGTCATGAACTTCCCCAGTTTGTGCAGCATACAAGGCAATCACTTTGCAATATTTCATTTCTGGGACAACAGCTGGAGGAGGGCACCAGCCGCCTCTCTGCACAGAGACCTGCACAAAGAGCAGCAGAGTAAGCTTAAATACTTGTCACTGGCACTGAGGCAAACAAAAGCAGCCAGCAATAAGTGGCACAGAGACACAAGGTTGGAGGATATGGCCTTTTGTGCATTGTCAGGGAAATGGGAACACTCTCCCTGATGTGGGAGAATGGAGTACTGTGCAAGGACCTTCTTACAACACAGCTGCACGTCTAAAATAATTTTGCTTCAATTAATTACTTTGTGTCCTTCTCCTTTCCTGTGTCCAGATCCTCTCCTCCTTGGTCAAAATCTGAAGCAAAGAAATGCCCTGAAAAGTCTCAAAAACTATTGTCCTTTTTTTTAGTAGTACTTCTCTGAAAGTGCACTCTTTTGTTCACTTTTTGCCTGAGAATATTTTCTCCTGATGATTCTTCTTCATTTTCCTTCATTTTTATTTTGTCTCTTGTGCTGGGGAAATCAGTGCCACTTTGATAAAGTGTGAAGTTGTGGTGGGCTGTCAATAATTCATCATTTGATCCTTTGGTCAGTGTGGCTCATTATCTGTGTGGGAGAGGTGGTATCTTCTGCTTTGTGTGAATTTCTTGTGGGAAAAAAGCCAAACACATCTAGCATCTGTTACGCTTTCCTTCCCAGTGTTTGGGATTATAAATAGCTATTAGCACATATTTTTTCTCCATTTTTTTTCTAAATACAAACAGACAAACACAGAGACTTGACTGTTGGGCTCACTTACTGCAGTTTTTACTGGACTAATGGAAAATGAAGCAATGGAATGATAACGTTAAGGTTACAATTAAGCCAGAATCTATAAATCAATGGGTTCAAATTATCCAGCCAGTAAATTCATCATGCATGTAATGAAATGATACTGTGAAGTTAACTCTAGAAGCAATGGGGCAGTACTAGTTTCTCTTCAGAGGGTTTATGGTGGGGCCAGCTTCCTTCCAGTGTCAGCCCACCAGCAGTGATGGCTCAGATGGTGCCCTGAGCCCACTGACAGAGAAGAACCATTGACATGAAAACCCCAAAGCAGCACAGCACCAGTGTCAATCCAATTTGCACCCATTTCCTCAGAGCCTGGTGAAGGGGTGGTGCCTGGTAGGTGGAAATTGCACATGGCTTTGTGCAGTCAACAATTCCACTTCAGCATTCTCTGTTGAGGTATTTTTGCTCCAGTTTCTCCCTTCCCATAGAACAATACATGTTTTCCCCAGCAATTAATCAATCAATGCTTGTAGTAGCTATTGTATAATGTTGCTTATAATTCAGAAACTAATGACTAGCATGATGACACCTCGGTGTTTATTTCTGGGAACAAATCCTCTTGTAATGCACACCCACGTGCACACCTAGTGAGGGTGTCTCCTCATTAAACAAAGGCAAAGGGATGAGTCTGTATTCCTTCTGCTCAGAGACTCCTGGGCTGTGAGCTCTCCCATGGCAGTCACTGATTGCTGTCTGAAATTGGGAGACAGAGGCTGTGCTGAGTTTAATTTCACAACAAACTGGCTTCACCAGAGGACACATCGATAACTGTTTCTCTTCTGCTCCACTTTTGCTTTTACAGGGATAGATTCTTGTTACTCCCATTTTGAGAGATGTTTCCAATTTCCACTGTTCCGCCCTTTGTAAAAGTCATGCCTGGTTACCCGTCATTCCTAGATGTCACTCATCCCAGTAGTCCTCTCTCCTCACCTCACCTGAAGTCAGAAGCACAATCTCTTGGCTGGTGGAGCCAAGGCTGAGTGTAGGTCCCCCCAGGGTTTGTGTGGCCTCTCCATCTAAGCTGGCTCTGCCTCTGCCCCACAGCTGGGAGCAGTGGCACAGAAGCAGCTCCATGAGAACAGAGGAGCCAGCAGCAGGCTGTGGGGCTGAGGCCTCACGGGAGGTGGGGAGGAGTGAGGGGTTGTGTTGGCATGGCTGGGCAGCAGACCAAAAGCAGAGCTGGGAGGAGGTTTAGGTTTATACTGCCCATGTTTCAGTGGCCATGTGGTGATCTGGAGTGAGCAGCTTCCAGGGGACAGAGGAATGTGAGTGGAGCTGGAGACAGTCCCTCCTAGCCCGCTCCTCATTCTGAGGCTGTGGAACTGCTGTCCAGGAATGCAGGGAGGAAGCTCTTGTGGGGCCATCAGAGCCCTCACGGCACCTCTCCACACAGGACAAACAGCCTTTTGTCCAATATCCTGCACCACCTGTCCTGTCCCTCAGTATGGTCTGAGTCACATTTTATATCCAGGGACTATCCCTTTAGTTCCCTCTATTATTAGTTTGGTTTATTTTGGTTTGAACCATGATGCAGAAGTCATATTTGCCTTGGGAGTGTCCTCTTTCCACCCCATCATCACCACTCCCCCAACAGCTGTTTCTAATCTCCTTGTTTTGTTTTTAATCTCCTTTTGGGGGTAGAGTGATACTATTTACCACCCTCCCAACAAGGGAGTTATTGCCAGTGCACGGGTATGTGTTACTTGCATTCATCATGAGGAGGAGCCGTGCAGAGTCAAATACAGGCTTGGGAGAGGCAAAAATTATTCCAGCCCAGCATATGGGTCAGGTTATTGTGAGGGAAAGTGGCACTTTGCTGATGACAACAGCACATGAGCAGTACTCTAGAAATGCAACTAAAGTATTCCCTTGGGTGTATTGGTAAAAATCTGGGGGACTGTAAGCAAGTCACTTCTTAAATAAGGAAAATTCCAAGTCCTGCAGGAGAAATAACATCCCCACATCCCCATGGACCAACATGTGTTGAGGGTGGATCAGCTGGAAAGCTGCTTTTCTAAGAAGAACCTTGGCTGAATGGCATGAACATTCAGCATGCCCTCACAGCAAAAAAGCCAGTCTTACTCTGGATTGCATTGGGAGAGAGGTGACCCTTCCCCTTTGCTGAGTGGTGGTGAAGCCTCTCCTGGAGTGCTTTGTGCAGTTCAGGGTTCCCCAGTACAAGACAGGCATGGTCATAGCAGAGAGAGTCCAGTGGAGGGCCACTAGGATGACTGGAACACCTCTCCCATGAGGAGAGGCTGTGGGAGCTGGAACTCTTCAGCCTGGAGAAGAGAAAGCTCAGGAAAGGAGATCTCACCAATGTGTACCTGATGCACCCGATGGGAGACAATGAAGATAAAGGATACAGATTGTCAGTAGTGTCCAAAGACAGGGCAAGAGGCAATGGGCATAATTTATACATGAAATGCCATTTGAACACAAGAAAACACTTTTTTTTATGGTGAGGGTGGTCAAACACTGACACAGTTTATCCATGGGGGTTGTGGAGTCCTCATCCTTGCAAAAATGAAAAACCCAACTGGACATTTCCTGGAGCAGACTGATCTAGCTGTTTCTGCATGATCAGGGGGGCTTAGACCCAGATGACTCCCAGAGGCCCTTCCAACCCCAAGCATTCTCTGATGCCAGGCTTCTAGCATCTTGCCAGAAGGGGCTTTTGGCACAGGCCATAGAAGGAGGTTTCATTATTTTAGATTAATTATTTCTTTCCTTACGTTCTTGTAATCACTCCCTTCATTTAGGATTTTTCTAATTTTGCCATCATTTTTGCTGGCAGCAAGGTACTTGAAAAGGTCTCCACTGATAAAGGCAAAAAAAGTACACATCTTGTTTCTCTGACAAGGTAACCAAAATGCCAGGCTCTGAGGGCATGCTTGGAAAATGTGAGGCCAGAAAGCACTATTGCAAAAGTTGCACAGATGGGATATACCTGCCCTTCAGCTAGAACACCCACTCTGCAGAGCTTATCCGGGCAAGGACCATGTCCAAATCAGCAGCACTTTGCCTGAAAAAAGGATACGTCCCTGCAGTTATTTTTCAGCATAGTCTGGCATTAAAACTTCTTCAGGGTAATCTGGGCTGCCATGGCCCTAGATATTTTGAACCAAATAAGTGATTTTCATGCCATAAAATCCCACTGACTTCAACAGTTTGAGGAAGAAAAACCCCAAATTTGTTTCAGGGGCTTTGAATTTTTTTTCAGCCTGGAAGAACATAAACACTGATGCTTGCTCTACTTAGAGAATGTACAGTAAATCTACATTGAAAATGTCATTTCTCCTTACCCAGCTAAAACACAGCAAGCAGCAGAAGCAACTGCAATTGTGTGTGCTGGGGTTCCCTCCACCCTCTACACAACTTGGTTACTTGATTTGCAGAAGAAATTGCCCTTAAGTAAACGTGAAAGCAAAAGATTTTGACAACAGGTGCAGCTCAGTTTTAGAAAGAAAAGTGTGAGGAGACGGAAGAGGAACAGAGGAAGGACGGGGCAGGGGGAGGAAGAGAGAAAGGAGGGAGGGAGTGGAGCAACAGTCGGAGATTTTTTAAAGGAGCAAAATAAAGGCTTTAACACTAACCTAAGAATGCATTTTATGTAGCTAATTTCTGCTACACAGAATGCAGTTTTGAAGCTGTGGTAACATTACAGTAGTGATATTCAAGTGGCATGTTCACACCATTTACAGTGCTGAACATCTCCTCCAGGTGATGGGGCAGAGCACAAAATCTGCTGCCATCACCAGTTCTGCTTGTATTCCTATAAACTGAAAGCAGGGAAAAATTAAAAGCAGAACGTCTTGAACCTCAGAAGAATAGAAAAATAGAAAAAGTCTTAAATAAGTAGTAGAATAAGCTAAGGCAGATTCACAGTCAAAATTAATCTTGTACTATGATGAAAAAATTTTAACTAGAGAAGACAGGCTAGGGTTACTACTGCATTTCACCCAGAATTTATTTCCAAATGTGCCAAATTGATCAGCTTATACATTTAGTAAAGCCTTTGAATTAAAAAACAATCAATATTTCAGTTTCTTCTCAAAGTTAAACAGTGTTCTCTACTGATAAAGAAAAATAAGTATATACATTAGATATATCTGGTCTATCTGAGGTTGGGCAAAACAGAAAATTTTCTATGCTAGAGTCATTAAGGAGGAATATCTTTAAATTAAATGTTAATATAGTTTATTCTTTTAGAGGAATATTCCTTTTAAGGGAATAATGCCCTCTGGCATCCTTATTATGTTTCTTGGAATAAAAGAAAAATTTGAAATGGGTATATGTACAAGCTAACAGCTTTTGTTAGTTCATTTAAGCATCCAGAAATCTGAATATTTGCCAGACTCTCCTGAAACTGGGAAGAGGGACAAGAATCTCTAGAAGAAATATTTTCCAGACTCTGTAATAAAATCACCCTCTTTGACAAGAGCTGTGGCTATTGCTTGCTGCTTTTTATAAAGAAGCTCATCGCTTCACTGATACCAAGGCTTGCTGTCAGAGATGTGAATTTATTAAAGAAGGCAGAGCCAGAGAGGAGAGGTTGAGCTAAACCAGCAGCCCTTCTCCTGGACTCTGATTTATGTTAGTGACCGGGAGCTCCTGCTGGTTGTGTCAAGCCCCTTGCCACGCTGGCTCTGCAAAGTGCAGGATTTGTCCCCAGATGGACAGGATGGTTCCAGGGAGGTGCTTCAAGCCATGAGGGATAGGAAAGCCTCCTTTTCAGCCTGCGCAAAGCATTAGCTCCTATTTTCTAAAAGTTACAAAGTATGAATCACAGTGCCTATATTAAAAGAAGCTGAAAGGCAGCACACTCTGATCCATGTATTCCCCTGTCTGTAGCTGTATTAAACCATCAGGCACCCCCTGTGTGGCCCTGCTGCTGGTGACACGCAGCCTCCCCTGCTGTGGTTGCTATTGGTGATGCTGCACCTCAGGAAGAGCAGGGCACCTCCAAGGGCTCTTTCACTGCTGCCCTTGCTCATCTGCTGCAGGGCCCACAGCTCACCACATGCTGGCTTTGAGGTCATGGAGAGAAATATTTGCTTTTCTTTCTTTTTCTATCAGGATTATCTTCTGGCTCTTCCGAACGATTGTGGTGTTTTATGGTGGAGAGAACAAAATAAACCTGTGACTTCGAACAACCATGGAGCCATCTGTATTTTTCAAGGGTGATTTGATAAGGGGTAGGAGCTAAAAATAACATGCAAACCCCACATTTCTGAGGCACAGGGAAAGGCTGATGGTGCTGTTCCAGGGCAGTCCTACTTCCAAGGGAAAAAGGAGTTTTTACTGAGTCCTGTCACTAGTTCCCTGCTTGATTATTGCCCTATATCCACAGCTGCTATGAGAGTAATTCTTATAAAATTGCTTTGGGTCCTAAAACTTATTCCAGAAGTATAAGGTAATATTGCTTCTGTGTCATGTTAATGAAAGAAGCACACAGATGAAGCATCCAGCAGCACAAATGCCTTACTGTCTTTGACTTAGTACACCCTCAGTTCTGTGTTATTAATTTTACTGGTTTCTAAATGTTATTGATGAAAAAATTCTCTCTTCATTTTTTTTGCAGTTACAGGGCAAAATTCAAGATATGCTTTCACTGAGCCTTGCTTTTTGTCACATAGACAGGCCCAGCCAGGTGCTGAGGAGTGTTTGCTGTTAATTAGAGGTGTTATGTTGCACAGTATTGGCACAGTCTAAGAACCAGCACAGGTGTGCTCTACTGGCAGGGGAGATTTTTTCTTACTTTGCAGCAAAGACATTTACACTGGGGTTTACAAAAGGATTTAAGAGGGTTAGGTGCCCAAATCCACAGCAGCTTAGGTGGAACTGGGGGCCTTGCTGCCTTTGGTTCTGCTGCATAAAATGGTACATGCATGAATGCGCTTCACTGCTGTCACCAGCCATAACGTGGCCCCAGATCAGTGACAACATTTGAAATAGTGGGTTGACCTCTTCCTGATCCAGAGCCTTTTTGCTCCAGTGAATTCTTCTGATGCACTCAGCCTGACATAAATCATCTGCAGGGCCTTCACATTGCTTCTCTCCACTTATTTTTTTTCAATGATGAGATGTGTGAGGGAGGAGGAGAGACAGAGAGACTGAAGATTTCAAGAAGAGCAGGGAATGCTTGGGCAAAGGATAGACCAGGCAAAAAGGGAGTCTGCAGGGCAGATCTTGGAGATCCAGGGGAAAGCATGATTTCAGAGCCAGGTAAATTAATATTTTATGAAGGCAGTGGTCCTTCTACTCCGAGCTATGGATTTCATAAGATGCTAGGTACAGTTTGCTGTCCATACACTGGCAGGGTCCTGGGTGAGAGAGCAACACCCTTAACTGTGTTTAATAAGATATAGTAGGCATTAGAGAATGAATGAAGAATATTTTCAAACTGATCCCATCTGAAAGATGCATTCAGCTGATGGCAATTTATGCATCACCTTCCTCAAAATGCTTAACACATAGTAAAGGAAAGGCAGAGGCAGGAGGCCAAAGCGTGGAGAGAATGTGATTAAGGGAGGTGAAGTGTTGTGTCCAAGGGGTTGTATGATGTCTCTCTCTCTGCCAGGACCTTCATGCCAAATTAATGTCCTCAGGCTGATGTTCAGCTATAACAGAGCTGAACAATGCCTGGAGCATTCCATCAGTCTCCTGTGATTACAAATACTGTACCTTCAGTGTGCTTTGCATCTTCTTCAGCCTTCATATGCTCACTTCTGCATGCACAGCACTTGGTTTTCCATTGCTTTGCAGCTTGAATGTCATCTGGGGAGCTGCCTGAAGGGCTCAGACCTCTAAACATAGCCCCAGGCTGCATTTTCCAATGTACAACCTTATTCATAAACTTACTCCTTGCAGAGCTTTTAATTACATCTTATATGGACTTGCATACACGTGTAAAACTGAATTACAAAAAATTCACAGTTTTCAGATGAATTCACATCAGCCTGGAATGCCTCACAGTCAATGTCTGAGGTTGAATGCTCCTTTGTAATTGCAGGGGCTAATTCCAGCAGGTGAGCAGCATTCCCTTCCGCGAGGACTCCAACTCCTGCTTCTTGTTCTCTTCCCCCAAACTAGGATACTTCACCTGACCCTGCTACAAGCTGTCAGGCACAGCAGAGCATGGCAGGGAGCTGGGGATGGAACTGGCACTCCAAGCACTTGTGGGGAGGGCAGTCCCTGCCTGCTGCCCACAGAGTTCCTGGAGAAGGGCAAAGTGTTAGGTCTGACCCTAAGTGCATCTTTAATAGGGCACAGCAGGAGTGCAGAGCAGGCTGGTGGCCAAACACCTCCAAGGGCAGAGACCTGGTGTCTAAGTGGCTCTCAGTGGGGACCTGGAGCGAGGGTTCCCACAGCTCAACATCTGGACAGCTGTGGCTTCACTGGGGCATGTGTTAAGGACTGGACAGTGGGAGTAGGAAGGAGAGCACAGGGTAAAGACTGCAGTGATCTGTTTACAGCTTGCTTTATAGCATATTCTTGATCTCAAATGCAGCCTGATTAAGAAGCTACACACAAACTCTACAAGCACAGATCAATACCTACACTGCAGCTTCATAGTTTACTGTTTGTGCATAATAATGACATGACATCCTGACTGCTAAGCCAGACAGTTTAAACCAGCTGTACCAAATCTCCTGGTTTTTATTGCTCTCCCCTGGTCTTTTGTCCTGATATGCAAAATCTCTCTACTGGGACAGTTGCAGACCCTGGAACAGATTCTGTTACCTGTGCCAACCCACACCCTGACTGCTTATTCATTCTCTCAGCCACAAACAGTGTTCTTGCATTACAAAGTAGACCTTTCATTTGAAAATGTATCATCTTCCACATCTGCAGATGTAGAAGGTATATTTTCATGAATAATTCAAACCAACAATGAGGCTGGAGGGAATACACTGTAATAATGTGTATAAGCATAGAGCCCTGAAGTACCCTGAACTTAATTTTTGGTATTAGAAAAGAAAAACATCAACTTATTTGACTTTGATTTGATAGTAAAGGAACATTTTATTTCTTCAAATACTTTGGCAATTCAAAATTTGCAGGAGAAAAGCACTTCCCTGTGTGCAGGACTTTGAGCATAAGCCTTCCCAGGTGCACAGAGCTAATGCTGAGCTCTCATGCTGGTGTGAGGGATTGCTGAGACTCAGCATCAGGAGGAATGGCTGGATACAAATACTCCTGGCTGGATGTTTGTCTCCTTTACAGAGCTTGTTGGTGGCTCAGAAAGCTTCCTTCTGAAGAATATTTTGACCCCTAATATATGTGCAATGTTCAACAAAGTTGAGGCTGCACTTTTCCACATGAGTATTTCCAAAACAACATTCTAATTCTTTCTGTTTGCTTTCACAGAATCACTGAAAGGGTGACAGGGACCACTGCAAGTCCTCTGGTTCAATCACCTTGCTCAAGCAGGGTCTCCTAGAGCACATTCCTCAGGGCTGTGTCCCGATGGCTTCTGAATATCTCCAGGGAAGGAGACTCCACAGCCTCTCTGAGCAACCTGTGCTGGTGCTCCATCACCCTCACGATAAAGAAGTTGTTCCACCTGTTCAGACAGAGCTTCCTGGAACTGCAGGTGGGACATTTGAAGCTAGAGGTCATTCTGACTCCTGACGCTGAGCTGTCAGGCTGATGTACACCCCCGCTCTTGTTTGCAGGAGGACACACCAGCTATGCTGAGGGCTGTCATGACTGTCATCACTAGAGGGAACACCAGAATATAACCCATCTTAGAGGGCTTCTTTAGCCTCTGAGATTATGAGATTTTGTGCAGAGAGAGCTTCTTCATTGATTACAAATACTTCAGTTCCCTTACTAATAGACTTGCCATTTGTCAGAGTTTTGCCTTTTGTGTTCCATATTTTCTGTATTTTTGAAACCTTTTTACACTCTACACCATAGGAAATGCCTTGAAAGCCAGTTATTTTTGCAGAAATGTAGATATACCAGCTGTTTCTTCCCAGCCTTCTGATTTTGCAGCATTACCAGTTTGGGTATGGTAAGCATTTTCACACTTCTTAAACACATGTAAGATTTGCAAGTTATGTGCCATAGTTAGGCAAAATTAGGCTGCTGTGTCTATGTAGGTGACTGCTTAGGTGATCTGCTGTTATAGTGTGTTATGTTAATTTACCCAGTTGTTCCCCCATTTTGTATAATGGTTCTGCCCTCCAGTGTTTTTCCCGCCTAAGTAATGTCTGTCATTTAGTTGTTATGGTTACTCCCGCCTCAAGTCCCGTCCATCCCCTGGTAACTCCCAGTTCTCCTCCCCCTGTTCCCTTATACGGGAGCATACTCCTCCCCAACCCGGCCCTGCCAGTCACTCCCTAATCCACCTGTTTTTCTAGAAGGTTCCTCACTTTGGGAGTTATGATTGGCTGTGGGACCAGGGCCCCTCCTTTGTTATGTATCGATTGGTTTCCCTCTACTGTCTATTATCATAAGTTCACTCCCTCTACGCCCTGGATTGGTTCTGGTTGAACCCCTCCCCTGGATTCCTCCCCCCTTTATAATTGTGTTGCACTCGTTGTTCGCGGTCACTCCCTGTTGGACTTATGTTAGGTGCAAGCCAGATTGTCCCTCCCTGGCTGGGCTCCATCTAGGCAATAAACCTGACCATCCCCAGAGAGTGTCCGTCTCTCGTCTCGTCATTCCTTGCAGCTTGATATTGGCCTCTCAGTGTGCTCTTGTCCCTACGGACCCAGCCCGAAGCCTTCAGACGCCGAGGGGTGTCCATAGGAGCAATCCTGGGGCCGTGCCACCGGGATTGACTCCGCACTGCTGCAGTGGGCTGTTGGCCGCCCTTGCTAGCCGGACGGACACTATTCAGAGGCCGCTGACCGCTGCAATCTGCCAAGCATCTGAATGCAGACTTCTCGATTTCCCCTGGGTTTATTTGTCCTGACCACCAAGACCTCCTCATCAGGAAGGAGTAGACTGGCACAGAGCTCATGTTGTCTCATTTTGAACAATTTGTAAATACTGCAGGACAAAATTCAAGAGATATTTTTCTTTATTATCATGAGTCTAGCACATTTTTTAAAATTTGCTTACTAGTCCCTTGAATATGAATTATAAAACATTTTAGCAATGCAGAAATATTCATTTTCTGTGTAGCCAGTAGATTGAAAGCAACCAGCAGAACAGTAGAAATCATGCCTTCATGAGCATAATACATCACCATGTAAACAGCTTTGAGAATACTTTTCAGTTTTGACAGTAAATTTAACCATGTCTTATCAAGAGAGTAATAGCTAGAAAATCCGATTTACATAACATGAAAATCAGTCATTACTCAAAATTGTGCATGAATGCTTGCATCAAAAACCACTTGCTTCTCTAGACACAATATCCAACTGCATATTTACACAGTTAAATTGGATTTCTCTCTCTTCTTGTTGAACTGAGTATTTGTTTAGATACTTACAAACATACCTAAAACTGTGTACACAGCCAGTCCATGGAAACCATGCAAGCCTCCCTCTGCTTCCTCGTGTCAGTCATGTTTCCCAACTCTTATTTCTCAGTGTAATCTAAAATTGTGTTATTGTGGGCAGGTGGCAATCTTTAACACCTACCACTGTAGCACAGTACTCCTGGCATAACTTGAGTTGTTAGGAGGACAGTAGCACATATAAACATTTAAGGAATAAGACTTGATGAGAGATTAAGAGTGCTAGGGAATTATTTCTGTCCTCAAAGATAACTACAACAAGAAGTACAAGCGTCTGGTTTTCCCTGGCTGGTCCACCCTTAAAGAAAAGACTCTTTCAGGGCTGGAGTGTATTTAGCCTGCTTTGCCTGGCACTTTTCTCTGAGGAAAGTCTTTCCAGTGGCCTAGGAGAAGCAGCTGGCCCCAGGGAGGACCAAGCTCAGGATAACCAGTCTTGACATGCTGGGCACAATTGCAATTTGTTAAGATGAGGCTCAGTGGAGCTCTTTCACATGGCCCAAGAAGAATGACATCTTTGGAGAACTACATTAAGAAACTAAACAAGCTTGTAATCTTCAAGGATGCAGGTTGCCCGACACTCAGATTAAATTTACACTGTATTAGGCAAGACTCACCATGTCTGAAAATCAAATTTGAGCTCAAAGAAGTGCTTCAGGGAACTGAAAGGAGGTTCCCTGACTTAAAAATGTCATCTTCTCTTCCCTAATGTTGATTTATGGAATAGTTTCCATGAACCCACCAAAATGAAAGACTCTTACAACCAGGAAAATATATTTTTTGTTTGCAAGTGCTTTTGGCCTTTTTCTTTTAAACTCTTTTTCCTTACATCCATCCACAGTATCACATTGAAGTCCACCATCACTGGACAGCAGCTCCAAGATCTGCAAGGTCCAAACCTGGCTGATGTCCCTCTGCATGGAGCACATGGCGCTGAGGCTGGGCAGGGTCCCCTCTCCTGCCAGTTCCTCAGGTGGGGCCGGCTGGGGGGAATGGGGTGCCCTGGGAAGCAAGGGGAGGTCAGGCTGCTCCCCAGCTCTGCCTCTGCACTTCTTGGCTGTAGCAAGGGGATGTTCTCAGTTCAGCCAGCAAACAACACTCCAGAGACTTTCTCCACTCACCCACCCTCTTTTCCCAGTGCAACGTATGCAAGTTGAGGCTTTTGTAGACACGTATGTATAAGAACTTCTCTAAGAAAGTATACATGATATTTCTCTGGCTCCCTGGACTGCAGTAGCAATTAGGTCAATTAGGTCATTAGTAGCAATTAGCTAAGTTTCATTGCTTATCTCTGAGTTGAGAGAAGGAGCTGCAGAAACCAGATTTTACCTGCAGGGATTAAGGACATGACCCCAAATGAACCCCATTCACTTGCTCAGCAACTCAAATGCCATCAGTCTTAAAAATCAATGAACACTGAATTATGAATAGTTTTCATATGGAAAGTTTGAGAAATATTGATGCGACTCCTGAGCATTTGGTTCCACAATATTAATATGAGCTGTGAATCTAATTAGAGCTACACACTCAGCAGAATATGGACAAAGACAAGGTTAAAGTATCCCCTTCTGCCTTTCAGAAATAATTGAGTGGCTTGCTTGAAATTCCATATTAGATACTCCCTAAGTAGGTTAAAAATGCAATTACAAAATAAACTAATAGATCCAAAGCTAAAAAGCTGTGTGCAAAGTAGGTGTCCTTTCCTTGTCCACAAGGACAAAATTTATATGACTAAATTTGATCTTTCTTTTCTTTTGACAATCTCCATGTGCTTCCATCAACAAAAGTAACTCGGTTTTCATCTCCTTATTCAGACTTTCTCTTCCCCAATTACATTTTCTTTTTCTTTCAGTGCTGAGTGCATTTCTACTTTCCCAGTCTCTCAATATCTCTGTCATGACCGCATGTACATAGCCCCTCTGTTAAAGAATATATGTCATGCCTCTCTGCCCCCTTCTAACACAGCAGAGGAGCTTCTTGTTTGAAACATTTTACCACAAAATAGTAAATGACAAGTAATTGTTGTACTTGGTCCTTTCTGCTGCTGGTGGGCAGTGGGAGAGGCTCTTCCTGGGAGGCACAATCACTGGCACAACATAGCACAAGTCTTACCAGCTGTGGTGTGGCCCTGCTGCCCTGGGAGAGCAGAGATGTAAGCATTCACTGTACACGTCCCAGCCCATGAATACCTAAGGTTGTTGCAGCAAACAGGATAGGAGGAAATTAGATTATAAATGGCGACTTGTTTTCTTACTGTTGCCCACAATAAACATATTTACAATTCAGTGGTGTGAGAAATTATGGATGTTCAAGAAAAGCCTGTTTGTGTATCAAGCATGGTGAACAATGGGTGAAATTCAGCCCCATGTTGAACTCCATTAGAATCAATGGAGTTTCTTCTTCTTTGGGCTATAATTAAAGGCCAGTTGTCTCATCTTTACCTCCAGACTGCTGCTGTGGACAGCCACAGTGGGTGTGCTGTTGGCTTGGTGGCTGTGCTGGTGCTGTTTTGCCTGATGGGGCCCATCAAGCAGCACCCACTAAATCAGGGAGCAACATTCCTGGGACCCCCCAGTAGCATTTTTCTGTGTGGTACCTCCTCCCCCCAAGGGCTCACCTTCAGTTTAACCAAGGAGATGCCAAATGCCCCCTGAAGGTTCATGCACATGGAAGCCAAGTCCTGTTCTCTGCAGTGCCTTTGCAGAGCTGATTTGTTTGGAGCCAGGTTGTGTTTGTGGCCTTTAGGGACCAGGGGCACAAAAAGTCCCTTCTCTGAATCAAACTGTCACCTATGCTGCTTTCATTGCTGAAGCTCCCTCTGCTCTGGATGCTTCAGCCCAGGGCTGAGCTCTGTCAGAGCTACAAATCATCGTGCAGCCATTGTAGGGCTGTCCTGCTTCTCTTCACAGGAGTACCCAGATGGGCACATGTCCAAATACTGTCTCAAGTTCCTGCAGTCCTACTGTTAGGGCCCCATCCTCATTCTCCATCCCACTGAAGGTACTACATCCCCCTGAAGGGATGTGATACCAGCTGATACTCAGTTGGCAATGCACGGATATTTTCATTGTAGCAGTCCTCTGTGTCATCCTGTGCAGTTTAACCTGATTCACTTTTGCCTCACACAGACACTCTCCCTCCTTTGTTGCCTGCTTACCTACTTAAATGCTGGGCACCAGAAGTCCAGGAGCCATCAGAATGGACAACCCAACTTGTTCAATTAGATTTTGTTGTTTGCTGTTCAGAACACTAAACTGAACATTGGAGCCCAGCAAGGTTTTGGGGTTTTTTCTTCCTTTACTTCTCTGCAGCAGAACACAATAGATGTCAGCACATGCAATGCCCACTTTCATGGCCATGAATAACAAAAGGCCCTAACTCTGGGTTTTCAGTTTCACAGGCAGTGCACCTGGGAATTCATAGCTGGCAGCAGCTTGGGAGAGTGCAGACAGCTACATTGCAAACTGCTACTGCGACAGAATTATTTTAACAAGGTAGCAACACAGCTTTAAAGACCAACAGAAAATATGAATAGCTCCAGAGAGAATACAGGGGAAAAATTAAACAATGAAATTATGCATACAGTTGTGTGTCTCTTGCATTTCCCAGTTTATGTTTACCTGAAGTGTGGTGAAATATTTGAAAAATCTTGCCTTTGAAAATCAGTCCTATATGATTTTCCCCAAGCCAAGCAATACCAAATGATCTTCACTGCTCAGGCATGCAGCTTTGGTGAGGTTATTACTGAGTTCACAACACAGATGGACAGTCTCATTATATAGAACAAATGGGAGCTGTCTTTATTGCAGTATTTAATTGGCCATCTCCAGACAACACAAGATAGGGCAAGGCATGGTTTTTCATAATGATGCTGGAGAATGATCACCAGGCTGTCCATGAGCTTCCCTTCTGTCTGATGACTGACTTTTTTTGGTGGAACAGGCTCCACTCTAAACCTCTGCCTCCTCAGGGGGAGCAGCTTCCCCTCCCCTCCCTCTTACCCTTGCACACTTTCACCTGTGTTTGCTATCATTGACCCCCAATGCTGAGTGTAGAAGCTGCCAGAACTGCAAATACTCAGTGTGCCAGTACATCAAAGAAGGAGCAGCATTCATCCACTTCCCCACAGCACTGTGGTTTTATGTTCCTTCTCTTCTCTGTTTGGCTGAGGAGGAGCCCTGTGCTTCCAGCCTGCCCATTGCTGATCTCCCAGCACAGGCTGCGCTCAGCCCCCACCGTGTCCCCAGCCCCAGATCACTCCTTCCTTGAGAGCTGACCTCAAGAGGACAAAAGTGCCCTTTGTCTCCTCTCAGGGCAGTGGGGTGGTTCAGGCAGTCAGGTGGGAAGCACAAGGAGGTTTTAGTGCCCCCAAAGGAGAGGAGGGAACTCAATGCTCACACTCCAGGATGGAGGTGACTGCCCTGCACCATCCAACCCTGATAGTTCAACAGCAGCCTTCCTTTTTAAGGAAAAAAAGCCAAATGTTCAGAGATGCTGGCACTGCCAGAACTAGGCAGCAGCTGCAGTCTGGCATCACATTTTTGGACTTCTGTGCTTGACACTCCCTTTCAGCCCTCAGCTGAGTGCCATGACTGGGGGTTTTGGTTGTTTTCACACAGTTATACCCTCCAGGCAACTTGAGATTGTCCTTTTAGGTGTACTTGTGCTTTGTTGTGTGTGTCCTTGGCTGAAGGAGTGTGCACAGGGGAAAGAGGGAGCCACTGCCTCAGGGAGATACTGCTGCTCTTAGCCTGCTACTGCTGAGTACTGGAGTGCAGCCCGGCAGAATTAACCTAAAAGATCACAAATTATGCACATTGCAGCTAGGAGTATAATTGCTCTGTTATTATGTACCCAATTTCTGTAAAATGGCATTATTTTACTGTTTAGAAATGTGTCTTTACCAGAAGCTATAAATATACTTGCATTCCACAGCGGGTTAATTAAACATCAATTAAAATATTTATTGAATAACTTATTAATTGACATAACTATCATGTTACATGAAAAATTGTTTAGAGATGTGAAATTGTATCTTAGACTTGTGCAGTTACAGCTGATGAAACTGTAATTTTATACGGTACATCAAGAATAAGCATTCGTACACTTTTTTTGAACCCTCTGTTTTTTAAACACTCATACTTCATGAAAGCTGATTTTTTTCGACAGTATTTTAAAATATATAGATGACAAATTAAAATGCTACATAATAGTTTTCCAGGTAAGCTTTGGAAGCAGCAGAGGTGAAGCAGGAGGTGCTGTATCTCAGTCTCTGCAGCATTCAAGTGCTTTATCCGCCTTTGTGGGGGAAGCGTTTGGTATGCACAGCGCACTCAGGAGAAAATTACAAGGAGGAATCTCTAGCAGCAGGACTCATAAATTATGTTGCCAAACCCCTCCTCTCAGTGACATCCTCACAATCAAGCTGGCACTGCTTTCATTGTGGAGGTGGGAAGCATCCTCAAGGTTACGTGGCTTTTGGCTGCCAGCCTCTCCTTCCCCTCCTCTCACCTCAGCATCACTCCAACGCACCCTTCCCTACACTCATCTCTCCTGACTCTCACCCTCTCCCTTTTTTTACCTGCCATATCACTCCCTTTACCAAACTTAACTTATCAGTGGTGATGATAAAAGTTAAAGTAGCAGAAAAATATACCACTCCCCTGCCAAAACAGTTGGCGGGTGGTTGAGCCATATTCCTCTATTGAGGAGGATAGAAGCTCAGTAGGAGGAGTTGAGCTGCTTCTACTCTTTTCCCTGCTTCATCTGGCAGGACTCTATTTTCAGATGTATTACCCATAGGCTGCTTGTGAAATGAAATACACAGGCCATGAAATCAGTGAGTGTTGTGGCACAACAGCCATGTGAATTGTTACTTGTGGAGGGTCAGACCTTTTCCTTTCCACCTTAGAGCACAGGATCACTCTGCTTTTGATGCTGGTCCAGGTTTCTAGCGTTTATTTTGAAAGCATTACTGGGACTTATCTTGCATAAACGTTGCTGTTTATCAGCTGCCACACTTCTAATTGAGAGGGATGTCCACAGGAATTAACACCATTTGCACAGATGAAGCCGATGAGACGTGGGCACGGTGCTTGCAGCTTGCCAAGCGGCACCAGACTGCATGTGAGCAGTGGCGTTCTCCAGACACACACACACACTCTTCCTCCTGTAAAAGATGTCATCATGTCTCTGCAATACTCAGACCAGAGCATGTTGCTTGCCTCTGGCTCAGGATTACCCTCCTGCCCCTCCCAATAGCACCAAGACAAACCATGAAATGATCTTTGTATTGAGAAAAAAAATGGCAAGCAATTAGTATGCTAGAAGGGAAAATATGATGCTATATGGTTTCTTTCTTGCTGCACTTAATAGATTAACTATGCCTGTAATTTAGTAAAAGGCTGTTTGTGAAGGGCCTGTGACAGAGAACAGATGCAGTGAATACTGTTTTTAAATTTTCTTTATTCAGTTATTGAGACTGAGACTCTGAAGGAGACTTCCCCTCAGACCTGAATACTGCATTCTGGGGTTTTCACATACTTTAGGCTGTAGTTATGCTACTCTGCGGATTTTGGTGAGAATCTCCCTTTTTATTAACAATTTTCCATTACTTATTATAAGGGTCTCTTTCCTGTAATGCACTGTCACAAACTGGGGACAGAGATCGATTTCCTCCTGTTTGACTTGTACTTCTGTAAATGCCTCCAGAATACATAGAAACTGAATATAGATAAGTGAGCCCCAAAAATATGAACTTTTATTGAAAACTTGGCACTTTTGAGATCAGTGGAAACCCCCTCTTTCAGTAGGGCCAAATTTTTGTCCTTAGATCCTTCTAGCTATTGAAAACCATGAGGCTGGCTGTCAGCAGCTCTGTGTTTTTCAATATTTATTTGTATATATTATTCTATGACAGTTGGTGCCACTCTGATCCTGTGGCACCCATTTCCATTGCAGTAGAATGGCTCTCACCCAAGCAGCCCTTCCAGAGGCTTCACTCCCTGCCTGGTTCCATCCAAATTTAAGGGAGGAAGGTATCAGCATGTTTCTGGCTAGGTGGGAGAGCCATTTGGTGGGAAAAAAGTGGAAAGTAGTGAGAGCCCCTGATAAGCAACTTGATCTTCTTCACACCAGAGCAGGAGAGGAGGAAGGGAATCATGAGGACTGTGAGTAAGTGCCTCTGGTTTAAGCAGCTATTACATGCTACTTGAGCCCTGTGAGAAGGAAAGTGTGTCTGCTTTCCATGCATACATACAGAGTGGCTTGTGAGGGTCAGCACACAGCTGTGACTTTGCTTGTGCAGTGCCACAGTCAGGGAGCAGGAACAAGGCATCCCATTCCTGGGATGAGCAGCACCCTTGGGAGCAGCTGGGAAAGAGAAAACTCATCCAGGCTACTACCAGCATTATGATCCATGTGTGTGACTGACAGCTTTCTGGAGCCTGGCTGCAGTGCTGCAGCAGCTGTGGCAAGCAATTCAGACAAATAAACATTAACCCCTTTTCTCTTCAGAGGCTTTGTCAGACCAGTCCTGGTGTGAAGCAGTCCCTTGGCCATGGTCTCAGAGCACTGCTGATTTGGGGGTGCCTTGGGGGTCACAGTCTACCCATCTGCCAAAAGTGTGGCTGCCATCAAGAGCCAGGATGCAGCATTTGTGCCAGGATGCAGCTGGCCAGGATACAACCATAGGGTTCTCTACAGTACCCTGTGTTTTGCAGGAGTTGTCTCTTCTCCTCTCAGCCATGGAGAGGAAATCAAGAGGCATGAGTAGCCTGAGAAACAAGCCCTTCAGCTGCACTGTAGGGACTGAGAGCTTTTGTATCCTCCTTACCCAAAGGAGCAGTGAAACTGGAGACTCTCAGGTGTGGAAGCCAAGCAGCAGTGGCATTGTACAGCTGCTTGACTCCTGAGGAGTCCCATTGCAAGGGAAGAGAGGTTGTATGTTGTTCTGATTGCAGGTGAGGAAAGTTAAAAAGACAGAAGAGAGCACCTGCCCGCGAAAAGGTGAACCTCAGATTCCTTCTGCCTGCCTTGCAGCACCACATTTTCAGGTTCCCTTTCAGTAGGGCTCACTAGCATGGGCACACCTAGGGTAGACACAGCTCAGCCCTGTGGTGGGTGTGCCAGGATCCCTTCCGAAGTGAGGACAGCACATCAGCACTTGAAGGAATCTGCCAACCAATTTTTTTTAGTACAGCTTTCCTGAGATGGACAACATGCCCACCTCTGGTTTGTGGGGTCTGTGGCACCGCCTCATGCAGCATCTCTGTTCTTTCAACCACAGCTTCTGCACTCAATGCTTCCTCCCACATTTTGCTGAGGAATGCAGTAAATAGTGTAGCTCTGTCTTTTACTCCTCTCTTGCATCACTTGAAGGACCATAAGACAGCATCTGCAAGTCCTGAGGTGTGCAGTTATCAGCAGAGTGCACTCACACAAGGACCCCATTGTACCAGACACTCCAGAGAAATTCCAGGTGTGAGAGGAAGAGGCAGAAGGTAAAGTCAGGCTTGGAAAGGGGTGCAAAAAGGATGAGGGGACAGCAGCAGGAGTTTGGCAGTGCCAGGAAAAGGCGAAGAGGATTAAGAAGCCCAGAACAAGGCTTTCCCTGTGCTTCAGCTTGCTGCACTAAGCATGCCACAGCTCATGCTGATGGGGTAATGCCAGCTCCTTTACAAGATCTGCTGACTGGAGGATTCTGTTGTGTATCTATCTGTCTATATTGATATATGTATATATAGCCTTTGGCTTCTGAGGTGTTTTTCACAACTAGCTGAACAGACAGAAAAGCAGCAGCGGGGTATTTACACATTCAGGTGTGCCCACTGATGGTTTCCTCATCATAAACTGGCACATTTGTGGGATAATTATGGACAGGGATCAGTTATATTTTGGGAAAAGAAAGCTACTAGAGCAGGAAAAATAACCACAAAAGGGAAAACATGACAGAGGAAATAGTAGGAAAATTCTCCCTGTATTGCCACAGGAGCTAAGAGCTTTATCACACATGATGGTAACAAGAGTTTGCAACGCAATGCAGCCCTAGTGCAGGGTGATCTGCATCCCTGGTTTGGCTGGGGCAGGACTGGAAGACAAGCCTGAAAATAGGAAGAGGCTTTTTTGTCTCGGGTCTATGTCTTATTCTCATGTCAGGTCACACCACAGCACCCAGCAGAAACACGTTCCTGCCACATCCTTCCTCTCTGGTTTCCTCTTCTTACACTTTCATCTGCATTTCCCTTTTCAATAAGCAGGTCTTCATATCCCACAGGAATTAATTTCATCCCAGCTCAGGAAAAGGAGCATACGTTCTTAAGTAAAGAGATATTGTGGTTAAATAATATTGGTATGCTTTAAAAGAAAATTCCAGATGCCAGTCTTGCTCCTCCTGTCCATGTCTTATCTACATCCTGCATGAATCACACAGAGCACAAAAGACTCCCTGTCTGATTTTCCTTGGCTGTGTCATAATGGAAGGTTAATGATAGTGCAAAACACAAACTTAGAACTCCTGCTAGCTGGTGCATTTAAGTATTTAGCTCAGAAAAACAGCAATGTACCTTTTCAAGCAAATGCAAATAAGCTTGATTAAAAAATCCTGCAGAAGTCTGGCACATTTGCTCAGGCCAATGAAATTCAAAGTATTGCCATAATACCTGCCTTATAAAAATGCATGTATTTCTTCAGCTGTGTGTATTTAAACATTTTAGCAGTTCTAATGAGCTTTCAGAATGAAGCTACTACAGCAATCAGCTTCTGTGTAACAAGCAACATTTAAATATTAAAAACGTAAATTAGCGAAGCTGGTTAATTACAATTTTCCAAATACTGCAGAAGTGCAAGTAAGACTATTAACTGCTTTGAAATTCAGATATCAGTTCCTCCCACTCAGGGAACATCTAGTTCAGTAGCGAAGATGAAGTTACAGAACAGTCTCCTGAGCTAGCCAAAACAGTATCTGCTTACCAGAACTAAAACCCTGCATTTTTCAGATGCAATTGAGAGATTTTAAAACTCCACAAAATGTTCAGGAAAATCCTTTTTTTTTTTTTTTAGATCAGAGCATATCAATTTCTGCAAAGAAAAATATCACCCAGGAAACAGAATTTCTGTAGAAACACAGGCTTTTACCTCTGATGCTGGGCACTGTGGTCGGCCACGCTGGGAGCAGGGCAGGCTGGGTCTCAGCTCCACAGCCTTCCAGGCATGTGAGGATTTTTCCCTCACTGAGCACACAGAGAAACGTTTGTGTCATGTTCACCCACTGCCAAGAGTGTGCAGGCAGTGCCTGAGCTACAGTTCCTCTGTCCCAACTTCTTCATAAAAATTACCCTGGCAGCAAATGTAATAGCAGCAGAGTATTTACAAAAGCCAGCTGAAGAGACATTATTTTAATTTTCCCTTAGAGAGCACAGGTTGGCTTATGCTGGCATTCAAACCCATACCATGAATCCATTTCCATTAGAGGGAAAAAAGTGAAGGGAATCCTCTTTGAAGTCACCCACCAGGAATGTCCCTCAAAGTCCCAGATCCCCATTCAGGCATTACACACACCTCCATTTACTGACAAGGGAGCAGGCACAGAGTAAATTGCAGAGCAGAAAGGTGACAAATGGCTCCAAAATTCTAACTGTACACATCTCTTGAGTGTATCATCTGCCTGTCCTGCTTCACGCTGCAGAAAAAAAGAAAGGGTGCAGAAAATTCCTCATTTCACTCTAGCTGATTGAAACCACAAGGAAGTTATCCCTCATCAATGAGCTCTGGAAGTTTTTGTTTCAATGCTGAAAAAAGCCCATATTATTTTCTCTTTTTTTACTTTATACATTGCTGCAATTCAAAACCTTATGAGTCTTGCAAAAGTGAGGAAAATGTTTTATTATACTTCTTCAAAGGAGTAAATGTTTTTGTTGCTCAAGGAAACAGGATTTCATTGCTAGCTCTGCAGTGGTTGTGTGAACATTTATGTTTCTAAAGCATCTCAAAATCATGTGTGTTGCCTTTGTTTCCTATCAAGTTATCTTTAATTTTCCATCTGTCTCTGACCCACCCTGGTTTTGCCCAAAATGCCAGCTGGCCTGTTTAGCTTCATCTGAGGTGAAAATGAAGCTCCAAACTATTTCTGGAAGACATTGTGTATTAGAAGGATCAAAACTTAGTGGCATCTTTTCACTTGCAACCCCCTAGCTGGCTTGGTTTGGGGTTGTCTTCAGGCAAGTATCTCCCAAAAGGAAGTGAGAAAATGAAAAGGTTTACTCAACTGACTTTTGAGTGCTTATAAGGATTGAACCAACACTTGTGTCACTCAAGCATACTGTAAACCAGGACAATTGTTACCATTAACAGCTAAAAACCCCATAATACTTCAGTCCAGTGAACAGAATAGCTGCTGTACACCAGCCTGAGTAACCTGCCAGCTGAATTAATGACAAGTTAGTTTTTGCAATGGTAATTTCTTGTTTATATTAGCTTAGAGTCTCTGGGTTCCCAGTCCTGGAACATCCCTCAGTCTTGGCATTGCACGTAGTGTAACAAACTGTCTTCCCAACAAAGGTTATAAACATGGGGGGTTTTTGTTACTCTTGGGAGACTGAGAAAAGAACATGCTGATTGTAAAATACCACTGTTGAGACACTGGATCAGCTCTTATTTCAGGGAATTTAGAATAAAGTTATTTAAGTCAGTGGAAGGGAATTTAGTGTTTCTCAGCTGCATAGAAGTGGTTTCTAAAGATTGTTTTTGTGGTTGCTTCAGACTGTATTCAAGAAGGTCTGTTACTGAAGTAAAGTTCAAAAGGGCTAGGCTCAGAAGGGAAAAAAAAATTGATCTATAAAAACAAAAGCTGCAACAATTGTATAGATTTCTCTGCAGAACAGATTTCATGTAGTCTTCCCAGTTAGCTCCCTTTGAAAGGATAACTTCAAAGATGTTCTCTGCAATGCCAGTACTTCAGTGCTGAACCATGGCAGCAAGGAGATATCAACAAGTTCTCTAAGGGAAGTCCTTTAAAAAAAAGACTAACATCTCATTCTGTTCATGCTCAAATGCTAACATCCCAATGGTGCTCCTTGTGCTGCAAGATTTAGAAGCAGGCATAAAATCAAGAAAACCTTACACAAGCCCATCAGTGGGAGAGAGAGCTATAGAAGGGGACACACTGCATTCTTTGAGGCATTTCTCAAGCAAACTCCACTGCTGACTGGTGTTAGTTGAAATCATTGTCATTGTCCTTCCTTTCTCTCAACCAATTTCTTTTACTGACTTGCCTGTGACTGCTTTTTCTAGGACAGAAACCCACAGTTACTTGTCATAGAGTTCATTCTCATGATTCTTAGCCAATTGTGGCTTCATCCAAAGTATCCCTGGGTTTCCTTACAGACATATCAGGCCAGATTCTCTTTTACTTTCTGTTTCCGGCTGAGGGAAGTGTTTCATGTCTGGAAAATTACAAACCAACACAAAGCTCTTTTGGACAATTCCTACATGATTATTAGCAGTGAGCACTTTAATTTCTTTTGGGGATGAAAAGGGCAGAGCGGGTAATTGCTGCTCCAGACACAGACACTTGCTGTGGATGCCTGTTTACAGCAAAATGTGTGGTTTCTCTGCCCAGGGCAAGCTTCTGCCCAGAGAAGTTACCCTTCAATATGGGCACACAGCATTTCACTGTGCCTGCAGAGCAGCCACGTTTGAAGGATTTTTTCTTTTTTGAGAGGTGACTGTGTGTAACTAATAACCGCTTCTTCAACAACAGGCCTGATGACCAGAGTACAAATACAAAACAAAACCTATTTTTTTCAACTTTTTTTTTTCCTCTGCTAGTAATTCTAAGTCATCTATCTTCAATTTTCCTGAGCCTGACTACAGGCTCACCACCAGAGGAGTGTTAACATTTTATTTGATGTTTAGGTCTTTTGAATCACAAAGAAAAGTATGGGCCTGCTCCACTGCCTCTTGTCTGATGCTTTGCTAAGCCCATGGTTAAGATACTTGTGCTATCATTCTCTCTGCTGAAAGGAGAGTAGGACCAGTTCAGACCTTAATGAGATATTTAAATCACTTTGAATGGGATTGAGGAAAGTGTGTGTGATTCATTCCCTACACCCCAAAAGGAAGAAACCACCCAGCTACATGGATGGAAGAGATGTCCCCAGCATAAGGCTGGCAGAGAAAATTATTTCTTCTCTCTGCTGAAGCCTTGGAAAGCATGGAAGACCCCATGGAAAACAGCTGCTTTATTATCCTTGGGAGAAAGCTTGGAGGTTCCTAGTTAGTAGTAAATGCTGGAAATGAAGGCTTGACTTTGCTGATGATTTTTCCTTTCTCCCCATGCATCAAAGGAATAATAAAAAAAAAAAAAAAAAAAAAAGATACTCCAGCATTAATTCCTGTAACTACATTAACCAGCAAGTTAATTCCACAATCCTTTTTTTTCTATTTTTAGCTTCTTCTGCAGAAGACATGAGTTTATAATGTTACAGTGTGAGGAATGTTTATGTTGGTAGCAGTTCTCTGACGAAG
This sequence comes from Melospiza melodia melodia, assembly GCF_035770615.1. Classification (NCBI taxonomy): domain Eukaryota; kingdom Metazoa; phylum Chordata; class Aves; order Passeriformes; family Passerellidae; genus Melospiza; species Melospiza melodia. Next base: position 67,172,824 of record NC_086197.1, read on the forward strand.
AAAAAATATTAGCTCAGTAGAGCCCAGGTAATAAGGGAAATCTGAATCTGACCTGTGCTTGGATAAACATCAACCCCGTCAAAATAAAGTATCTTCAAACTTTAACTCAACAAATTTTAAAAATAAAAACAAAGGAAATGGCTTGACAGTATCCTTTTAAATAACCTTCAGATATGGAAGCACCATTTCTGAAAGCCTATTTAAATTCCTGTAAGCATCTAAATGACTCGGGGGAGAGCAGGCAGAGGAACAGATAACAAAAATCAATACATGTTTTTAGTAAAGGACAACGGCAAAGGAGAATGAATGTAAACAATTATAAGAACAGAAGATTGCTGTAGCTCTAGTAATATTTCAGTCCCTTTCATCTTGTTCAACCTGCTGCTCAGTTTCCCTTATTTTAGACAGGGGGGTTGGTAAGGCTCTTTACAGCCAAGGAATGGAAGAAAGCAGCCTGCTTTCTTCTGTGTGCTTTTTAAAAAGCAGAGAAGAACTACATTAAAACACTTCCTGGCCTTTTCACATTTTGAACAGAGGCTTATTGGGAGTGTCCATGACTCTTCTGCACGTGCAGGCCAGCTGTGCTAGAAACTACTGTGTATTTAGAGCAATGCATTCACCTTTGAGGAAAAAAAAAATTGCTAGAGGCTCTCTGGCACCCTTCACACTGTCACTAACTGGAGCAGCCCCTCTTGTCCAGGACTCCCTGGGCATTGATCTCAGAGCTTATGATGAAGGAGCCCTGCAGTATCACACCAGTATCACTTGAATAAGAATGAATCTGCTTTATGATGCAGCTTCACAGCTACTTAATTGTTTTAAAAATTAATTATTCAGGATTCAGAGGGATGGCAGCAAGAAATATGAGAAGTAGAAGTACCTGTGCATTAAACAGGATTGCCAGAAAGACAGGGAGAGCTTGTGCACTTATTAGCTCAGCTCTGTAGTGAATATGAAGTGCAAGAGGTGATACTGGAAAGCCCAGATGGGCTTGGCTGCCACACTGGTCTCCTCAAGCCTCGCCAGGTCTGTTCCCAGTAGCAAGTGCTCAAATGCTTTGTTTGGCCCTGTTTTTACATAGCCAGTTTCAGCCTTACTACACCCCAATCAGTGGTTTTTTTTTTTTTTTTTCCCCTTTGTTTTCCCTTCTTTTATTCATGAGATATGGCACGTGTGGCGATGAATCCAGATTAAATGTTACTGCTGTTCCATGTCACTGTATGGACACAGACCAAGCAGGACCAGAAATGAAGAAGACACAGACATCTTGACTTCTGAAAGGCCCCACAGGTGAGCCTCTGCACCACTGGCTTCTGGACCCGAGCTGCTGAAGCCCAGCCATGCCCTGGCAGTGCCCAAGGAGAAGGCTGTAACTTGCATTTATGCCGCTTCAACTTCCTCCTTACCTTGGAGATGGTCTTAATCCTGGTGCAGCCATGAAAAGAGACCTCCAGACTGCCTGGATGTGACCAATACAGAGGTGTGGAGCCATGGAGCTCGCCACAGAGCAGCCCCCCAAACTGGGGTGGGACTGACCATGGGCAGCCTGGGCTGAGTCACACAGCCAGCCCAAATCTGCCTCCCAGCTTGAGATAAATTTCTGCTCCTTCCTCTCTCCCCATGCTGGATGGAATAGCCCAGCAGCTGCCTCCTGCTCTACTTACCCAGGCTGTGCAGGGGCACAGCTGCTTCACCTCCGGTGACTGCAGAGATCTGAGTCCACCTCTGGACTCTGCTCCTGTGTCATGCTCAGCACCACGGCCCCAGCGCGTCTTTGAGCATCTTCTCTGGGTGCTGGGCTGGGTTGGTTTCCCTGAAGCTTGAAATGAGACATATTTTTTCCTGAGGAATCAGTTTTTTAAAACCCAGTATAAAATCGTGGGGGAAGAGTGAGGAGGGTGGGAAGGCAGGGAGGAGGGTAGAGCAGGAGGAGTGGGCTCCAGGGATTTTATCTACATGCGCAAAGAAAAGGCTTTTGCTCCATTAGTCATCGTGTAATGGAGCGTCTGGCCTCCAGAGGCGTCAGGGGTGTCGTGATCTCATTGCAGTTGCAAGGTGGGTTCCTCCAAAGACAGTTAATAGGATCAGTTAATGCTTTTAAACCAGCACCAGCTGGAAAAATCCTGCTGTACAGCAGCTTGCCGGAGTGATGTCAGGTGCCCAGGGGCTAGGCAGGGGGAGAGCAAAGGCACCACGGGGACACAATGCACCACTGCTGCCTAAACATATGACACAAATTGCCCCTAACACTAAGCAGCCCTTCTGCTCACTGTCAGTCAGAGAACAGGAAAAGAAGCCATTGAATCTGGGTGCAGCTGCTCAGTGTGCTGGTGGGGCTGCCCTCTGCCCAGGGCCGTGGCTGCGTGCAGGGAGATTCCCTCTGCATTTCCAGCGCACATCCTGCGAGCCAGGTCCTGCCCACGCTGCCGTGGGTCCTGTGTCCTGCCTGGTGCTTCCAGCAGGGACTCCCTTTTGGGATGTGCCACAGCGAGCCCTGCTTTTCTTATCACTGCTACTGGGTTATTTTCACTGCCTGTACTGAGAGCTGCAATCCCTCGGGTTCATCCCACTCCATAAGACTCCTCTGGCCTCCAGCTGGAGGGGCAGCAGGCTGCCAGTGTTCAGGCACGCTGTCTTTGGGGAGCCTGGCAGAGGGCCTGGGTGGCAGTGGCACGACAGCCGGGTGGCACAGAGTGAGCCGGCTCTGGGTGCTGCCCGGGAGAGGGGACAGTGTCCCCCTGGGGTTTCTGCCATGCCTGCTGCCAGGGCTGTGTGACAGGAGGGCAGCGCTGCGGTGGGCAGCGTGTCAGGGGCAGGCGGTGCCAGGCTCACTGGGGCATCTCTAGTGGCATGTAGAACATTACTGCAGTTTGGGCCAGCGTGGATGTCACTTGTAGGTTTGCAGTGTGCAGGCATACTTGAGTGGAATTACAGCGTCTATGGGCAAATGACAAGTTTTAAACTGCCCTTCAAAGTTTGGAAAGTCACATTTACAAAGCTTATAGAAGAGTGCCAGAAGGATAAGAGGAAACCAGAAGAAAGCTATTATTAATAAGCACATATTAATGTGCTCTCATGTGCTGCATTCATGCTGAGGGGCTGCAAAAGTAATCCCCCCCCGAAATGTCAAGAAGTGCTAAACATCCCTTGAGAAAAAAAGCAGTGTGGTGTTTTTATGCTTTCATTTCCCTGCCAGTGATTGTTAAACACTTCTCTGTGATTAAGCATTCTCATTAACTAGACTAGCTCCTTTGCAGAACTAAATCTATGTGTAACCTGGTGCATTTGCTTATTGCCATTTGGTGACAGTGTATAGTTTGGTGCCAATGAACCTGCAGTTAGACAGAAATAAAACTGAGAGAGAAGAGATCCCTGAACACAGAGCCTGTGCTTGTGCCCGTGACATAAATATATTCCCTTGCTTTGAAGGAACATGAAATAGATCTTAAAGCTTTGTCATCTTCCTGAAGGCTGACAGTGATGTACTGATAGGAGAGACAGCAGATGAGGTACAGACAGGGCAGTGGCACACAACAGACTGCACAGCCTGATAGTCTGGTAGTCTGGTTGCTGTTAAAATACATGCACTTAAAAAATGCAGCCAAGCTCAAATCCAGACTCCCAGGGAGATAGTGCAGAGCATCCTTCCAGGGAAAGGGCAGTGCTTCCGAGGAAACTGTGACAGACTGGAAAAGAGCTGGAGACCAAATGAATATGAGCTACTAACCCAGCCCTGCTGCCAAATGATTAAAGACATGGGAATACTGAGTGGGAGGAAGTAGGATACATTACCTCCATGTTTGGCACCAGCACAGCGGCCAAATGAGTCCATTTCTGGTGTCAGCAATTCAAGGAAAATATTGAAAACTGGGGAGGATTCAAGTAAGAACTACCAGAATGTCAAAAAAAAAAAAAAAAAAAAAAAAAAGGAAAACATGAGGAAGTTTCAAGGACAGAAGTCTGTTTATCTTATCAAAAACAAGGCTAGTGCAGTCTGTGAATATCTACAGAGGAAAGAAAAATTTATTAGCAGATAACTCTTCAGCCCAACAGATATAGAACACTGTCCATCAAGAGGAGTCAAAGACAGAAACATTTCAGATTAAAAATAAGGGGTAAGTGCTTAACAAAAGGAGTAATTAACAATTAAGCTAGTTAGTAACTACCACAGATTGCATCATTTTCTTGCTGAAAGAGATGATCTGGATACAACAGGGGTTAACAGAGAAATCTGAGTTTGATGTTCTGCAAAATCTCAAACCAAATTATCTCAGCCATCTCTTCCAGCTCTGCCTTTGAATTCTGTAATAAATTCTGTTCCTAATTCAATATGGGAAAAAGGTTTCATTCCAGTATCTATGATTTCTACCAAATGGTTTTTGCATTTGTCTTCCAGTGGTTTTTGTTTCCTGTAATGAAATTTTGGCTGATCTTTAGCTCTGTGTGCATAAACATTGCTGGCAGATAACAACTGGGCTGCAATATCCAAAGCTTCATAGCAGCATTCCATAACATAGCAGCCAGTTATGAGAATAAATTATTAGATTATTACTCTAATTCTCTGTCCAGAGGGAATTTCAGCAAAAATCCATTTTTTTTTTTTTTTTTAAGAGCGGTCACAGCTTTTACCAAGGGCTTGCAAAGTAGAGACTGAAAAAACACCTGGTTGAACTCTATGTATTTCCTATAACCATGTTTTATTGTACTTGTGTATTGTAGATAAGTATTCAGAAGTAGGTAACTTAAAACATAAACCTTGCATTGCTAGTTTGTGTCAGGCCTGGTGACACTTTTTGACATGATGTGACACCTTGTTTAAATGCAGAGCTTGCTGAAATGAATCTCTCTAATGTGATTTTAGCTATCCCTGTATGCTGTAAAGTCCTAAGCAGATAGGTGTTAAAAGATATTGAGCTGTAGGATGAATATTTTACATTTGTTTTCAGGGGGCCAGAAGAGCAGGACAAGTATCTGAGCTCAGCTATCGCACTGCTTGCAACACCTTACCTGTCCTTGTGTTCAACAGAACAAAAGTTTCCTTTTTTGAGGGATTTCCGGGTCAGATCATCCACTGGTTTTAGCATACCATTGTCACAACTTTATTACAATGATACTTTCATAATTTTTATTGTTGGTTTTACCCAAAGAGTTTACAAAGCTGTGGCATATGGACACAACACCCATGGCACTTTTATCACAATTCATTTATGAATTAGTCATATGCCTATGCTAGAAAATAAAAAAAGAAAAGCAGTTGTGTTTAAGGAGAAAATGTCGCCAGATTTGAAATTTGAAGCATTTGAAATTTGAGGAATGGAATCTTTTTATTAGGGTTGGTTTAATGTGTTCTCTTAGGTTGTCTGTTTGAATAGCTCGTTCAACTCACTTTTCTGCTCTTGATGCAGAGCGGTCCAAAGCTCTTCTAGTTTCATTTTTAACTAGTCTGGTATGTGCAACATGGAGTGATAACCCAGATCAGGTGGATTGGTTGGGACACTGAACTCACATGAACACATTTTCTCCATGAATATGGATGGGGCAAGCTCACATGTTTGACCAGCGAACTTTTTATTGGTATTTTTACCAAAATGGAGGAAGCAAAGGGGACAATCCAATGCAAACAGCATGGATTAATGCCTGGACTTAGTGGGCACTCACAACAGGATTTGCTATTTACAGGGCTTTAGATTCAGTGTTTCAGGGCTATGAACTCCATTATTAAAGTCAAACTGTCAAACTCTGTTTTCATGTTTACCATGTACAAATATGCAGCTAATTCAAGCCCTCTGTGTAGAAATTACAAGAATTTGAAGGACCAGAAAGCACAGACAAAGTCAGCTAAGAAATCTTCATCCCCTGTTCCCACACTTGCTTTAGAAATCACTCCAAAGCCTTGGCTCTTACCTGTATTTCTGTTCCCATGTGAAGCCTAAAGCCTCACATGTTCAAAACACACACAGCCTAGAGTCAGAATTTGAGACAAATTTGGTCTACAGACATGTGGGGGTTGAGATGGAGTCTTCTGCCAGAAAAAGGCACAGAATCAACAGTTGTTATATCAGTAACCAGTCCAGCTTGGATTCTTTAGTCCTGTCACAGGAAAACAGATGTGGTTTTGGTGACGCTTGTGTTTCCTTGCTTTTGTTTCTTTTTCTTCTTCCCTTTCTGTAAGAGATGCCTCGTCCTTGTCTGTATTTCAAAGCAACACTCCCCACTACAGGTCAGCAGTGGGAAAGAGGAGAAAGTCATGGCTGCCCTGTGAAGAAGGCAAATAAAGTTCTGGAATTTCTAATCAGATCCTATTTTCTCTGACAAGAATGACTCTTTGGGAACTTTAAAAAAACCTATGAAAACATACCAAAACTTTTATTTAAATAAATTAAATATCGATAAAAGATTAAAAAAATTATGCAATTATGTGCTCTTATCAATTCATAAGCAACCAGTTTACCAGCAAACTTGTTCTAGCCTGGCCACTCAAATGCTTTTGAATTTTTGACTCTAAATTACTGCTAAGCTTTGCATGAGCAAGGCTGCACTGCAGAATTAGCAAGGTTAAGGGGTAAAGCAAATAGATGCCTGTGTTCTTTCTGTAACTTATCAGCTTTTAAATTCTGAGCTCTGAATGAGAAGCTGTTCATATTTCTGAATATGAAACTTACGGAGGTGTGATTTTGTTCTCAGCCTACCCTCCATCTGGCCTCCTTGCTTTGAGCCCTGAGCAGTCAGTAGCCCTTTAGAGTCCCTGCTGCAGTAGGCAACTTTATGTCAGCCACTCTTACGATCTTCAAAATGCAGTGATAGTGCCTGCTGTGAGCTCCAGTGTGCATGAGTCATTAGTCCCAAGCAAACATGCATTAGGCCCCTTGCATTCAGGGGAAGAAGAAAATGCTAAGATGGTTTTTTATATATTCCAGCCACAGAAATGTGAAAGCAGGAAGAACAGCACAGGCAAAAAAATATACCATCTCAAGATAGTCTGTTCTGATAAGCACTTAGAGATAAAAAGAGGAGTATTATTGAATGTATCTTTGAGGTACGAGTTTACACAGGACTGAGTTCTGCAGGGGTGCAAGTCACTCAAAATTGTTCTCATCAAACTTTCTGTTGGAGACACTTTCATGTATTGTGAGGGTACTTGTGGGAAATAAGTGTTTCAGACTCTTTTATTTATCTCTATCTTTCCCAGAGTTGTTAATATTTCATTTGGAGTTAGAAATGTACATGATGAAGGTGGAATTATTTCATCAGGACATCCACCCAATTAAATGTCCTCTAAGAATAATGGCAAGTGCATTTAATGCTCCTTCATGCTTCACAAAACAGTATAGGAGCATAAGAAGATGTAATTGAGCATCTGTGTCTGTAAAGATATGGTTAAGCTCTGAGAGGGTTATATATGTTAAAAACAGACAGAACTCAAAACCACAGCTTTGCTCTGTGCTCTTCCTGCATTGAAGGAGACTGAGGTAATTCACAAGAAGGCTTTATTTATGCAGTAATGACTCAAGACAAAAAAAAAAAAAAGAGAGATCTTTTAATTACACCCCAGTGACAGAAAAGTATGAAAGCACTATTCATGGTACCCTGGAGATCACACGATATCTTGGTGGCAGTTGTTCTGTCCAAACAAAATCATGTGAAGGAAACTATTTACATTTTGTCTAAATACATTCCCCTGAGGATTAATATTTATGGGCAATTTGGGAAAAATTCTTTTCAAATCAACACTGATTATTTAAATGAGAAAATGGACATTAAATAAGGAATGAAGGATTCAAGAATTTAAAATCAGCAGCAGAGAAATACAGATGCTGGGAGTCAGTCTGTAAGCCTGGCTTTCAGGAATTGGATTTTAATTGATGCTGGCCCCACTGAGGATGCAGATGTGGCATTAGCAAAGGTTGTATCCCTGGGGAGACAAAGGACCATACCTCCCCACTCTGAAGGAGAATGGTGTTGGGGTTTGTGGAGTTTCGCTTCATTCCTTTGTTCAGAGAAACAAAGACATTTTCAATGTGTATACCTGAAATCCTGCGGCTCAGTATTGCTAGCCTGGCTGGCAGAGAGATGCAGCAGCCCACAGACATGGGCATTTGCTTTGTCCCAGGCACTTTTGGTAACAGAGAATGTTGATTTTCATATGAAAAACGGGGGGGGGGGGGGGGGGGGTAAGTGTTATCTTTTATATTCCATATTAGGTTTGCATCCTTCCCTCTGGAGGATTTCTGCCTTTATTTGGGGTGATGCTGGGACTGGTGAGTTATTTTGGTCATTCTCCATATTTAAAATGTATAGCTTTTGATGTGATTTTTTTATAAAGCACAGGGAAGGGGAGAAAGACAATCACAGCCTTTCAAGGAAGGAAGGAAGGAAGGCCAATGGGGATTTTTGGTATGCTCCCAAGTCATTAATTAGTATCAGCTGATGAGTCAGAAAAATGTGGCTGTCTGCTGACTTGTAACATGTCCTAGTAACAAAACAGGTTTCTGTAGTGGCAGTTCACCGTTACTAATCCAGAGACAAGCCCTCTGTCAGCCCCACATCCAAATAAAGGGCTGCCTTTTGCCTATTGTTTGCTTGTCCGATCTCTCGGTCCCCCCTACCGACCTCTGCAGGCAGCCTGATGGAAACAGGGTTTCTACAACATTCTGCAGCACTCTGTGTGTAAATATTTATATATACATTTATTTCTTTTTCAAATTGAATCAATAAGGATACTAGATTGTGCAATAGTCAATCATACAATGATCTCCATTGTTAAGACTGCTGAAAACTGCAAAGCAGTTTCAGGTTGTTCACTGCCTGAGGCAGAGGCTGAAGGCAGTCCTTCCCCCATACATCATGTCCCACAGCAGCCCAGTGCTGCTCCTTGCTGCCCAGGAAAGGAAGCAGCAGCCCCAGCTGGGACACCCCACTGCAGAGAGCTGGCTGCATCTGCTGCAAGACAATCCCCAGGGTCAGCTGTGATGGAGTAGGACAGGGGAAAGGCAAAGGCAGGTGGCAAACAGGCTGCTCCTGCTCTGAGCCAGAGGCTGGGCTACACCCACAACCTGCTGAGCTGCCTTCCTACCTGAGTCACCCTGTGATGCTCTAATCCACACCAGTGCCACTCAGGACCAGAAGCCCTTGCACCCACTTGCCTGAGTCAAATATTTTGCTCTATGTCCTGCTTCCAGACTTTTGGCCACACATTTGTACCTACATCATCATTCTGTAAAAATCTGGCTCCTGCTCTACATCTTCAGGATGTGCACAAAAAGAAAAGGACATAGCATTTGATGTTAGGGAAATTATCCAAACCTGGTTTCTGGTAGATTTTTATTGCTTGAGATGCAGACTTGCTATCTGCTACTAAAGCTGATAGACAGGATTGTCATAAGAAACCTTAAGGACCATGACAAAAGGCATTCAGGGAGGCTGAGCTGGCACCACAGGGGTATTTGTCCTCTATGATGCTGTATGACACACTTTGCCCAAGACACAGACTGCTGTCCCTTCCTGACCAGAATAATGCTGTGGCAATGTCAGGGTGAGAGGTCAGACACACTGGGATCACAGCACAGCTCCCAGCTAGCCTGGGGTGCCACAGCATTGCATTGGCCCCCGTGCAGTGGCTGGGAAGCTGTGCTGCCTCTTTGGCAGGATACACCATCTGTCTGATCCAAGCTCTTCCTGCCTGCCCTGCACAGCTCTGTCACAAGTCTTCATTCCTCTGTAGATGCTGAAAGAAACCCATGTAATCAGGCAGGCAAAACTAAGAGACACCACATGTGCAAGTTGCTGAAGGATCACAGCACTCACAAAAAGAAAAGGGGAGGATGGACTCTTCCCTTGAAGGGCTGGGACCAGGGGAGCACCAACAGGAATCAAAGCCATCACTCATTCTCCCATGTTTAGTGAAAAAAGCAAATGATCTCTGCTTTGGGACTGCTCTCAGTGGTCAGATTCCAAAATCCCATGAGTGTCTGGTATCAAAGAGGGACTGAAAGGGCCTTGGGAAGGTGTATACAGCCACATGGATTCCTCGCAGGTGCTGGTTCACCTTCTCTGTTCTTACCCCACCAGAACCAGGACACACCTTGTTGTGTAGGTCAGCTCGTGCATCTTGTGAGCCATTCCCCAACCCCAAAACTTGCCAGTGTTCGAGCAGCTTGGAGGCTGAGCCCTGACTGCCCATCTCTGGAGAGATGTAGTTGTTCCTGGCTCAGACACGTCCCCACCAGTGACACAGGCTGCAGGCAGCTCACTCCCCCACGTGCCCCCATTTGCCCTCTTCCAGCTACCAGCCCACAGCAAGCACGGCTTTGGGCTGGATGGGAAGGCTTCAGGCAGCAGGTCATCTCTCTTAATCCCATGATCCCATCTCCTCATGGAACCACCTCGACCCCAGCGTGACTGGGGGAAAAAAGGGCATTTCTAAATGTCTGTCCATGTGGTGTGACCAGGAGTCCACAACATCTGTATTTCACACTGGGATTTGGAACTGGAGTGTCCCCAGTCAAACTAAGGTGCTGTGGGTCCCTTCACTCCCTTATACAAGGTATTGAATTATCTAAATGTGAATTATCTAAATTAGTTAATAGCTCTGATCAAATGCAGTTATCTGCTAATATAGTAAATAATTGCTGGGCCATAGCACCGTATAAATGATTGCCAACGGTACCTTGGTTCCAGGCACCTGCCAGTCATCACTCATAGTGTTTTGAGACCTGGCTGGCAAATGAATTGGGATTTTAATGTGAACTTTTTTTTTTTATTCTTGTCTGACTAGTCTTACTTTCCTCCTGCTGAAGTTCTCACTAGATGAAAACCAGACAAGCTAAAAATCTGCTTATGAGGCTGTTCTGTATAGCTTCATGGGTTTCCATGTTGGTTTTTTTCAAGCCAACTGCATATTTCTAATCACTCTTGTTTAACAAGCCCAGGGGTAAGGAGCTAACTGCCATTTATTCATGTTCAACAGCAACTCTGGCACATCTCAGTTTAATCCTGAGCACTGAATCTGATTTTGAGGACAAATGGTGCTCAGAACATGTGTGGTGTCACAGTCTGTGCAATGTTTCCTGTAAATACAAATGAAGCTAGGAAGCAGGGTGGGAGAGACACAAATATTTTGACACAAATAGACAGCAAAAGCATTTTTTCTGAGTAATTTTCAAAATAGAAATCCTGGAGGATTTCAAAATAGAAATCACTTTTACGTAATTAAATCTTTTGAGAGCTTCATCGTCATGCTTGTCCCTGCCGTGGGATGGCTGCTTTGCTGTCCATAATCAGGCACAGATGGTCCCCCCGTAGCATCCCAGTGAATCTGTGGTACGGTCAGCAGGTCCCAATGTGTTTGTGGGGCATGTGGCCTCAGCTCCAAACAACAGTGTGCCTGGGAGGGGAAGGGCTTCAGAGAGGCCCAGCTAAAATACTAAAAGAAATTAACACAGCCCCCAGGGGCCAGACTTTCAAAGGTAAGCATACACGCACTGTTTCCAGTAGTGTTCCTTGGGGAGCCAGTATTGTCCACCCGTTTTTACATTTGGAAATATGTCATCTGAATGTAAAGCAAATGGAAATGATGAGCTATTACAGACTTTCATCCCCTGTTCTGCATGAACACAGGGTGTGGAAAAAAATGTGTCTGCAAACATTAGTAGTTCTGTGCACCAAAAATAACTGGGTAGTTTTTGAGCAAGCTGCTTTTGCACATGGGTGTCTCCCTTTCTGTTTCTGTTATTAGGCTTCACAGATTTCTCTGCAGAGCAGAGAACAACAGCCTGTTATTTTTTGAGGTGCCTCTGTGTTTAAGACCTCAGCTGCAGGTATCTTGGGTATAAATAATCCCAACCACATCATGCCTGAGTGTGCAGGAACAACGCGCCACTGCTCAGCCAAGCAGCCAGCCTCGGGCTGATGTGGGAAGGCACTTGCTCCCATGGCAGATCCTGGCCGGCAGCCCTCATTCCCACAGCGGGGAGATGCTCATGGAGGGGTGACAGAGCCTGACAAACATGTCCTGTGCACTTGGAGACAGATCAGAGGAGGGAAGTAGCCCCCTGCCCAGCATGTTCTCCTGAATCACCCTCAGACCTGGGATGAGGTGCTGTGGTGGGAATGTTGCTTTATGCACAGAAAAATACACAAAGCTCTTCCTAGTGTGTGCACATGGGACCTCCCTGGGCAGACAAGGAGGGCCCCAGTGCCACCAAGGCACTGATCCATGCCAGTGCTGTGGGGGAGACAAGCATCCAACAACCATGGTGCTGGAAAGCTCCTGGAGGCTTTCCACCATGAGATGCCCCCAATGGTCCCAGTACCCCTAGGTGCCTTTCCCTGTGGTGACAAAGTGTCACCAAAGCCACCACACGCCGGCTTTGCCTGCTGCCCTCATGGGAAGGAAGGAACTGCCCGAGCATCCCCTGTCAGGGCAGGGCTGATTTTCACTGGTGCCTTTTGCATGCTCCAGGAACTCAGAGGTAACAGATGGCAGTGTTTATTGCCTTGCAGCAGCATCCCCTGCCAGCTCTGCATTGATCCAAGTCTGGCAGCACAGGACAATCCCTCCCATTCATAAAATCCTGGGATTTTCATTGTTTCCTTTGACACTGGTTTTTGAATGATACTGATTTATACTCATGAACGGTTTAGCAATCTTGTAACAAATAACACGGGTGGCATGGGGTCAGGGGCAGGGAGGCAAAACCATTTTTCTTCTTGCTCCAGTTCTCTCCCAGGCTGGGTGTGAATTATGGTCTGCAGTTAATGATGAAGTGCTGAGGCTGCCGGAACATTCTGCTTACCCAACAAAAGGAACAAAGCACATCTTTTAGCAAAAAGCAATATTTTTTTGTATTTGAAAGCCCAATGGCGCTCAGAAAGCACTGAGGCTTTGAAGCTGGTGTTGGGGGGGAGGCAGCAGTAAAGCTGACAGTTTTAGAAGCAGGGACACCTAAAAAGCCTCCTCCAATAGAACAGTGATGCATATAAAATGACCTGGATGGGATATTGGTCTAACTCCTGCTCATAGCTCTGGCTACAGCTGAGGGTAAATGATTGTCAGAATAAAATGCTGTTATGGCACAGTGCTTTCACAATCCCATATGCTGCAACAGCAGAGTTATAACCCAAAGAGCTGGTGAAAAGGGACTGCAAATGTTAGGAACAAAAGGGTAATACAGCAATAGAATAAAATTTCTCAGTATTAAAGCTGAGTCTGCCCTGGATTTGATAAATGTATGAATTGGTATCTTCTGGCATGGAGATTCAGAGAAACCCTGGGCCAGAAGGCCTCTCAGTGGGTAGCAGTAGCCTTGGATGCAGCATGTATTCCCCGAAGTGCCCCAGCTCTTGGCAGGAAGGGAGAATCGTGGCCCTGAAGCACCTCACTCCCTCTCCAGAAGTGGGACAACTGGGAAAGCTGCTGCCCCCACAGTGTGATAAACACCCACACCCTACTCACTCAGAACCCTTCACATGGTCCCTGTCCTTACTATAACTGTGGATCCAGCTCTCTGCTAGCCAAGCCTGGTCCTCCTCCATTCCCTGAGCAAGTTGGGTCACCAATTTCATTGCATGGCTTCTGTCTGGTGCAGTGGAGGTACACAGCACTGTAATCCACACTGTAGAGGGACAACAAATAAAATTAAATATTATTTATTATTTGAACAAATACAGCATATTTCTTACCAAATATTATTTAATATAAATTTAAATTTATATGGACCAACTCACGTATTATTTTAAATTTAGGGTTTTTTTTTTCCTTGAAGTAATTATATATTTGATATTTAATTCACAACCATGATGGTCCATTTTAAAGGTTATTGTAGGGTATTAAAATAGCTTAAACTGAATAAACACTGATAGATAATATTCAAACAGTACTTGTTTGTTCTCAAAGTCCTTGAGACAGCTGGAGCTCTAGGGGAGGAGCTGATCGTGTTGAGCCAGAGTTTCACCAAGGAGATGCACCAGCTCGCAGCAGCAGCAGCAGCAGCCACTTCTCCAGGTAAAGAAGGAATATCCATTTTGCTTTGCTTTAGTTGTTTAAAATCCACGACTATGGATAAGGCTTTCAGTAACCAAGTTAATAATTTTCAGTGCAAAATGTAGTGTGAGAAGAGTAACTGAAACATATGAAACCAATTTACCATAGTTTTAAATTTCTGTGCTTTTATTAAATCCCCCTTTCCATACAGAAACAGCAGGATGCAAACAAGAGTTAGCTTTTTCAATTTTCACTGCTGTTCTCTGTTACACAGAATGAAGGGCCTAAGCAAGGTGTGTTAAGTTATGCAATGGCTTAAACATGTTCATCATGCGTCACTCTGGATAGCAGGAAAAAAAGTCAAATTCTGTGCAAAGACTGTATACAAATTCAAATCAACACATCTTTGTGGTAGTAATCAGCAAGATCTACCCTTCCCTTGCAAAAGAATCAAGGAGAAGAAATGTAACAAGATTAAAAGTTAATATTTAAAGGAAGGTTCCTTGCTGCTAATTTATATTCTAATTAAAGATACTGATTGTAACCCCTTTGGTTGAGATGAGTCTATTCACGTGCATTTTTCTCTGAAGATGCCTTCACTCTTTCCTTCAACTAGAAATCATTGATCTTGGTGGAGATAAACTTTGAGGAAAAAAGTTACCCTTGAGCCTTCTGATGCAAGTGAAATAATATGAAGACCAAATCTGAAGCAGGACCTGATGGCTAGGCAAGGCAGTCAAGCTGAGAGCCATGAGAGGAAATGCTCTTGCTGTAAAAGTGGGCCAGCATAGTCATGCTCTCTTCTCCCAGCTGAAGGCCCTGGTATGAAAAGGTTCCTGAACTAAAATCTTGTCCTGTTGCAATGTATGCCCTGACTTTACTTCTCCAAGGCAGAGGTAAGCTTCATGATCCCTCTGGAAGGCATGACTGAAGGGATATGGGGAATGTTCTGCTGGTCTTTCTCGTGTGCTGCAGGAATTGTTCATGAGGTGGTACCTGCTCTAAGGTTCCTCATTCCCCAGAGAGATGTCACAGACTGGCTGTTACCAAACAGTCTCATGAGTTACAAGAAGAGAAGTTTCCTCCGGTATGAAAAGGAATAAATGATGCACTGTGGTATTCAAAACATCAGAGGAGTCATTCTAACTATGAAGAGCATTGTCAAATGGGCAGGTGTTGCCTTGCTGAGATTTCATGAAATCCCTTTAGCAACTTGGTATCCCATTTCCAAATGGCATTGCTGTATGCAGAAACCAGCCCCATCCTGCTTTTCTCACCAAAGGCCAAGAGATGCTAAAGTACTCTGGAGGCTTCAAGTGATTGCAGAATACTGCTGGCTCTCAAGAGCATAATTTCATCTGAGCTGCCAGTATTTCCCATGGCATTTATCCCTCTTGATTGTGCAGTCTCAATGACTCCTGAGTCTCCATGCATCACCCAGGGTCTGCTCTGAAACATGATGCATAAACATGAACATAAACAGCTCAAACTCTTCCACATCTTTGTCTGTTTCCCATTTATTCTTTGGTATAAGACATTTAACATGTTTTAAGTCGTTTTTTTCAGTTACTGTTGAGTCTATTATCTTTTGACCATCATTCAATTATAGTGATTTTTAGATTCCTGCCGAGTAGATTTAACTAAATTTGTTTGACTATTCTCATTTGAGAATACAATCTTCATTGCAATATTACCTTTCTTCCCCTCTCCTTTTTTTTTTTTTTTTTTAGCAATGAAGCAGTGTGTGGTGTCAATGCAAATGCTGTGACATTTGCAGAAGTTCAGCTGGGAACACACTGCCTGCATGTTCCTTTTATTCCTAATTTGCTGATGATTTCCAGCAGTGTGAGAGCACAAGCAAGCACTCTGTCTGATAGCAGTGTCTGCTGGTGCCCTTTCCTCTTTTTTTGTAGCCCTTATCTGATTTTGGCAGGACCGCAGTTCCTGCTCTTACACCTGATAACAGGATCAGCACACAGCCCAAACTTAGAGTAAAAGGCTTTGAGAACATTTAGGCAGGATTCTGAGTCCAGCCCATGCTGAAGTGGGGACACCTTACCCATGGGACAGGGTATCCTTTGGTTCCAGTGAGCTTGTTGGGTACCCACAACCCTAATAATCCCAGCACCTTGTACTGCAATTGGCATGTCTTGTCTGTCTTGCTGACCCCCTTTGTTCCCTCTCTCCTGATTTGTAAATGGTCTCAAATACTAAGTAAGATCTGCTGCTTAATCACAGTGTTTTGTAAGTTTTTACATTTCCTAATTTATTTGTGGCTTCCATGGTGAAAACCTTAATGTGTAAAACAATGTGAGGAGAGAACTAGGAGGGTCACCAACTTTAAGGCAAGAAGGATCATGAAATTAAGCACAATCACATGCAAGGAACAGAAAATTTAATTTTGAGTGTTCATATATTGAGAGCAGTACCTTGTGTTAGACTAAAGCATATCAGCCAGAAAGGCAACAAATATCTGCTGATGCCATCAAGAAGTGGAGAAACAATTTACATCTCAGCCCCTCTTTAACCACACTTGTACTTGTGTACAAATGTACTTGTGTAAAAAAATGCATTTCTTTTTTCTGCTACCTAAACCTGATAATTATTATCTGTTGATAATTTAAATATTACCACTGAGTCATTTATCTGAAATATTAATACCTTCTTAATACTAGGCATTTTAAGACACAATAGAAGCATTGTCTACAGATTTTGACAAATTATATTTTTTACAGAGCTCTTGGCAATTTTCCTGTACTCCAATTCTTTAGTAGGTCTCTTCTGCAAGTTAATTTAATTTTGTAAGAAATGTAGACACTAACTTGACACAGGTGTTCAGGATCACCTCACCAGTGCTGTATTTAATAAGCATTTACATCACTGTGTTGCTCACATTTTCTTGTCCACATATCTATTTTTTTTTTTATTTTTTCACATAATTGTTCTGAGCACTTCAGTTGCATTTCTTGACCTCTTTTAATTCACAAACTCTACAGAATAATTTCTTTCCAGCATCCTATTTCCACCACACAGATCCAGCACTCCTCATCCCTAGATGAGTGGTTTTGCATTGCCTGGTGTTAAAATCTTTCTTGTTTGGGTGCCTTGAGCTGTGCAGGTGCTCCAGCTCACTCTGCATGACTGCCATGCCATAACAGACTTCCCTTGCTGCCTGGGCATCTTCCACACACTGGCTCTGCAGGGTTCTGGAATCACTCTCAGGTGCTGAACAAAACCTGTGCCTTGGTCCTAGGCTGCCTGACTCAGGAACACAGAAGTCCATTTCATGACTGCTCCTCGCTGTTAATCACTGAGGGCTTAATCCACTGGGTCTGTCCTGTATTGTGTACTGGGGAGTTTTTGTTGATTCTGGTGGGGTTTTTCTGAGATAACACCCAGGTGGCTTGTTACAACAAGTATGGATTAGCAGCCTGTCGTGTCCATGATTGCCTTTTTCAGACAAACTTGTAAGTCAGAAAAGTAAGTGATATGTTAAACAAAGTCAGCTTGCTCTTATGAAACAACGGTTTCAGTGATTAAATGTACATCTTCTTGATCCCTGAATTGCACATCAAGCTTCTCCATAGTTTCACTCAGAATGAAAATCTTTCAACGAGTGACTTCCTACTTGTCGTTTTTAATTAGCACATCACAATCTTGTTTAAAATTTTCTACAATGCCTCCAGTACTTACGAAGTTACTGAAAAAAAATCATTCCCTTATCTTTTGGGATATTTGGGATGTGCATGACATGCTCTGGTCCAGTTAAAAGAGCCAGCATCCTACATGTTCCAAAAGTTGAGAAAAAGCACTTTACTGAATGTTTCTGTCCTTTTTTGGTCTCATTTGAAATGTATTTTAATCTTTAGCTATTGGAGGCCTTCAGTCATTTTATGTTCTTGTTTTGAGTAGGTCTATCTTGAATAATTCTCCTTGAACAAGCAGTAGATTGCTACAGTAAGAAGATGCCTCTATCCAGCTTTGTTCATGACACACTAGGGGCTACCATGACGGACTTTCTCTGAGCTCGGGAACATCCTAGCACATAACTCATGCAGCTCTGGAATAATGGGACAAACATTGGGATGGGTGCATTTCCATGCTCTGTATGGAAAGCTGTGTAAGGTTCTCTCTTCCTTACAACCTTGTGGTTGTTCTAAAGGAAGGCAGGAGCCTGGAACCCGCTGCCTGCCCCATGACTGTCTGCCCATTCTAATTCCACTTTTCTTTGGAGGCTGAAGCAGCAACTTTGAGCTTTGCAAGTGTGAGTTCACTTGAGAGAATTCCAAAGCACCCTGCAGCTTTCCCAACCTGCTCAGACTTGGAGTCTCCGTGTATGACAGCCTTTTGAATTGGCCACAAATATGTTTTCTCGTTACCCATTCAAGTATTAAATACTCATCTCAATGATGAAATGCTTGCCTGGGTCTCTCTTAATGAACAAGTGTCAGATGTTTAGCACCAGTAGACTTTATTGCTCAAAGGCACAGGCTTCTTGGAGTTCCTCTCAGCCACTTCCAGCTCTGTCTGACTCAAAATAATGGGGAGGGGGAAGGGGAAAGGAAGAGGCTGTTCCTGTCAATGGGATTCCAGCTGGTTTGTATATAAAATCTTTCCAGGACACCCAAAATGCTTTATTCACCAGTTGGTTGTCATATTCTAAATAAAACCAATTATTTGGTTGACATCCACAACCCTGCTGAGGTATGTGATAATGGTGCCCCTTGTCTGCTAAGACAAACACACCATTCTCCCTGCAGCGAGCAGCCAAGCAGCCTGGCCAGCGCCAGCAGTGGAAGAATGCACCCCTATTCCCTATTCCCTGTTCCCTATTCCCTATTCCCTATTCCCTATTCCCTATTCCCTATTCCCTACTCCCTGCCTCTTTCCCTCTCCGCCGCCCGCCCCGGCCAGCCAAACCCCTGAGAATACCCTGGCATAACTTCCTGGCAACAACCATCATTTTTATGTTGCTTTTGGGCAAACTTCAATGACTCATCTTGTATTCATGTTCATCTATGGTTGGCTTTTCTAAAATATTTTTTCTTCTAATGTACTGATCTGCCAAGCTGCGAGTAGTTTGCTTAACAATGTGCAATGCCTGGAGAACAGATGGGCTCTTTTCTTTACCCGGTAGCATGCAGAAATGAAATTTTATCCATCGAACTTCAGCCTGTGACATTTTATTTGGAATGGTTGTTTTAACAGCTACTTTGCCACCCAGCAGCTTCGTTGTATTTCCTTCTGCAATAGATATAACTTAATGATAAACTCAGCACTGAGCAGTCAGCAGTCTGTATTGTGGTGGTACTTCACACAGGATTATCTCAAATTGCCCTCCTGCACAAACATATACTTAGAAGAAGTTTGTGTCCATGAAAATTTATGGTGTAGGCAAGGAAAATGGTTTTCCAAGCATAGTAACAGCCCTGGAAATGGATACCCAGGTTCTCAGGCACAATGTAGAGCTGACTACACTGATGGACTCCCCTTTTCCAGGACTGGTGAAAACTGTTATTCGAAAAACATATTGGAGAAATAACACAATGTCTTTCCATGTGCCATTTCACAAAAAGCTAAGGAAAAAGATAAGAAGGAATAATGCTTCATGCTCTGCTGCTCCACTTGTTCAGACTGCCTTTCCTGGGGGTTGACTAGTATAATTTTTCTCACGGAAACTTTGCTTGCTGCCTTCAGAAGCCAAATGGCACTTTCCTCAAATACACACTGCTCACTTCCATGAAATACCAAGGGAAACGGATGAAATCAGAGCTAGCCTAGGACTACTGAGAAAGTCTCATATAGAACTGCTGCATTCCATACACTCAGTCCAAAGTGTTCTGGAAGCCCTCACTGCCATCTGTGCAAAGAAGAAAGAGTTTGTTCTTTAGCTGACTGACATCCTTATTTCCCTGTAGGTAAAATAAAATGGTTGTAATAGATTGGACATTCCCATATGTTGCTGGTGAATCTCAGCTTCTTGAAGCTGTTGATAAGTGGTGCAATCTTGCCTAGAGCAAGAGCAGCACACAGACATGATAGGCTTTTGTGAGCTTTAAAGATGGATTAAAGCAGAATATTCACAAAGGCTAATTAAGCAACAGCAGCTGCTCTTCACAGGTCAGTCTGCAGGCAGTGGGCAGAGGGAAGCTCTCCTGGAAGTGACTCAGAGCACATCCCTACTTTAAACTCTTGTTCTGAATCACCTCCTGGGAGAGCCTCTGCTCCTCTCACAGATGCCCATCTCCACCATTTCACATCATTCATCTTTCCAGCTGTTCCCCCTGGGCCCCTCTGCTGTCACTGTGGACACAGGCCAGGGGAAATTGCTGCGAAATCTATTGCAGGTGGAAGGATAAGCATGTTGTAAATGGCTTCACAGACTCAAACGGAGTTTGATCTTTCCAGTGATGAAACACAGCTTGCTAAATTCTGTGTTTTGAAACTCACTGCTAATATTTTAAAGTGAAAAACAATAACCATATGGGATTTAGCAATTCGCATGCCAGGTTATGATGAGCTGCTCGGTTTGTCAGTTCCCAGCTGCTCCTTTGAAAAATCACCAGGGGATTTCCTCACTGACTGGGCTGCCAGCTATCCTGGGGTGAATACAGGGAACAAGAAGTTTGTATTAGATTTTATGGGCTGGAACCTTCAGCATGCCACGATCCCTCTGAACCACACGAATGTGAACCAAGGACAAACTGACTCTCATTAATCTCTGCATTTATGGGGAAAGAGCTCTCCATGTACACAAAACTGGTGGAGGCAATGTTCCAGCTCCATATTTCAGACACGTGTCCTATGGCACAGAGAGGTAGGAGGATGGAGGATATGTGGGAATGGGGCTCCTCTGCAGCTCATCCTCTGCCTGCTGGTTTCCTTTGAGCCTGAGCTATGGCTGCAGCAGATAGGTGCTTTTACAGCTTCTAGGGACAGCTGTCCATCACCTACAGCTACACATATGCACACTTACTGACACACACACACCTAACAAGGGCAGGAACTGAGGTTTTATGTGCTCTGTGGCACAGCAAGTGTGGGAATGTTCAGGATGAGCCAGTGGGCTGTTGTCATGACCTTCACCCAAGGGAGCCTTATCAGACTTTGCCCCCCAGAGTGTCTGGCACCGACAGCAGCAGTGAACTCGCCCACACAGCCTGGCCCGGCTCAGTGCGAGGAGAAGCACTCTGCATCTCAAAATTAATTTGCCTGTGGTTCTGCTGACACCTTCTGATTATGCTGCTCTCCCAGTAAAAGAAAGGGTGTACTGACATCAATTTCCCACCCCCTATTCCACTGCAGATAGAAGACAAAAGATATATTGCTAATTAAAATGTTCTAATCTGCTGGAAAGCAGTTTTGTAGGATTGATTTGAATAAAACTGATGATGCAGCCCACTCAGATCACTGGGAAACGACCTCTCTATTATGAAGTCCCAGAATAACATAGCCAAGCAATCTTGATTTCCTAATATCTGTCAAAGGAAGAACTTCTTAGTTAGTTACAGCATATAATATGGATATTCCTGAAATGTCCTCTGCTTAATGAACAGCTGATATTGGCTAACCTCATAGAAATAAGAGAGAATTAGTACCAGCTGCAAAATCATTCACTGAATAGTGAAACTGGCAGTTGGTATTATGCCTGCTATAAATATTTTTAATTAAAAATTGTTTTCTGTCTCTTCAATTGGTATAATAGCGATAATGCTTACTGAGAGTTACTGAAGATGTAATAGGATTCCCCTTCGTGTATAGCAGAGCTATTTATTCTGCCGTAATATTGCTAGAGTGGAAATCTGCATAATAATGTCCAGATTCTAGTGCAAGAGAAAAATAGACTGCTGGAGTGCTTCAGAATAAGGCACATGAGCAGGCAATTTCCGAAATAAAAACCAGGCTCAAACTCTGTTTTCTCAGGTATGACTTTAAAGTTATATTAAAAGACCTTTTGACAGGGGGGAATTTTTCAGCTTCAATCCATAGCCCTGGGGTATGGTATGCCTCTAAGAATGGGTTTGCTGTTTGCATGCTTACAGAGAGCAGTACAGCAGATCCTGTTGTGCTGCTCTGGCTAGGCCCTGGCACTCTCTCTCAGGGAGGATGGGGGCTTGGGGGTGCTTCTCCTGCCCTCATTCAGACAGGATCATCCCCTTTCCCCATTAGAAGGGCTGGCAGAGGCACTGGCAGAGAGGACCCTTCAGTGCTGCAGCAGACACGATCCTCTGGGCACCTGGTGTCCACTCGGTGCTCTACTGCCACAATCATCCACAGGTGATGAGGGACTCCTTTGGGGAGTCAAGAGGCATTAGACCAGCTATGCCCTGGCAGGTACAGCCCATGTTAGGCATTATCTAAACAGGATGGATAGTGCAACAGCTGGAGAAATCTGTTAGCTGTCCCTACTGGGCCTTTGGGAACTCCTGGTTGCTCTGGGAGATTTTCTAAACCTGATGGTTCCAAATGCTTTCTCATCCCCACTTGACTCTGTTCCTCTCTGAGGCTTTGGACCAGTATAATGATTTAGGCATTTTCTTCCACTGCCTTCCTCAGGCCCCTGCCTTTGTCTTCCCCAGCTTCTGATACATCTACCCCTGACCCCCACTCACCTTCACTCTCATTTTCACTCCTCTGTGTATATCTCAGAGGTCCTGGTGCAGCTTGCCTTGGTCTGGTGTTTGCTTTCTGACGATTCCCAGAGACTCAAGTCAAGACAAAAGCCTCATTCTGTCAGTCACTGTATGAATACATGATTAGGCACATTTCCTGCTCCAAAGACCTTTTGATCTAAACCTGCTGGTTTGATTTCGTGACACTAAATTCCTTTCCCAGTTTGGCTCTCATCCTTTTCTTGCCCCTAAACTGACAGCAATTTTATTGCAAACAAGCAATTTCCCAGACAAAGCTACGGTCTCTTTTACCCATAGGTTCCTCCTACTTATTCTGGGTTCTTCTTTCTACCCCAAATTATCTGTGCTTCACTATTCCAGCCAGCCCTTTAAGATGCATTTGTGGCTTACAGTCCTCTCATTTTCCAGCTCCTTGTTACCTGAGGGTTCAGCAGGAACTGTCCTCTCTGCTCTCTTTCAAAGGGAAGGATGCACTCTGCTGCTGGGGCATTTCCTGAGCTCACCACGGAGAGGGCAGCAGCCCCACTGCAGTGGACACCAATACCATCATCTGTGAGCACCTCTGCAGATCAATGGATTCCACAGCAAAGACAAGAACAAAACAAAACCAGACAAGTGACTTACACCCGTGCCCAGATAAAGGAAGAGAGAGAGGGAGATGGAGAAACGACACCACAGCCTCATCCACCTGAGGACACAGAGGTCGTGTGAGCCGGGAAATTAAATAAAATGGACTTTTCTGAGGGTGGCTGGGCAGGAGAAGTTTCTGTTTGATTATTTTAATTCTTCCAGGCTACCTCCCAGGGTCAGGTCACCTAATTTTATTCCAATAATGAAAGTAATCTATTACAAAAAAGGACAACATGTGATTTTTTTTTCTCCATCCAGTCCAATGAATTGGTTTTGGTGGCCAGTTTGAATGCTATTTTGACCACTTTAAAGGTTTTATATAAAACACCTGGTATTTTAAGAGCCTGTTACACCAGGAGAAAATCTCGGTTGTCCATGTGCCTCCTGCCTTGTTGTAAACTAAAAGAATTAAGAACACCCTAAGCCAAGATAAATTTGAAATACAATTCTCCACTTATTTGAATCAAAAGGCAGTATTGATTATTTAATTACATAGAAATTATCCAGATGCTTAGCATTTACTACAGATTAATGACTGTCCCAGAGCAGTTAATGGCCCTTCTTGCTGCCATCAACAAAAGCTGCTTATTAATCCCTGGAAAATGGCTTGCATAACAATCATAACCTGCTGCTAAAAGTTTATAAATAGATAAAAGTGTCACATGGATTTATGAGTGCTAAGGCTGAATGGGATCTGTGTGGCGTTTCTAGTAAATGAATGCCATGTGCATGAGCTCATCTGATTGCCTGAATTATCACAAAATCCCAAGTCGCTCTTTTGGATTGCAAAATGGCACGTAAGAAAGTGCCAAGTGGCTGGAGTCCTACCTACTGACTGGGAAATAATTACTTTGCTGCATAATAAAGAGGCACCTTCCTTCTAACAGCAGTGCTCTGCCTATTTATCCTATCATATAAATGTGTGTAAGGGAGGCTGTGCTGCTTCGTTCCTTCACTTTATTTTTAAGAGGAAAAAACCACTTGCACATAGACACACACACCCACACACAGAGCTGAGCCAGGTCCCCCCAAGCACAGCAATGGCTCCAGCAGGTGTAGGGATCTGTACTACTCAGACAAAGGTCTTTGAAGGAGCCCTGTGCACCTGGGTCTCTCCATCCCACACTGCATTGGGTAGAACACTGAACATGGTATGTGCTGCCAGTGAAAGGTGATTTTGGAAGGCGTGTTGTTCCTGGAAGAGCTGGGAGGGCATGCACACCCTGGGGGAAGGGGTGGTGCAGTGATTTACAGCATGCAGCAGCACTGCATCCCCACCTGTGGTAACTGGGCCCCACCACTGCGGGGGCACTCACACTGTCCCTCCTGCCTGGGAGCTCAGCTCCAAACCACTGTGCAGAGGACCCTGCTCCTGTGGGGTTGCAGAATCCCTGTCCCAGTCACCTGGACAGCAGTGCCAGTCCCTGTCCCCTCAGTAGCCATTGTCCCTGTAGCTAGCTGTCATCAGCTTCCTAACCCCTCTGAATGAGCAGTAGCTGGTTATTGCATTTGAGCTGAGATTAGTAAAAATTATATACACGTACTGCTGGCTGGAAAAGCAGAGAAGGTCTGTGGGAGCATCCTGATCTTATTAGGAATTTAGAGAAGTGGCTTCCTTGGATCCAGCCAGACTGCACATACTGAGGTAAGAGAAAGATGAGAAATTACTGTCTCCTTCAAAGAATCAGACAGGAGGGGCCTGAGGACCCCTCTCAAATCACATCTTCCGAGTCTGTTAGCATTACTGCCTCTATTTTCTGTTATTTTCAGTGTATCTGTCTTGATCAGGCAAAGAGACATTTCAGTGCAGCACCGGATCACAGAGGGTTGCCCATCGTTAAAAAAGAAGTCACAAGGCCACTGTCCCTTGCCCCTTACCCCACACACCGTTCTCTTCTCCTCCAGCACAGGGGCTGGGGGCTCGGTGACCCCCCTGGAGCAGCAGCTGGCCGAGGGGCTGGGATGCAGGAGAGGACAGGGCACATGGGTAGGCTGTCACTGCCACTCAGAGGCGTGGGATGTACACACAAGCAAGCAAGCACACTAAATTGGACGTTGGCAGGCTGGAGGCTGCAGCCTGTAATTTCTCTTCTATGGATTGCAGCCCCTCTAACTCTCTCATCCCACCAGGAGCCTTACTCCACTCGCCAGCGCTGAGGACATGCCCCTTCCACAGCCCACTCCCGTGATTTTTTCAGTGAGCTGCGCCACAGGAGTCATCAGACACTAAACAAGAGCAGAACTAAACTAATTATCATCCTTCAAGCTCTTTCCAAATCTGTTTTGCTGTGCTTTCAAGACACGTGTGCAGGATTCAGGTGAGAGACGCGCACCGTGCTCTTCATGCGCTCCACCGCGCCGCCTCCCCAGGCAGGAGCCGCAGCGCTCCCTTCGCATCCACCGGGTGCCTGTAGCGGGGCAGGAGCCCGTCCTGAGCTCAGAGGCTTTGCAGCGCTGAGGAATGCCAGCCCGGCAAGCAGCCCTAGGAAGCTTCCGGGCCCAAGAGCTGAGAGAGGCAAATCTGCCTCCTTGTGCTTGTCCAGCGGCACTGAACCTTTCCATGTCAATGGCATTCGGCATCCCAAGCCCGGTGCCGGGCGGGGCAGAGCTGCGTGGGCGGAGGGGGGAGCACATTCCCCACAGCCTCCATCCCTCCAGGTCCTGTCCCCACCCCGGGCGGCAGCTCCGTCCGGGCGCTGGGCTCAGCGCGGCGGGCAGCGCCCTCTAGCGGGGCCGGCATGGTAACCAGCCTCCCCAAGCGCCGCCAGCACCCTCGGCCAGGCGCGCCCGGGCTCCCCTTCCCGCTGCTTTCCCTTCTCCGGGAACCGCTCCCGGCCCCTGCCTGAAGGATGCTGGCAGACAAAAATTAACACGAATGGCTAAAAGCTTGCATCAGCTCGATGTCAGGCTCGCAGACAGAAAGGACTGGGAAGTCCTGTTCGTTGTGGGAGATGCGGGTGAGCAAAGGGCTGGCACATTGAGCTGGCGAGGAAAAACAGGAAGGAAGGTCCGAAGGAAAGGTTTTAGGAGGGTCAAAACTGATTTTTAAATTAGTATTTTATTCAGGTGTAGATCAGGTGATAGAAGTCTCTTACTCATCATTTAGGTAATTAAAAATCGTATATTGCAGGTTTTTATGAACAAATGCAGTGAACACCTGCCAAAGACAACACTGTCCTGCCTCAGAGTGCTTTTGCTCTTAAAGGTCTCCTCCAGTTTTTCACCCCACTGGCTTTTCATGGTCTTCATAGAAGACAGCGGAGGAGCCACACTCCTGCTCTTTCATTGAACGAAACGCTCAGGTACAGGTACAGGAAGGGGCAGGGAAGAGGATGAAGAGCATCCCCCAGAAAACCTTAAATTCCTTATTTACTATCCAGATTCATCAGCTGAGCAGTAGGTTATTCAGCCGAAGAACCCGGTCTCGCCAGGAGCCCGTGTCCTGTAGCTACGAGCCCCGCAGCACCGGGGTGTTTCGGCACGCGTTTGGGGCGCAGGCTCCGGCCGGGCGGTCCCACAGGGCGCGGGGGAAGCTCCGCGCGGCCCGGCCCCGCCCCTTCCGGCGCGCGCGGACATGGCGGCCGTGCCCGAGGAGCAGGCCGGGCCCGAGTCCGGCCCGAAGCACAGAGAAAAGCACAGGAACAAGAACAAGAAGAAAGCGGCGCCAGGTGAGGGCGGGATGCGGGACGCGGGACTGGCGGCTGGCCGGGAGGGCCGCGGGCTGAGGGGGGCTCCGGGGGCGCTGCGGAGGGCACAGGCGGCTGGTGGTGCTTGGGGCCGCCAGCGGCGTTGCTGTGTTGTGGTGTGCCCGCTCTCGGCTTCCTCGCCTCACTTTGTGCCTTGTTCCTGTGTAATATACTTGAATAATCATCTTGTGTATACCAGATCAACAGCGCATATCTCAGCTGCGGATTTCTTCTTCGTTTTTTTTTTTTTTAATATATATATATATAAAGGATTTAAAGCAGTAATTTTTCTAAGGTCAGAAGAGATGCAAACCGCACTCAACAGTGTATTAAATCAATCTTCTTATAACAATAGTTTTGGTTTTTTTTCTTTTTAATAGCAGTTGATGAATCTGAACTTCTCACTGTGCCAGATGGGTGGAAAGAGCCAGCCTTTACAAGAGAGGATAATCCCAGAGGGCTGCTGGAAGAAAGCAGTTTTGCAACGTTGTTCCCGAAGTATAGAGAAGCATACTTGAAAGAATGCTGGCCACTTGTCCAGAAAGCCTTGGGGGAACATGTATGAACTTTTAACCGTTTTGATACTGCACTTTACCTTTTGGGACATATAGGTCGTAATTAAGCTAATGAAAACAGTGCAAGTTGCTCTTCTAATACCATGTTCATGAATTTCTACTGTGCTTGCCTTTTGAATTGGCAGTGTCATTTTTTGTCATCAAAATCGGTGAAGAACTGTGTAGCCAGACTTGCAGTTCTTTGTAAATGCTGTCAGCACTGTATTTGTAGCAGCAAATATCTCATCATCCAAGCACTGACAGCTTTGCTGTGCTTGAATTCAGGGAGATGAGAGAGGTGGTGCTTTGGGCCTTGGACACATATTCAGTCTGGGTTTTGTCTCTGTGTATGTGAATTTTCTTAAGCTAAAAGTCACTCAAGAAATTTTGCAAAATAGATCTACCTTCTGTTAGTTAACTGCTTACTGCCAAAGCTGAATTATGATATTGATCTGGTGTTTCTTTTCAAATACTGCAGTATGTGAACGCAGCGCTGGATCTCATTGAGGGAAGCATGACTGTCACTACCACTAAGAAGACTTTTGATCCGTATGCAATCATTAGGGCTAGAGACTTAATAAAACTTCTGGCAAGAAGTGTTCCATTTGAGCAGGTCTGTAATAAATCCTGAAAATTTTTATCTATCATAATGCCTATCTTTTGTCTTAAATCCTATCACAATATTATACTTAAATTCAGTCATAATACTCATAAAATACTACGTTTTAAAAACGTGGGAATTTCAAGGGAGTCAAGTAAA
The DNA here is from genome assembly GCF_035770615.1 of Melospiza melodia melodia. Classification (NCBI taxonomy): domain Eukaryota; kingdom Metazoa; phylum Chordata; class Aves; order Passeriformes; family Passerellidae; genus Melospiza; species Melospiza melodia. The sequence goes on from NC_086197.1 coordinate 67,201,068, forward strand.
AGAAAATATATATTTAAAGTAAATATATCTGAAAGCAAAGGGAGAAGAATAAACTGAATTATTCTCTTGATTGCAATGAGTAATACATTTGAATTCAGATGACATTGCCTGCATCTCTTTAGGCAGTTCGTATCCTTCAGGATGATGTTGCGTGTGACATCATTAAGATAGGCTCTCTGGTGAGGAAGAGAGAGACTTTTATAAAAAGAAGAGCACGGCTTCTTGGGCCAAAAGGATCTACTCTGAAGGTATTTCCTAGAGGCGTAGTAACCACACAATACTGAGACCCAAATTTGTGTCATGTCTTCATATTATACTAATTTCTTTTCATTTTTGGTGTAGGCCCTGGAACTGTTAACAAACTGTTATATCATGGTGCAAGGCAACACTGTTTCAGCTCTTGGACCCTTTAGTGGCCTAAAAGAGGTAAGATGAGGTAGATGAGCCATTTGTGTAGCAAACAAATTTCTGTGCCCAGCTCGAGGGTGGGTGATACTGCCGAGGTTGCCAGATTTTGTGTATCTCACTGACTTTTCAGCTGTGTGTTAGTAAGCTACATTTGCATGAATGTCCACAGTATTATCATCTTAGCTGCTGAATTTTGTTTAGACTCTAAGATCTTTCTGTCTTGGAAGAAAAATTATCTGTATATATTTTAATAACTATGTGGAAGAAGAATGCTTGTCAAAAGTAAGTTCCTCATGACACCATAAGATTCATGGTAACATGAAAATAATGTTTATGGGGCCTGCTGGAGTCTATTAGAAGCATGACAATAGTATTGGCATTTTTGAAGTGCTGTTCCTTCCAATTAACCCTGTGCTTTAGCTTCTTAAAGACTGGAATCAATGATCTTGGAGATCTTCTCCATCCTTAATGTTTCTGTAATTTTAAATGTTACTACTTTGGGGTGGCAGAGGAAGCACAGTATGTTATAGCTGATATTTTAATTGATTAGCATATGAAGTGCTTGATGAGCTTTCCGTTCTTCTTCTTTTGTACTCAATACAGGTTAGAAAAGTTGTTCTGGACACAATGAAGAATATACATCCCATATATAACATCAAGGTTAGCATGGTCCACTGCATGTTTGTTTACAAGAAAATGCGATTTCTTCCCAGAGGGTTGTATATTAAAAAATTACATGTTTCTGTGTGGTAGTCTATTTTGAGAATTTCTGTAGTGTGCTGCTTTATAAAAACCACTGACTTTAATATCCTTTATTTTACTAGGATACGTTGCCATAACACCATAATGGCAGTATCTGCAAAATCAAAGGAAAACTTTCTCTTTGATTGTTGGCTTGATACTTGCTCATTTAAACTAAAGCACCTTCTCCTGTGCATTCTGTCCCTGTTTTGAGACATCTTTCTGGTTCTGTTCATAATTAAGCCCTTCTGCTCTTACTGAAGTGAGATGTGCAAGGTTTGAATGTAGTATATTCCCTCTAAGAAAGTCTAGTAAACTTCTATTTTGGATCTCTTGGCTTCTATTGTAATACTCTTTTTTTAATAACTTCTTTGTGATGTTCTGAAACTACTGAAGACTTTGATGATCAAAAGGGAATTAGCAAAAGATCCTGAACTGAGGACACAAAGTTGGGAAAGATTTTTGCCTAAATTCAAGCGGAAGAACTTGAAAAAACGCAAGGAGCCCAAGAAGAAAAATACTAAGAAGGAGTACACACCGTTCCCACCTCCACAGCCAGAAAGCCAGGTCAGTTGAATCTTTATTTGGTTATGCAGGAATATAGCACACCTGAAATTGTGTTCTTTGTAAAAAGAGGTGGGGAGGCCTTTTCTGTCACGTTCTGATTTCCTGATACTACAGGTCTGGCTTATAATGCCTAATTAATTAAGGCTTCTTGCTGCTTGTCTTACACAGATTGATAAAGAATTGGCAAGTGGTGAATACTTCTTGAAAGAAAGACAGAAGAAACGCAAGCAAATGGAAGAGATAAAGGTAAAGTTGTATCAATCCAGGGTCCAGTTAAAAAGCGTTTGATTGCTGACTTGGAATCTGATTTTTTTTTTTTGTCCTTTTTTGCCCTCCTCTGTTGCTGCTTGACTTTTTTATTGGCAACTTCAGGCAAAGCAAGCAGATGCAGTCAAGAGAAGACAAGAAGAAAGAAATAAAGCTTTTATCCCACCAAAGGAAAAGCCAGCTGTGAAAACAAAGAAAGGTAACCATTTTTTTCCTGTTGTAAAATCTTCTGTTGTCAATTTCTAAGCTGAGTGATTTTGCAAATACAGCCTAGGAAAAAGAGAGATCGTCCAAAAAGTCCTGGTGTTAAGATCCATGCCCAGAGATTGCCAGGGACACTAGAAAGATCGTCTAGCCAATAATTTTATACCTATAAAATTCTCCATTGAAGAGTCAGTCTCAATTGGTTGTTTGAGCTTCATCAATTTTTGCCTTTCAGTTTTACAGTGATGCTGCCATAACTTTTACATTCAAGTAAACAGAAAGCGATACTTAGTTGAAAAACTTACATCACAACTTTGGTACAAGATAGAGTAAATAGTTCTAACCTTTTCTAATAGTTCTAACTTTTTCTAAAGGTTATAGTAAAACCACACTATGTGCAGAGTAAGAGCTTATGTTCTCAAATGTTTTATTTTTTTAACTGGAGAAACAACAATCTTTGTATTTCTTACTGTGTAGCCTCCACTGAGAAAAAGATTGATATTGAAGCAATCAAAGAAAAGGTAAAGAATGCGAAGAAGAAGAAATTAGGAGCACTTCCTGAGGAAGAAGTAAAGTTAAAAATGGCAGCAGATGAAAAGAAAAAAAAGAAGAAGAAGTAATTCACCACCCAAGATGTTTACTTGTCACCTCTGATAATGAACATTTTTACACTCTGAAGATGGGAGATTTTTTGCTGTCAGTATGATGTGGACAAGAAAAGACTAAGTAAATGATCATTCTCTTTTCCAAAGTACAGTTTAATTAGAGGACCTACAATAGCTGTACAAGCTTGGCGAGATTGGTGAAGAAAATCTGTGCTACTGTGTTGTTTGATGTAGTAAGAGAATGTATTTGGATAATATCCATCTGTCTAAAGGAGGAGTTTAAAGTGGAGTGTTAAACATTTGGGCCAGATAACTCTGGGAAGGTTAAAGCTCAAGGTAATTCTGTAAAAGACTACCAGACAATATGCAGCCTCAAGTTGTGGTGATAACTTTTGCTAAGCAGGCAAGATTTATTACTATATAATGCTTTTATTTTTGTAAAAGCTGATTTTTTTTTGTGTGTGTCTTGTCTCAATGTCAATAAACTATTTTAATACAATGTTCTGAAACCATAGTTAATCTACTGCACAACCTTCATTGTGTTGTCCAGGAAACCACTGATAAACTGTCATTTATTAGCATTATCGTGATGGGTTTTTACACAGAATATGGTACAAAGCAAGTGTCTTTACACAGAGATTGTGCTGCAGGGAAAGCAAAAAGTTGTGTTATTTACCTTTAAATATATTCTTAGTTTAGTTCCTTCTTGCAAGAATATCTTTAAAAATTGTGTTCCTTTTTTTTTTTTTTTTGGCACTTGCCCTATTTTAAAGGAAGTTTAGAGGTTTTTCAATTTCCCGAAACTGTGAAATGTGATGAAATAAAGTGCACCAGCAGAGCATATGTTGTTTATTTCATAGGTCTGGGATTAAAGAAACAAATGTATTGAGGGGGAGATAGAGCAACACTAATGTTATGATTCTGAGTGCCTTTGCTAGGGTTTGGAATTTTGATCACTGCACGTGCAGTGGAAATGGTTCTAGAAGGATGCAGCTCTATGCCTTTTAGTGACCTTTTATTTGAAACTAGTAGGTGAAAACACATCCCTTTTTTTTTTGTTTGATAGATGCCACATTGTAAAGTTTGTTTTTGTTTGATAGATGCCACATTGTAAAGTTTGGGCATTTATTCCCCCTATGCCCACAGGTTTTTAAGGGAAGGTCTTTCTTAGGATTTCCTAAGAGCTGCTTAAGTATATAGTTAAATGAAACTGTTAACATTTTGAACTTTCAGGGCTCTGCATTGCTTCTGTTTCTTCTCCTGGAGACCACACCGTAATTAAGCAGTAGAGAACTCCTGCTGAGCTCATTTTAAGCTCCTGGGACACAGCAGCTAATCTTGTTCTCTTTCCTGCCTTCCTCTTTCCAGTAGTAGGACACTGCCCCACATGGGGGGCAGAGACTGTCCTGCAAGGTCTGCTGTGGAGCCCTGTGCAGGAGGAGTACCCACACATTGCGTCCTGCTGCCCAGGTGCCCCTTGTCAGCTGATTTTTAGTTGGGACTTTGCAGTACATGGAACTTGAGGCCTGGGTTTCACACAAGAGTGTCTCTGAATGTGCTATCTTGGCTATGGAGGCTCCAGCAGTCACCAAAGATGTGTATATATATAAAGATAGATCAAGCATGAAATTTGTAATTTTGTCCCCAGACATATTTGCATTTTGAAAAATTATTTATTCAAGGAATGTTGTGATATTGAAATGATTCTAGTATAAGAGTACTAGCAGATAATGATCTGGAAGTGTAATGTGAGAAATGTTGGGTCCCAGTTCCAGTGTTTTCAGTTAAAATCCATGTCAGTAGTAAGGTCAGGGTCAGGAGTAGGCATGCAGAAACAGTGACAGGTATTGTGGTGACAGTACTGCAGAAATGAAGGGGAGAGGGGAACTTCCCCCACAGCAGTGTGTGCAGAGGGACAGGGTGCAGAAGCTTCTAAAAGTGTAGACAGGGATTGCTGTGGTCCAGCTGTGAGTTTATGCAGCTCTGCTGCTTCCAGACTCAGCTGGAGCTGGGTGACTGTGGTTGGTAGAGGACGTACCGAGCTGAAGGCAGCAGCTGTCCCCACAGCCTTCTGCCTGCTCCAGATGTGCAGGTTCCAGGAGATTTGTTCTTTGGCAGCTGTTGAACCAAACTGGTAACTATGGGCACAGCGTGATTTTATTTGGAGTTCCATGTTTCCCAGTATTGTTTCTAGTGTTGTGCAAGTTGGAGCTCAATCTGCACCAGCAGTTAAGCTTTAGGTCATGTTGCAAATTCATGACTGCCATACACAGGAATCAGGAAATAACAATTTATTGTTTGAAACAGCAGTAAAACCCCTATACTGAAAAAAAATAAAAAACCACATCAGGAAAGATTGCAGTGATACATAACCATGTAAACACAGGTGAAACTGTTTAGGCACAAATGCCATGAGTTTAAAAACAATTTCTGAGCAAAGCAAAGTACCAATGGCAAGTGCTCTGTGAGACTGGGAAGTGCGCTGCCTGCCCCAGGATGCAAATGCCAGAGTTCACAGGGATCCAAAAATTCCTTTAAAAAAATTAAATTATACAGGCCACTCTGCATCTTGCTGTAGGAGTGCCCAAGGTAAGAGTGCAATAGGAATGAGACAGGTGCATACTCTGCCTGTGCTTTGGCTGTGGGCTGGGGCTTGACTCTGGGGCTGGACACTCTCCAGCCCTTCCTAAAATGTGTTGGGCAGCTGCCTGCACCTTAGTGTGCTGCCTGGACAATGTGCCCCCATACCCACCAGATCACATGCACACTGCTCCACTTTAAAAATATTTTAACTTTTTAACTTTTAAAACAATTTTAACATCTAAATCTATTTTAACTTTTAACTGGTTCTGAGCAATGAGAAAGCTGCTGATCAGTGCTTGTAACTATGACCTGCAATGAAGATGTTATTTCTGTACTTGTAAATCACATTGCAAACAACGTCTCTACCGATGTTTGTGCTGCCTGTAACTTATGTGAATGGAAGAGATGAGTTGAGCCAAGTGCTCTTGTGGTCTTCTACATGTGTGCTACCCACTGACAGGTACTAGAGACCAATATTTTGGTAAGAGCCAGGCGGCCACAAATGTCAGTATAAGGAGTATTAATCTTAAAGCAATAATGGAGATGCAGAACTCATCACACGTAGGCCTGTCCCACTCTGGTTGCCACCTGGTATTCTCTGTAAACAAAACAATTCACTTGTTTTCAAGTATAACTGCAACAAGGGTAACAAAAGGAAACAATAATTCCAATGGTACTTACCAACTACTTTGTCACGCTCTTCATTTTCTGGAGAGAGAAAAGAAGTAAACAGAAGCACACATAATTTAGAAACAATTTGACTCTAACCAAAAGGGAATGAAATGTGAGCATCACAATGGGCTTATAAATACAGGAAAAAGCAGGAAAAGTGTTTTTTCTCAGGAAAAAGCAAAGACCTGCTGACTCTGGGAGAGCCCTGCAGTGACTCTCAGAACTCAGGTGAGGAGTGGTTTATCACACTTTTTTGACTTCTATCACCAGTGGCTGGTATAGAAAGAACTCCCCCCTGGGTGTGCTTCCCAAGATCATTGACTTTTGCCTTGTGGCCTGTGTTTTGAGAGCCTGCAACTAACATTAAACAGCTCTGTGAATCCAAGACTCCCTTAAATTCCTTAGGTACTGATGTTTTAACAGCATCTTCCCACTCCTTTTAGTTCATCAATAGTTAGAGTGCTGGGGCAAAGTGTGACCATACCCTCAGCTCCCCACAGGCCAATGGCTACAGCACAGTGCCTTATCTTTACAGAAATTTCAGTTCTCCTTCCCTCCTGACTCCATACAGCCATTAAAAAGACAAGTGCAGGCATATCAGGAAGGCTGTCAGAGCACTGCATCTCCATGAATGCACTTGCATGTCAGCCTTGTTCTCTCCCAGTGCTTAGGGGAAAGCAGATGGCCTGGCTGATGGTCATTGGAGTGAGCAGTGCCATGGCTGCTCTCCCCACCCGCAGTGGCATGGCAGGGGCAAAGCTTGCTTGGAACTGCACCAGCTCAAGCCACAGCTCACACATCAGGTGTGGATAACCTGGAGCCCCCAGGACAGGTATCCCATTCTCTGCTTTCAGTTTCTGCTAGCAGTAATTTCTGGCAGGGGTAATAACACTTTAAACTGCAGCCACCATATCTCCTGTAACACACCCTCCAGCACCTGAAGAGCAGACCCCTCCCATCACTCCCCAGGGTAGAAAACAGGCTCCTGCCCTCATCCCTTCTCTTTATGTACCACTACCCACTTGGCTTCTGACTGCAGGTTTTCAGCCTGTATTTAGGAACAGGAGAGTTCTGTGCCTGCCTCCTGCCACTATCTTTTGTGTGCTCTTTCCCTTTCTACACATGCTTGGGGAGGATGTCTGGTTGTCTTCTACTTACGACACAAATTCATGGTACACGTCTCACCACCGCACTCGCTGCACGCTTCTCCCGTCTTGTATGGTTTTACTGGGTAATTCCCACTGCAAAGGAAAACACCACTGCTCTCAAACAGCCCTTGGGAAGATGGCAATACCTACTGCTAATTAGGTTTTAACCTGAGTTCTGCTTCACTTGTGTTGATAGAATGATGGGTTTTTTCAAGAGTCCCATCTGAGTGCCCTGTGCCCAAGACATGCAGAGAAACAGAAGAGATTAGGTGTACTGGGACACCCTGTTTAGGAATTTGGAGACAGCAGCATTGCAAACCTGGGAATTAAAGGACTCTCAGAGCTGGGTAATTTGTGCATGGAGACTCTGGAACCTCACAGCTGGCTCTGGCTATGGAAGCAAGATCAGGTTCAGTTACTGTGTATGTATGTGTGTATTCAGCCTTGAAGAGGAAAGCTCTGGTGTTGGAGAACCATAGGTGGTGATTTCATCCATTTGTTGTTTAATATTTTGGGAGTGATGTAAGACTCTCTCCTGCTACCTCCCTCTGCCAGTGGTGTGAGTGGGACCAACTACCTCTGCTCAGGCTGATACTGCACCAAACACAGCTTCAGTGCTTTGCTCAAAGTACGGCCAAAGCAAGACTTACAGCATGCCTCAAACTGCCCATGAACACAGAGAGGGATTTTGTAAGCATGAAATCGCAGCAGTGAGATGAAACTTCATGGTAAAGCCTCATTACTTTCAGCAAGGCAAGGCTTTCATTGCTTGGTCTAAGCTGAAGAGTACATTCACTTGAGGCAACTGTGTGTGAATCTTGCCTGGGCCCTTGGCAGAGCTGAAACAAAGCAATGAAGCTGCTGCTTCTCAAAATCAACAGCTGGATGTGACACATTCCTCCACTTGTTAGCATGCAACTGACCATTTGTGGTGTCCTCACCCAGCAGGGAAGGGCCCAGCTTTAAAGCCCTCTCTAGAGCACCTTGCCTCTCCAGAGAGTGCCCTGTCTGCTTTGCTGGATGCTGGTGAAGGGACCACTCCTCTTCCTCATGCCAACACAGGGCAAGAAATCCAGTGGGATTTTGGCCCTCTGCACATTTAGGTGTGGGGCTTCTGGGGAGAGCAGCAGCTGTGTCATTTCAAGATATTTACTCAGGGGTACATATTCTTCCAAGCATGAGACGTGGGCAAAAGGAATGCCAAACTTGCTTGAGCTCAAGGGCTGCCTGGCTTTGGCCCAACATGGCTTGGCCAAAGGCTTTTAAAGCTGCATTTATACTGAGGTGGTATTAATCAGCTGGAGAAGAGAATAATACATCTATCCTAGCTGGATATCCTACTGACTATGCACATGAAGGACCTCTGGATCAAATTTTGTCTTGAGCAGCCTCAGCCTCCTAAGCAGCCCTCAGCTGCTAAAACTGCAGGCTGCCAGCACTGCACACTTCAATGTTTACCCAAGCCATTGACTTAGGGCTTAATTCCTCAGGCACATGTGGGAATATTTTCGGACTTGGCAACTGTCTGGGGCCATCTTGGCATTTAGGAGCAAGGGATTAACTTTCAGATGATCGTTTCAGTATTTGCACGTCAACATCTTATATTTAATCCTTTCTTCCAGTCCAGCTGCTTTTTGTCTCCAATATACAGCCCTCATCTAGCAAACAAAAAACAGCTGGTTGGACAAAGGTGTACCTCTTCTCTATTTTGGAGACTATTTCCTCTCACAAAAAAAAAAGTACTAAATGGACTGATCTAATAAATGTGCATGTTGTGGAAGGGAAGGGGTAGGACCCAAATAGCCATAACAAAAAACCTTACGGTGGCCCATAGTTGCAGATGAAGTGTGCTGCGTTGCGTATGGAGATGTATTGCACCGTGGGACAGTATTGCACAGCACAACCAACCTTGTAGCTTGTAGCCCAAACTACCTGCAAAGACAGATGGATACACTGGTGAGAAGGCTTTGATTCAGCACCTGAAGAGTTAGGAGAAGACATGGTCTCCCTTGTTTTATCACATACAAATGGAATGAGGAGGACTCGTTTGGCAGGCTTCACAGGGAAAAGCAGCAATAATGGATCTCATAAATCATAGTTTGTTCTGAAAAAAGATTGATTATTTTACCCAATTCACCATATATTTGTTAAAACTGTGCAGAAATGTCGCAGACATTTTTTTACAGAAATACTTTCTTTCAGATTTGTCTATCTTCTGAGAAGCAGAGGCTCCAGAAGAGAATGTAAACAATGATTATCAGCTGCTGTGAAATGCAATAGAATGCACCTGTGATTGGTTCGTGTTCTATGTGTACAGTTGAGAGCCAATCACAGGGCAAGCTTTCTGGAACACAAAGACAGAGAATTCTCTTGTTTTTAGATTTTATTCTATTCTTAGCTTAGCTTAGCAAGCCTCTGCAACTTCTCTCTTTATTCCTATTATTATAGTTATAATGTATTATATATCATATATCAATAAATCCAGCCTTCTGATCAAGAAACAAAATTCTCATTTTTCTCTCACCCCAAGCGACCTCCTCAGGTCGCTGTAATACAGAAAGAAGACACAACTGGCTGTAACAGGTTGTTTTCCTTTCTTGCAAAGAAGAAAGGTGAAATTCACCTCCTTTGTTTCAACCTAATCCATTAGCATTCTGTCTTTCTTGCTGGTGGGAGCTGAGTTCACACCTGTGCAGAAAAGGCTGCATGATCTGCTACAGCTCTTATGAGGGCTGGCTGCCCCTTCACTAAATCCCGTGGGGACATAAAGCAAATTTTCAGAAGGCACTGGTGCTTTGGGAGGAGGATTGTGTTTAGGCTGCACTCCTGCCTTTTAACATCATGGCAGTGACTAAGATAATCTAGGGGCAAGGCCATTACTTCACTTACTGATCCTCTCTCTACCAGAAGCTTTTCTGTGGAACCCAGCATCCTATCAGAGTGCAGCCAAATGCTGCAGTCCTGAAAATTAAGTCCCATGACGGCAGCAGAGGGGAGACAAGGGCACAGCAGTACTTGAGGGTGATAAAACAGCAGCAATGACTGACTGCATGGGCAATATGGAAGGATCCCGGCAACTTAGAACATAAATACATTTGTGCTTACTCTGACTTAAAGGGGAGGACTGGCCCTTTCTGTTTATACTTGTTTGGTACCAGCTCTGGGAAGATGGGACAATCCTCAGGCTCCTGAGGGTTTTCTTAGTGCAGTGGCAGAGCAGAGGTTGCTCCTGGCACCAGCTGTAGATAACTTCTTTCATGATGACTGTGAAGGACTGAATAAAAGGACCTTCCCTATCCCAGGAGGCCTCTGACTGAGCAGTGATTTGTGGTAACTGCAGTAATTGTGCCCAGGGAAAATTCTTTTCTCCACAGTTGGGAAGAAGAGGAATGATGAGTTCCCTGACAGGAAAGACCCAAGGATACCTCCTGAGGCTGTCACATATATATCTTCTAGCTACAATCGCTATCACTGCTAACTCCAAGTGAGAATAATCTTATTTTTTTATTGTACACCCATGAAATTGCATGCCCACTCCTCTACAAAGACCGTGGTCAACAGCACAGTGCTTTTAGTGTCAGGTAAAGTGTGCTGTGCAGTTTCCAGGTGCTGACTCTTGCAGTGCTCATGAGAGCAAGATCAAAGAGCAGCACAGTCACCTCTCACAGCTCCTGCATCCAAATATCTTCTCTGCACACAAGTTCAGACAGCCCACCAGCTTCACCTCATCTACTCAAGTCCTAAAAGCACATGTGTATCTCTGCAAAAAATATTAAACAGCCTCAGGTCAAAATTTAAGCCTAGAATTGCTGTTGCAAGCTGTCCTGCTATCCTATAGCTGTGGGTAGTGACTGCAGGGTTGCATGGCAGCTGCAGTCCGTTTCCTCCCTTTGCCTGCTTGCTTTGGGAATAGCAGTTGGACAAAGTGTGCACATGATGTTTGCAGACACCTCTTTTCATTATGGTACTTCTCCAGCCATTGGCATTTGAAGTCTGCCTGACAGAGCTGGGACCTCATTCTACTCATGCACTACAGCTCACAGCCACTGCTGTTGTCTGTTTTTCAGCCACCTCTTGGCTAATCTGACTGCTTGATAGCTGCACTGTTTCCTTCCAAAAAAACCCACAAACTGCCACATTTTAAGTAATAACACAGTGACTCTTTTCCTCCCATAATTTGGAACGCAAGAACAGCTTGTGCACACAGACCTGTAAGTAAGTAAGACCACAAAACCTGGAAAGATTCACTGAATCTTCAACAGAAATGTAGAGGGTTTGTATCAAAATGGCAAAGCTGGTTCATGGTTTAGATGGAGAAATGCAATGCCTACCTGTGTATAGTGGCCACATACTCTAGAGCACGCATTGGTGTCGTAATCGTAGAATTCGACCTCGCCGTACCAAGCGGCGAGGGCTCCTTTCACGGTAAAGGCAGAAGCGGAGCCAGTCCAGATGTTTTCTCCAGCAAAGGCAAATTTGGGGTGAACTTTCCCTCGCTCTTTCAGGTATATATTATGTTTAAATAAGCATTTCTTTGCCCAAGCTTTTGCAGTCTTTGCCAAATCTGGATCCCAACTCTGCAAAATAAAGACAATTAAAAATCACTTTGTTATGCTGGCAGTGCAGTAATTCAGAGCAACTCTCAGGAAAAGCTGTGTCTCAATTGTGTAGATGCTTTTGGTTCATTCATTTTTTACTTCTGTGGAGACTTACAGATCTACATGGTAAATCAGCTTATAGATTTGTTTCTGATTTGAACTTAAATTGCTGATTAAGCTTGAAGAAATTTTTTTTGGGTGGTGAATGATCTTGGCTGACTGGCTCGTTGGACACCAAGAGCTGTACATCAGCCAAATACAGTGTTTGTGGCACAATGAGCATTTCAAGGCTGTGCTGGCCATGACTGAACATTAATGTAAATTAAAATGAATTTACATGGAAACTGGAAAATGAGGGTTATGCCTACCATATCAATAATGCAAAAGTCTTGTGTAGCCTCGTATTTGCTTAAGGCCATGGCTGGCAGGTCAGTTCACAAGCACACTGCGATGTTGGGGACAGTTTAAACTCAACCCTTTGGTGAGCATCATTGTGTTTGGTGGCTTGAAACCTGAGTGCTGAATTCATATTTGTGGAATGACTCATTCACTTGCTATTCAGTTTTAGAGAAAGTGGCTATTTAAGCAACTGAGTTATGTAAATGTCTTTTGTTTGCACTGGAGGTGGTGTCTGCTCTTGCTGGGTTTTCTTGTGCCCACACCTTGAGTAATTACAACATTGTACCTCCTGGTAGATACAGTACCACAAATGTATGCTTGTAGTCCTAGTTATACTTTGTGTTATGTAAATGAAGTTGTCCAGCACAGAACTAGTTTGTACTGAAGTTTTTTGTTTTTTTTTTTTAAATAAACTTTTTATTTTTCCTCTTCTGAATTAATTAAAATAGCTTACTTGCTTCTGCAAATGATGGAAATGCTAAGGAAATTGTTTTGGATGGATCAGAAATTATGAAGGAAAAGGTGCATTTTAAAATCTACTTTTTTGTAGATTTTTTGGTAGAATCTAACAAAGATAGGTAAAACATAGACATAAAATCCAACAACCTAAGTAACTTTTTTTGTACCATAGCTAAGTCTGAAACAATGTGTATTGTTTACACTACCAATTGGTAATTAAAAACCACAAGACCACGCCAAAATGCATCTATGGAGATTTAAAAATATTTTTTAACCTATGTCTTACATTTCTTCCTTTGCCTAATGTTTGTGGAGGGTGTATTTTCCCAATGTGGTGGGGTGGACACTGGCTAGGTGCCCACCAAAGCCACCCTATCACTGCCCTCCTCACCTGGGGAGGGGAGAGAAAATGCAACCAAAGGGTCCCTGGATTGAGATAAGACAGAGAGAGATCATCCATCAGTTACTGTCATGGGCAAAACAGATTCAGCTTGGGGAAATTAATTGTATTTATTACAATTTTAAACATCTTCCCCGCACCTCTTCTTTCTCCCAGGACATAACTTCAGTCCTGATTTTCCACTTCCCCCCCAGCAGCACAAGGGGACATGAATTGGGGGTTATGCTCTGTTCATCAAACACTCCCTCCTGCTCCCTCCTCCTCAGGGGAGGACTCCTCACACTCTTCTCCAGCTCCAGTGTGGGGTCCCTCCAACAGGAGACAGTCCCCACAAACTTTCCAAATGTAAGTCCTTCCCAGGGTTTCAGCTCTTCTGCTCCAGCAGGGTCCCTCCCTCAGGGTGCAGTCCTTCAGGAGCACACTGCTCCAGAGTGGGTTCTCCATGGGGTCACCACTCCTGCCAGCAAACCTGCTCACTGTGGGCTCCTCTCTCCACGGGGCCACAGCTCCTGCCAGGCCCCTGCTCCAGCACGGGTTTCCCACAGGGTCACAGCCCCCTTCAGGCCTCCACCTGTCCCAGTGTGGGCCCTCCCCAGGCTGCAGGTGGATCTCTGTTCCTCCATGGGCCTCCATGGGCTGCAGGGTCCCATCCTGCCTCACCCTGGGCCGCACCATGGGCTGCAGGGGAATCTCTGCTCCAGCGCCTGGGGCACCTCCTCCCACCCTTTCTGCCCTGACCTTGGTGTCTGCAGAGCTGCTCCTTTCACATGTTCTTACTCTTCTCTGGCTGCAATTGCTTGTGCACAGCCTTTCCCCTTCTTGAATGGAATATCCTAGAGGCACTGCCACTGTGGCTGAAGGATTTGGCCTTGGCCAGCAGCGGGAAATGGCTCTGTGGGACATTCAGGAAGCTTCTGGCAGCTTCTCAGAGAAGCCACCCCAGTATGACCCCTCTGCTTTCAAAACCTCTTTGTGCAAACCAAATACACCCACAAAACTAGGACATAAATAATTTAGATAGGATCTCAGTACATCAGGTATGAAATTTGGGGCAGGGAGTCTTATTTCAAGTAAGCAGTTGGTATTTCCTTAGATACTTTTAAGGACAATGGATAAAATCTGGCATTGTACAGAACTTATCTTCCAGTCCTGGAAGATAACTCGGACAGTTAAGACAGAAGCTTCATTTTACATCTTGTCAAGGCTCTGGGATGATCATTATGAAAGAAGTACAACAGTGGGGGATGCACCTTTGCATTTCATGGTCTCTTTTTTTCACATTCTGCTTTTTAAGAGTCCATGCACCTCCTCCCCTCATCCTATAGTAGTAATAGGTTTAAACTTTGATAAAGGTATGAATAATACTAAGTTTAAAGTTGCATAGTAAGTTTAAATATACTTTCCATTTTGTGTGAATACTTGATCTGGCTGACAGATGAAAAGCAGTGTACAGAAATGTTCACAATGATTTTTAGTTTAACTGCAGTTACACTCCATATTTGCTTATAATAGTGCACTTAAAACAGAAAGATTGGACTGAATGGCATGCAAAGAAAATGCACAGGACAGGGAGATTTGCATATAGATATCACTGCTGTTTAAGGAAACAATACTTACCTTTTTTTCTCCCTCATTAACTGCTTCTCAGTTTTCATTTTATAACAAGTTGCTTGGTGACTTAAGGAGGAAAAATTTAATGCATAATATGTGAAAAATTATGGAAGGCAGTACTAATTGAAAGGAGACTGTTATGAAGCCCTGATGAAACTGGTGAGACTGCTGTTTTTGAGGAGCCTTAGAACAGAACTAAGTAGTGCTTTGGGTGGATGAGAAAGGGCTCACATTTGTCAGGTAAAAAAATTTTAGATCAACGTTCTCATTTTATAATACATGTATTACAAATGCCAATGGTTGTGCTTTGTTACTTGCAATTAAAGGAGTTTCTATTTTGCATTTTCTTTTAAAAACTACTTTTCCAATTATTATAATGCCCTGAATTCAATCTTAATTTTTACATATCTAGGTGGACAATTACTTCCAGCAAAAAAGAAGCTCCTTGTGAAATAAAAGCACCATTTTATTTTCTGCCTTTTGGAAGTGCAAAAGGCCACTCAAAATACTCTTTTCAGTTCTAATGCTTTTAGTTTTGTAATAGATTTTATCATGTATTGCACTGCTATCTCCACATTAAATAGTTCCTGGAAGAGGTCATATTTAAGACTAGGGATTTTGTGGTATTTTCAAAGAAACTTGCCATGATTCAGTTTCTGGTTTAGATGCAATTTATTTGTCTCTTTCTTATGCTTCCTTTTTTTTTTTTTTTTTCAGATTTCAGTTCTTTACTTTTTCAAAAGAAGAAATTAAGCACAATTTAAAAATACAAACACTGCACTTTTAACACATCCTAACAATATTTTGATTGTTTAGGGTCAGTAAAGCAATGTAGAAAATAGAGAGTCCAAGGAACATGTTCTGAAGGCCAGGATGCACAGCTGAGGAGAGCTGATCTAAAAGATGCATCTAGAAGCGAAACTAAATATGTTTCCCGTCATGTTTGCAATTCAAGTTTTATTACTGTGCGGTTACACCTCCTAAGTGGGGCACTTACCTTTTAGTGTCTGACAACGGAAAATGAACTTGGCGCTTTCTGGCTTTCCCTGCAGGCCCAGCCCCTCGGAGCTGCCGCCCTGCTGGCTCAGGGTGAGAGCCCTGCAGGGAATGCGCAGGGAAAGCTCTCCGGGGCTGTTTGGCAACAGGATCTGCCCTCGCCGACTGGAGCAGGAAAGTTGTGCTCAGATGAGCACAAACCCCGCAGCTCCGGCCGCCGAGCTGCGTGTGGCGCCTCGCAACCAGAGGCTCCTCACACAACCCAGCACAGCAACCCCGCTGGGCCGAGGGCGGGCGGGGGAGGAACTGCAGTCACCCCTAAACTGCACGTACCCCACCCGATAATTACAGCCTTCTTCTCTGCTTTGAAAAGCGGTCAGTCTTATGACCCCAGGTTTTTTGGGGGTGTTTTCTGATTTTTTGCATTTGATAACAAAAGCAATCTTTGAGAATCATAAACAGCATCACAATGCTACAAATTTGTGTGTAAGTCATGAAGATTCCCTTACCATCCAGAGCATGTTGCTGGCTGGTGGATTCACTCCGGACCGCAATGTGTTGTGGGTTTCCACACATAGCTTAATAAACTCCGGATCCCGAGAATCAGGCAATTTCGACGGATCAAAAGAATCAGAGGAACAACAAAAGAGTAGTAAAGCCAGCGCACAGGTAGAAAATCTGCCTGTCATTGAGAAAGGGAGAGGGAGAGAGATGGTGCAAGCACAAAGTCACCACGGTGGATCTAAGGGCATCCCTGGACGTCCCGAGCTGTGGTGCTGAAAGCCGGCAGGCTCTGTACCCGGTCGCCGGTATTTATAGAGCCCCTGAGGGCGGCTGGGCGTGGCCTGGCCCTCAGCGCGGCCGCTGCGCACGCCGGGGGTGGCGGGGCGCGGGCCGCGGCTGCTGCGGGCCGGACGGGGCGAACCCCGCAAAGTCCGGTGTCCTTTGGAGAGCCCGCCGCCTGTGCTTGTGCTGCCTCTCAATCTCTGCACAACACACCGCAATGGAACGCCGCCGGGAAAAAGCATCGGTGTCGGTCCTGCCCCCGCAGGGCCGGCGCCCAAAGTCTGTTCATCTCTGCGGTTTGTGCACAGGCATCAAGGAAGTTTTCTTCAACCAGTTCCGTCACCGAGCACTTGCTGAAGGCATGCACTGCAAATGTCATTAGTCCTTCCCTTGCAGTCATGCTTCTCAACCTCTGGTCTTTGAGCTTTAAAAGCAGACTGTTTCAGCTGAACGAAGTGGTTTTAGCTCAACCAGCAGCATTTTGCTCGGAAGATTTGTGGGCTGGACTTACCTTAGCCATGGTAATTGAATACAAAGCTAGTCACAGGAAACTAGTCATATTTCAAAAACACTGCTATGAGAATAAGGAAGTTGAACTATAAGATCACATTAGAGCTGTAGCAGCCTTGTCCCTTTCTTTTTTCTTCTTTCTTTAATTGTGGTGGGCAAATGTCTCTCCTGTCCTTTAGGCTTCTTTGTTACTATTTGTTTGGCCCCTGTAATTCTATTCATAGCAATCACTATGTATTGCAGAAAAGTTTTGGATAAATTTTCTTCTTTTGATGAACCTAGATGCTGTTAAAGCTGTTGCTTTTTCTCTTCCTTATATGTTTTCTTCCTTTCCACTACAACCAAACTGTTATAAAATAAAGCTGCCTTATTTGTTTATTTATTTAATTTATATACTAGTCATTCAGTGTCATTTCACTCTAATCCACATTTATTTATTTATCTATTTATTTACTGGTCATTCAGTGTCATTTCACTCTAATCCACCCCAAGGGATCTATTAACAAGAGCCTCAGTTGGGGCCCATTTTTATTCTGTGGGATGGCATGCTGCAATGTGGCTCAGAATTTGAGTCTGTGTTCTTAAAACATTAGAACAAAGACAAAAGAGCAAAAAACAGCTTTAAATACTGATAGCACAATTATGCATTGCTAACATCAGTCAGTATCTCCTGGCTTGAAAGATTCCACTCACTAACAAACTTATACTGGAAGAGTGGGGGTCAGGTTGAGGGCTAAATGTCTAATAAAACAAACTGAATCCATCAGAGGCTTGGGCTTTTTAAATGAGGCTGAGATGTTCCATTCTTAAACCAGAATCTGTCCTGGGCCCATTTCATCTTCTGTCTGTTTCCTGCTACCCAAAAAGTCATGATGGCTGCCATCTACTCTCATTTTAGATATTTTCACTATCTCACATCCTAAAATTAAGGTTTCCCCATTGACACCCCACCTTAATCCTTACTCTGGCAACTTTCCCTTCTATTCTTCTTCTTATGGAGAACAAGGATTAATCCTGAGAGGAGAAGAATGGACTAGTACAACTGACAATAGAGTAATGGACACTGAAACACATAGGCTAAATAAAGCAAAGGGCAAGCTTTACTCTTGTTAATAAAAAGTAACTTATACATTTAAATCTCCATTACTTGGGGGAAATTGTGTCTGGGATAACTGAAGGTTAATGAAGATGAATTACTGCTTCTTTGGATATAGTATGCCACTGTAGACATGTCTTTGTGATGCCCCAGGCTTCCAGGAGGATTGTTAGCACATGGAGGAATATAACCTGCACTGCAGTGACTTAGCTGAATTCAGACATCTTTAAACAGAAATTTGTTAAACGAGTTCATTTCCCCTTTTCTGCTTCCCATCACTGCCTTCAGTTTCTTTCTCTCACTTGACATTTCTACTCTCATAACACATTTCTGTCTTCTTTCTTCCTGATGCATGATCTATCCACTGTCCTGTTGTATCTGACTTGTTAATATATTTACAGCTAGAGTGCAATCTTTAAGCTGCTACACCTGGAGGGGGTAACTGTGTGAAATTTGCAGCTGTAGAGGGGCTTGGAGAACTTTGTGCCTAGGAGATGTAGGCTGTCCAGGGATTTGCACTTGGCAATTATTACCAGACCAGATAGGAATTCTGTTCTGCTGGCCAGGACAGAAGGAAGAGTCACAGCTGCTCCCTTCCTCAGCTCCTTCTGCCTCTTTTTCCTTCTCAGCAGATGGACAAAGCAAATAAAAGACTCACTCATCTCTGCTGGGCTGAGAAGGAAACACTCCCATACAAACCAGTCTGGCAGACTTGCAGATTTTAGGTTGACAGGTAAAGTTCAGTACAGGGAAATTCAAGTTAAGGGATGTGAAAAAAAAAAATGAGTTCATGTTCCTAATAACAGGTTTGCAGATGGCTATTACCACTTGAAAGTAGTAGACTAAAAAGCAAACAAAGCATTAGAAACTCTTTGCAAAGGAATAGAGAATAAAACCACATAATCACACTTCTGCAGAAGTCCTGTTAAATGCTGGGTGCAGCACAGCACCCCACCACAGGAAACTAGAACTAGAAAGGCCAGAGAGAACCTGGAGCAGGATGATCATCTTCAAGTTCAGAGAACTTTCATATAGCAACAGAGAGTGCTCTGCAGCTTCAGAGACACCTGGACATCTTGTGTGAAATAGGTAAATAAAAATCATCAACTTGAGTCTTCCAATACAAAGACCAGACAATATTAAGTGAAGCTAGGCATTAACAGGCCTAAATCAAACACAAGAAAACAGCTTCACACAACCTGTGGTTAGTCTCTGCAGCCCTTTGCCATGAGATGATAGAAATTATAAAAACTTTTATGACCTCAAGGCTGAAAAAAAATTTTAAAAATTCCATTAAGAGCTTGTAAGTACCATGATTGGTACACCTTGCAAGTACACCTTTGATTCAAGAGGTTTAAATATATTTGTCCGGCTGTTATTCCAGAATTGCTGGGTCTTCGTTCTGAGCAGGTAAGTTTACTCTTTTGCACTAGCTTTTTTAAATTAAACATTGTTTTTAACATGGCAGGAAATTAAAGTCACTGGTACTCTGAATCTCATTCCTTTACTGTGAGTTTCCATTCCTAGAAATTATTCATACTCTGCATGTGGTTATGCATTTAACTTCCTTTCCAGCAATGCAGCAGTGCTGGAGGGCTCAGAGGAGTGACATGCACTGGCTGGGGTTACCTCCCTCAGCTAGCTATACGCATCTTTCCTTATGTATTCCACTGAACAACATGTGGCTTACCCATAACCTGTTCTGATATTCGCTGTATTTGTGGCAAGCTCTGCTTTTCAGCCTAGATATTACTGTCCCTAGTCTTCAAACCCTGCTACAGCAAATGAAGATCAGGTATCTAAATGGCTGTCCTGGAAAATCCCTTTATTCAACACATGTTCTAGATTAGAAGAAACAAGAAGAGATGATGGATTTTCAACAAATCCTGTTGCAGACTGCCTCCTCAGAAACCTTTCAAAAAGTCAAACAGCTTCCAGGTATGAAACCTGACCTGATATAAACCTCTCTTAGAAAGAGGTAGATGACATACTGAGAACTGAACTTTATTTTTTGCAATACAGCCCTTTACTCTGGCTGAAGTTGAGAGTAGCTAAATCTTGTGCTAAAAAAAGAAATTCCCTTCAAATTATTAAAAATTGAACAATACTGTGCTAATTAATGTATTTTATATTTCATACCAGGAACCAACATATATGTTACAGAAATCATTAACTGTAGTGGAAAGAACATCACAGTAGAAATGAGAATAAGGTGGGCTAAATCAGCAGCCCAATCTATAAAAATTTCAAAAAGGTCCCAAACACCACCTTACCATGCGAAACATATTGCTGGCTGGTGGATTCACTTTGGATCGAAATGTGTTGTGAGCTCTCACACAATCTTCAATGAACTTTGCATCTTCTATGTCAGGCATGGGATATTGCAGAGAAGCATGAATGCAGCTGAAGAAATCCAGTAAGAGCAATGCAGCAAAGAAAAATGTGATGTTCATAATTCACCAGTGTTTTTCATAAGTTTTAAAATGAAAAATCTCTTAGGTGGAGGTGGTACCGGCAAGCAGTTTTTCGGAGGTTGTCGCTGGGTGTAGAAGCACTTGAAAGTGTCAAACAGGAAGGAAGAGCAATTGCTTAATCAGGTACGACTCTATCTGACATCATAGCTGGCAGAAAGGATAAAGCGTGAAACCTGCCTTGCATATCAGCAAGGAGCAACACTCCAAGCATACTTCTGTCTTTTCTTTGAGTGTGCTCCATCCTGGGTGACTGCCAAACCACTCTGTGATTTTTTGTCTTATCTGAAGAGATGCTGCTGAACAGCTTTCTTAAAACCTGCATCAATCATAAAAAATGCAGCTTTGACAAAACAGAAATCTGCTATTCATCTGATTTTCCAATAGTATTGCTTAGTCATACCAGCTTAGTTACAATTATGCTGCAGGACATCACTTCCATATTAGAATTACTCAAGAAATAAACAGAATTAGGATATCTGTGCTTCAGCAGGAGGAAAAAAATGGTTCCTGAAGAGCGCCTTGCTGCAGAACAGACATTCTGGCTTCGTTTGGTGTGTAACAAAAAATAAAATTTGGAAATCCCAGGCTCGAGTATGTGTTGATTCTCTCCTCCTTAGTTATTTGCTATTACCTGCTAGCCTGAAATCACTGGAGCAGCTTCCTGTGCTCCTAGAGAGCAGCTACAGGATTAGCACTCCTGGCATAACATTCCAAGTCTGAGCACTTCTCAGGGCAGTAGGATGGTATGTGTTGGCATTTGTATTGTCTCCCCAACTGTTCTACAAGCTGGCTGATTTTTTTTTTCAAATCTAAGCCAAATTGTACAAATATGCAAGAGCATAAGAAGAACCATATGTTTTAAGAGTTATGGTCTTGTAACCCAGTTTTAGGTAGGTTTACAGGGAAAATTTGTTGCAAATATTTGCAAAATATGTTAATGGGTCTCATTCTCTGCTTAGTTTTGCTGGTCAGGTTTAATGTAAAACCATGATTATATTACAACTACATGCAATTTGCACAAAAACACCCATCACACTAAAACTGCACCATTTAACAGTACAGTGATCTTGCACTTATATATGCATGCAGTTAAAATTCTGTGTTTGGAAATGAATGGAGATTTTATGCAGTAGGAAATTTTGATGGGTCCAGGATAGTCCAGGTTATAAAATGCTTTCTTGCATTTCTGGCTCCATCTAGTGACTCTATCTATAAATAAAGCAGAAGTTCAGCCCACCCTCAAGCATCTATGATATTTTCCCAATAAGAGAGTTTTAGACTTTTGCCAGCATTAATCAGTGGATCTTGACAATTAAGTTTTGGGATTTGGATAGCAAATTATAGCATTATAGCACATTTGGATAGCACAGTCTGGACAATACAAGCCATTGCCTATCCACAGATCTCAAGTGAAATTTAGCACCATGAGCTGGGCACATGCCAGAAGATTTACAGCCTCATGATTTTGAGAAATTCCCCATGCTTACATCCCACTTTTGCACTTCTGACCTGCTTTTAGTTCAAAATGGCTGGAAGAATAAAACCTCAGATTTTTAATTTTTCCCTAATGTTCTATTTAGTCAGAAGACTAAAAACTGGTGAATTACAGCCGATTACAGATATCCATGACGCCTGGGAATCTGTGAAATTACATTTAATCTTATTCTCATCAACTTCCCCACAGCATTGTTCCTTTTGTAGGGGAGGTCTGACCTTGACTTACTAGGTTCATTTGGACAAGTGGGGTGGATCTACTGGGTTTTCTTATTCTAGCCACAGGATTAGGCAGCTGCAAGATCACTTGGCGCCTTCCAGACCTTTGAATAAACAAATATCCTGACATGCATTGCTGCTGCTATTACACAATGGCACCTCAGGGCACAAAACAGATTACGGGACAGGACGGTGTCCTGTCCAAGAATTTCCACAAGAATTATTCTGTAAGAAACCATTTTGTGTTCATTAAAAGCTCAACAATCCTAAAATTATTTTGTAATAATGAGGCTGTAAACACTTTCACAATTAACAGAGGAGGCCATTAGTATGTGGCTGGACTGCAGATAGTTTTACTGTAATTTTAAAGTGATCTGGATGATTACTCCTGTAAATTTAAGTATGAAAGCTTTGGCACTGCAAAATTTTAGGCCAAAAAGCCTAACTTGCCAAACTTAAGAGAAACAAGCATTACAGTTTAGACATCTGCTTTTTCTTAGGAGATTCTTCCAATACCTTCTGCACATGACTAACCAAACTGTATTGAATTCAGGTAAAAATGTTTAATACTATATGTAGAACATCTGGATGATCATACATTCCATTTCTGGAAGCCATGCAGACATGGTAGCTTCAGTCAGTATGGGAGTATCTGTCCAGTAGGAAGGGTACAGGCCTCAGGTGGACACACTGACTCGAACGTTCCCACAAGTTTATATCTTCAATTATAAATGAAAGAAGCTGTTGCCTTCATCAAACATAACCACTTTTTTAAAAAGGATCTTAATGTTTAAAGTGGTGTTACCTGAATACTGCATTAAGGACTTAGCATTTCAGAGGCCTTTATGTAACAGCCTCACATACATTTTTGAGATTTCTACCATCTTGAGATTCCAGTGTTGTGGGTCTCTTAACAGGTCTACACAGCCCACCCATTTATGGGTCATAAATTTTACCCATTTTCAATTTTGTGTCTGTGTCTTCAAAAACGCGACTGCTCTTGGATCATGCATGGTCTTCGATTATCAATTCTGATGACACAGGTATTTTTACATGTTCACAGTGTTAAACCCATGTACACTGCTTGTTCTTTCCAGTAATTAGTTTCCTTTGTAATTTTCCCTGAAATGTTGCCTGAAATGCATAAATATTTTGATATTACTTAACTGTGTATGACAGGAAAGGAGTAAACAATCAAGGGAAAGAAAGTTCAGATGTGAACATCCCTCTAAGAGAAATGTGTAAAACCCTCCAGAATTCTATGCAGACAAAGTTGAATTGCAATTATTTAAATGTAATAACTACCTTTCTAGGTTACTTTTCATAATTTATTGTGTCACAGAAAAAATGAAAAATACTTCCCTATGATACTGTCTACTTCTAGCCTTCTAAAAAATCTACTGCCAAATAAACAGCAAAACTTAAATCCTCCAGCCTTGTTTTTGGTTTTGTTATAGGCAGAACCAGGGGCAGAAAACAAGAATTAACACTTTTAGAGCAATAAGCGAGAAAAGACAAAAAGAACTGAAAAGAAAATGCTCCATAAATGATTCTGGCAACTATTGGTATTTTCATTTCACAATCCAAAGCTTACCAAAAAAGAATCTCACAGATACCATTGTGTCTGGTAACACAGTGGTAGGCACAGTATTTTCATCTGTAATTTACAGGGAGAGCAGTCTAAGCATCTTTGAACACTGAGATAACAAATTTAAAAGCTACTTTTACTAGATAAGATCTACTTGACATTAAAATTATCATCTGTTTTAGATTAGTGAAATATCATGTATTTGCTCATAGATAAAACTGATTCTACTGCAAAGCTTATTTTTTCAAGATGGGAATGAATAACAACACTTAAAATATTAAGTGTTCAAAAGAAACCTTTACGTTCTCAGCAACATTAAGCTTCTGTGAATTACCACTGAGAAATCGAGAAATTAGAATAGAATAAATTTTGTTGTTGATTTTTTTATTTTCTTTTTTATGAGAATTATAAATTTATTATTTAAAATAATTATTTAATATTTAAATATTTATTATTTATTTTAAATAATTATTTAAATAAGGAAAAAAATTACTTTGGCTGGGCTTTATCCTTCTATCAACATTTTTACTAAGTAATACCCACAGATATTCTGCAATTACTGTGAATACTTTGAATAGCATCTCCAGAATTATAGGATACTGAACTATGTGGCTTGGTAACTAGAGAACTGGAAGTTATTGTTTTATAAAGTTCATGTAGCAATCACGCAGTGAAATGAGAAGTGAGGCTTTCAGTGAGGTCGATGTGTGGACAAGAAGAGAGAATTATTGTACAAGGTACTGAGGTGAGCCAGTGCAGGGGTAAGGCAGTACAGTCATTGCTTGATGTTAAAAAAGACAGTGAGGTGCCAGTGGCACCCATACGGACACCCCTGTGTTATTTACAGATGGTACTGATTTACATGGTAGGCACTACCCAGGACTCTTCACCACAGACAACTCTTACTTGAATGTAACAACCACAAACCTTAGTACAGTTCCACGCTACACAAATTAAAAATCTGACCTCACCATACCAATTTAATCAGCAACATCAAAAACTTCATAACCTCCAATACAAATATTCTCTCCAATGTGAAATTAGGATGGTACAGATGTTTCTTACTTAAGTATATATTATGTTCAAAAATGCATCCATTTGTCTATGTCCTTGCAGTCTGTGCCAAAGCTGCATCTCAAGTCTACAAAGCACAAAAGGTGAAATAGTTGTGCAATATTGAGTTAGAACAAAATCTTAATCAGATAAAACCAGTCAGCAATAAGCAGATAAATATAAAACACTGGAGTTTCATAAAGAAATAGTTTCCCTTATTTAGGCAAGTACCTGTGGTTTACTTTAATTTACTTTTTCTATTGCAGCACAGAAATATAAACTAATTCAATTAGGCAAGTTTTTCCTCCTTTAACTGTTGAAAATTAACTTTGTAAGAGCAATTGCTAGCAACTGAAAAGATATTTGAAATGCAGTTTTGTCTTCAGACAAGGAATAGCTGGCATGGTAATTAAACAAAACTTTTTGGGTTTTATTGGTGAATAGGTTATTAAGGATTTTGAACTGACGCATAAAAATTAATTCAAAGTAAAATGCACAGATATTTTAGATTCAATGGTACAAATATTTGAAGTATTTTCAAGAGAGTCTCTGGAAACAAATATTTACTCTTGCTACGGTATGGCTTTAAATACACATCAGGGCATTTTGCAAGGACAGCTTCATGAGGTAGAGGTACCAATTCCTGGCCAGTAACTCATCCTACTCCCTCTTCCTTCTTTGCAGCTGGTTCCCAAACATGAATGATCTTCTCTATCTGCCTTCCATTCATGACTGTTTCAGGAAGTTAACCATTAAAGTACCCAGTTTCATATATTAATAGAAGATGCTGTGATTTATTGCTTAGATTTACTGCTGCTTATACATTTCACTTCAGTCTTAGTTTCTTTACAATTTACAATTGTAAAACTTTACAATTTACTCCGCTGGCTGCTGATACTCTTTCCTCCCTAAGGCCTTTGTTTTTTTTCAAGCTATACTTTCCGTCATAACTTTTTCTGTGTTTCCTATTCCTGAGCATTTAAAACCGTGTGTGGTGTCCTTTGCAAACTTCATCTCTTACCAAATCGCCACCCCTCCCCTTATCTGGCAATCCAGCCTAAAACCCATCCAAGCAAAGGACGTTCTTTGCTGGATAAATGCGTGCTCCAAGTGCGCTCGGGATGCTCATCATTTAGCTGCCCGTTGCTAACATGTTCCTCTTGGGGCGCTAGGCGGGCTAAACATCAAACAGCTGCTTTTTCTGCATCTTCTTCACTTTTGTTTAACCCTTTCCAGCAAAAATTTTCATTTGCCAGCGGAAATGCCCTTCAGCACTAGGAGTGCAGTCACACCTTTGCCCCTGAAGGAGTGCCCGGCAGCCGGGGCCGCGGGCGGCGCTTGGGGCTGTGCCGTGCTTCGGCCGCGCCGTGCCGTGGGGCGCTGTGCCGCGCCGTGCCGCGCCGTGCCGAGCCGTGCCCTGCCCTGCCCTGCCGGGCCGCGCCGTGTCGCGGGGCGCCGCCGGGGGCGCTGTGGCGCGGGGCGCGGCGCGGCCGCGGGAAGGCGGCGGGCGGGCGGCGGCCATGGCGCTGTCGGCCGTGCAGCAGGTGCTGGTCTCGGCCGTGCTGGTGCTCTGCGTCTTCGTCGTCATGCCCAGGATGTTCGGGGGAGGAGGCGGCGGGCGGCCCGGCCGGTCCCCGCGGGGCGGCAAGGCCGGCCCCGGCCACTACGATCCCCGTCAGCACGGCAGAGGTAGGAGCCGGGGCGGTGCCGCGGCCGGGGTTCCGTGCGGGAGCCGCCGCGGGCTCGAAGGGAACCTCAGGATCCAAGGGGGATGTGCCCTCGTCCGGCGGGGAGCTCCCGGTGTACGGGGGCTGCCGACGGAGAGGCCTGGTCAGAGCGCTTCGAGCTGGCCTGTGTGCGCCTGGAACACCCCCACCTCCTGCAGTGTTTTGCTGCTCCGGTTCGCCGGGGCTTTGGGCTCTGTCTGTGTTGTCTTACCGAAACTGCTCTTAAGTGCAGGAAGCAGCCGGTAATTGTTAGTGCCGAGCGGTGTGACCAGCAATGCCCGCAGGGCCACAATCGAGCAAATGAACCGAGAGGTGTCACTGGGAAAAATCAATTGCAATCAGGAAGCCGAGTGTTACTGTTAGTAAATACACGCACAGACATACAAAATCTGTCCGGCAGTATATTAGAAAAGAGTCCAAGATGCTTGTTTAGAACATCAATGAATGGGTTACAGAGTTTACTACTTGTAGGAGCTGTAGTGGTATCCATGTATGTTAAGCCATGGCAGTGCATGTCATGATTTAGCTCAAGGTCGAAGGGTACACCTTAGTTTTTGGCAATCACTAAAGGCCTGCTTTTGTAAGGTAGCTCTGTGATTCATTGATGATGCCTTCCGAGGTGTAATCCTCCAAATGTGTCTGTGCTTTTCCCTGCTGGCATAAAAATGGAGGCTTGAGCTGCTACCATGTTCTTCCCACCTGATATCAAACTTACAGTGCTTCATAAACTCTTGCCTGGCCTGTTTCGCCTGATTAGCTTTTATTTATATGGAAGCTGTACATTACCTATAGATCAAATTATTTTAAAACCAAATCCTAAAAAAGAAAATAAACACTTCGCATGCCTGTGATTCTACTGAAGTACTGGCCCAGCACTGGATAAAATAAATTTCAGACAGATCTCCTATTTTCACCTCTCTGGGTGGTTCTTTTTCCTGGTTGGCTAGTAACTCCTGTTTCTTCTGTGGGATAAACTTGGTGCGGAACACTCGATCTCCACTAGGATTCAACATTCCTCCTTCCACCCTGAAGGTGTTTCCCTTACCATATTCTTATTTGTATGATCTGTAGAAAATTTGTTCATCTGTGATAGTAACTATTTTAGTAAAGCTACTCATTTACTGTAAAAACAAATAGAACTTAAAATAGGGGGAAAGGTGAGTGTAAATGTAAAACTAGGAATCAATATGAAACATTCTGAAAGGTGGAAAACTATATATAATATAAAATGTGATTTCCAGATTAGTTAATGCAAGTTTAGTTAGTTTAGCAAGTCTAAATCTACTTATCCTGAAAGGACAATGCCTGCCTGAATTTGCACTGAATGATGAAGGTAGCTTGAGTTCTGATTGTATCAGCTAGAGCATTGAGGTTTTGTGTAACATTAATTTTTTCTTTATCTGATCGCGGCTGTATTTTGCACACTTGAGTTACGTTACTGTGAGTTCCTGAAATGCCACTGTTACAGTATTAATTGATAAGCAGTGATTTGCATAATGGGCTTTTGTTTGGGAGTTTTTATAGAAAGTGAACCTTGCCATACCCATTCTCAGTTCTGATACATTAAGGTTTAAGTCTAGGCACTCATTTGAGACATCAGTGTAAAACTCCACAATCCCCCCTTCCCTGCTGTCTGTCTCTGCAAGCATCTGCATTCTTTAGCTGATGGTACTGTTCCATATGTGCATGCCCCATGAACCTTGATTTAACTACCAAATAACCTGTTTCCTGAGTTGAACAATGACATTGGCTGTTTTCTCATCTGCTCCCTGTTCTGGTAGGCAAATTACATGCAAAAATACTTCTGACTTCCAAGGTTGCATCTCTTGGGTATTGTATAATCTTCTTCTGCTAAATATTTGATTTGCAGAGGTACAGTACTTCTAAGCCTGTGGGAATATCCATGTAAACCTGAGTTTACTGTCAAAATTATGAAAGCAGTGTATTTCAACAAAACCTTTTTTTTCTGTCACCAGACAATTCAATTTCTAATTAACTCAGTTCCTTTGGTACAAAGAAAAAATAATAACTACTGTTTTCAGCATTATCAATAGTTTCTCTGAATATGCTTTAATTTCAAAATTTAAATTGTTTATTGTTACGTCTATCTTTCTGTGATTTGCTGAGGGTTTGCCAGTGTTGCTGTGAAGAAGCTTAAAAATTGTACATTAAAGAAACCAAGCTTGGCTTGAGAGTTTTTGCTGCTTAGATATAACTGTGCATCCTGTTAATGTAAGAATAATTCTTACTTTTTAAGTGGATACAAGGCTGCCCACACTGTCTTAGAAGAGTGATGAACAAAGATGATTACACAAGAAGAAAACAATTTCATTCCAGTTGTGGGCTGCTGATTTTATTTCTTACGTTGTTGTCTTTCCCTCAATTTTATTTTTAAGGTAGTCCTCAGACAGTTTATCAAGTTCACCGGACTCCGGGAAATTCTGACAGTAATACTTACCAGAGTTTTCAACAGATGAGAAACGCAATGGAGAAAGAGATCAAAAGCGAGAGAACGAGAGGAAACGGTCGAGAGTTAGCATTCACCCTCATGCCATTGTATGCTCTTGGAGTGGGAGTGTTTGCAGCATACAAACTTCTTAAGGTAAGCCACAGGAAAAAGCGTTAAATTATTGTAGTTAGGGGGAAATGTAAATTCTTGGCTTGTCTGTTTTTCTAATTCTGAGCCCGTGTATAGGGTTGTCCAAAAGCCATTTCTTGCTCTGTTTGACTTTGAATGTGAAGTCCAAAGTTAAAATGTTAGCATATCTAATTCTTCTGTATGAAGGCTTCTGGCTTAGGTATTATTAGGTGCTTGAAAAAGTGAGAATCTTACTCACCCTGCAGCCTCAAATGAGAATCTGAGAACCTGAACAGTGCTGCTACCTGAGTCTGTAACCTAAGTCTCATCAGCGTTCCACTTCCTTTTCATTCTTCAGAATGAGATTGAGCATGGGAAGGAGGCAGACAATTCCTGCAGAGCAGTGATCTTAGATTAGCAGTTAGGTGGAACAGTGAGTAGACTTGACCTTTTGTTTGGACTTCTCATGTGATCGTGCAGTTGCAACATGCAGGTTTATTCATGTTGTGGGATACCTTTTCTGCTGTTTGTAAATTCAAAAAGGAGAGCACGTGATCGGTTGTTTTGTAAAAGGAATCAGTCTTGGAATGTATTATTTATAGTAAGAGATACACAAAGCTGAGAGTACACCTGGAATATCATTGCGTGCCCTCAGGGAAAATAAAAATAACCAGGAGTAAGACTGGAGACATGCTTGTTTCTGGAGTCAGTTCACATTAATCTTGTGTATGAGAAAAGTATCACAGCTTAGGAAAATGAGTATTAGAGGTTGCCCAGTTTAGTACAAGATTTAAAAATCATGAAAACCATATTTTGGGTGTTACGATTCTTTACACTTGGGCATGTGGGATTAAAATGTAAATATTTTTATGATTGTATCTTTATTACTTTAAGAAATAAATTTTATATTGTAATTAATGATAGGAGACTGGATCAAATAACCTAGAAGGTTTCTTCTGTTTCTTTTTGAAATAGCAACTGCTTTCTTTTAGAGCTTTTGCCAGTCATGTTGTGTTTGCTTAAAATCAGAAATGTTAGTTTAAGACTAGGTGAGGCATCACCGGAGAAAAGTTTCATTAATGTAGCACGTTTTTATGGTTGCTGTTTACTTTCATTAAAGTTCTAAATGCAGTTTTGCTTTTAGTACACAAGTAGTGATGAGGCTGTTTATCTTGACTGTATTTTTTAAAGATGAAGTCACATGAAGAAAGTAACTCCAAAAAGGAAAAAAGTACAGAAGACAAGGCAAAGGAAACAGGTAAGACCCATTCAGAATGCATATGTTCAACAAAAATGCTTATTTCCTACTGTAACAAAACATGTTTTCATTGATGCAGTCGAGCTAAATGAAGTCAATCTCTCAAATTACTGAGAGCACTTAGGAATCTACAAATACCCACTTCATTATTCTGTGTTTGAAATGCTTGTTTGAGGTTTGTTTTAATTCTCCAGATGTAATGCTCTTTAAAACAACTGTAGTAATGCAGTATGATTCTCTGCCTCTAAAATGTCTGATGTTTTTCTCACTTAAGATCTGTTCAGTTTTCTTCAGTTTAAATGGGATATAATTAAATAAAAATAAATAGCGTATTTAAAAATAATATAATGATCTTGTTTAGAACTGAACCATATTGATAGTGGAACAGTGTGGCTAAACAATTAAGAGACCAGTTGTCATTTCTAGACCAAATGGCAAACCTATCACAAACATTCAAAGTTGATGCTGTTTTCATACCTTTTCCTCCTTGTAAAGACACATTTTTAGTGAATTAAACAACTAGCAGCATCTTTTGGTGTCTGTGTACACCAAGTCTGTAATGAGGCTCAGCAGTGATTTGCTACACTGCCTACTCATCATCCCTGTGTGTTGCATTCTTCTTTCTTCTAAGTTTAATTGTATTTTCAGAGGAATGACTCCTCTTGATTCTAGTGCATTAAGCATTAAATATATTTGTAAGGTGTGAATAGGAAAACACATGAAACCATATTATGTATAAATACAGTACTTAGATCTCAGGAAGTCTTGCAGCTGCATAGTTATTGAGACTAGGAAGGTGAGCTGCACATTCTTGCTCAGTCTCTACAAAGTGCCCTCTGTTTGGGCACTATTGGGGATAGGTTGCTGGGTGGATGGGACTTCTGTTCACACATAATAAGGCTTCTGTTCTTACCCCCACCACTCCCTTTTCATATTGTCAAATTTTTTTGATGAAAGAAGCTTTCTGGTTTTTAATCTGTCCAGTGAAAAATATAAATTAATATCCTAATGATATTGTAAAGACATTTTTACAATGCTCTTTCTCTCCTCATCCCTCTCTCCTTCCCCTCACACCTCCCTCTTTTTTTGTTGTATTGTTTTTGTTTGTGTTTGTTTTTGTTAGAGCATCAACTTTTAGAACTGGAACAACATCTAGCACAGACAGAGAAAATGTTAAATTCTTTATTGACTCAGTTGGATCCACTTTCAAACTGGTGAGTGTTTCTAAAAAAATCTCACTGTTGTTTCCTGTATATTGAAATTCACCAAAATGTTAACGAAGAATTCTTAAGATGATCCTTATATATAGGTAAGGAAAGTTTTAGGAACCTTTTTTGATTGCTTACTGTTTCTGTAGCTTTTTACAGGTGGTACCAATTCTGTCATTTGTGAACTTTTTCACAGACACCTCCCATCTCTTGGTCACCAAACATAAATGCAGAAGACATGATCATGTTACTGTGGCTTAACAAGATGAACTTTAATATTGAACCAAGGAGACTAATAGTGAAAATATACTTAAACTCAGTAACATTTGAAAGCTCTTGTGGGAAATAGATTTTGGTAGTAGAGTGAGTTTCTTCTTTTAGATGTAATTATAAGTAAAAATAGTTATCAAGGTACAGCTGCTTATTTTTTGTGTTTTGAAATATATCTGTGAAGTGTGTGTATTCCAGTGAAATAGAACTTGTCTATTTTACTAGGACAAAGGAATCAGTAATATAAAAACTGCTTATAGTTTTAGAGAAGTTCTGTTCTTAAGAAGCCTTAAGAACTAGAACCTTACTGATCTACTAGAAATAAAAGTATCCTTGCAGTTAATTTCTAGACTGACATCCTTCATGATACACAGGTTAAAACATGCAGAATTTCCTGATGGTTTCTGCAGTGTGCTTCTGAACTGGATATGTGCTGAAACTATTAAACAGAAAAGTCACTGGCCAGTCTGCCTAACAAATTTCTAGTAGTGGTGGGGTGGAAAGTTAAAAAACCTTAAATGAGAAAAGCCTTCAAACTCTGAAGTTCTACATTGGGCATTGTTGTATTATTATGGATAGTAGTACAACTTTGCATAATTGTTACTTTCAGTAGTCATTACTCGACCTTGGCCATTGGGGCTCCCAAGCCAGAGGTCAGTGACATTCAGTAGTTGTGTGATGTAATGGCCTCCCCACTGCTCAAGAGATAGTTCTCAAAGGAAAGCTTGACCTGAACATTTCACAAACTTCACTATGGTACTTATGCAAAGAAAGAAATATTGCAATGAGTGTATTATTATCAAACACTCCCTTCCAAGATAATCTTTCAGCTGTTAACATTTGTCTTATTCTTCTAGTGTCAATGCTTTAGCTTGTGAGCAGAAAGATGAAATAATGACACAGCTCCAATCAATTAGACGACTGATGAAAGAAAGTGGATTGGATAAATCAGAAAACAAGATGAAAGGTAATTTAATTTTCAGACAGATAGATAATGAAATAGTTTATATTTTAAAAGAATAAATAGATCTTACTATAATAATGTTCAGCTTCTGAATCTTGGGTAATTTGTGTGGAATTAGTTTTATTCTGGAGGAATACCATTCTTCTTATTTGAGATGTATCCAATTTCAAATTTTTGATACATCATGATTTATTTAAGAATAGCTGCTCAAGACATTGAACTGGGATGGACCACACAGTCACATTCTCTTTTGATAAAACAGGCTTTTGGAACATCAGTTCCTAAGTAGTCTGTTAGTACTGGAATAACTTTAGGCAAAGGATTTCCAATTGGGGACCACAGAGGCTGTGACTAATGCTTACAATAAAACACTAAACAGCAAATTGTATGTTAGTTTCAACTGGAGACTTCAAGAGCTGCATGGTAGCCCAAGAGAAGTCTTAAATGTTAAGAATGGTCCATTAGAAATTTGGTGATTTTTTTGTGTTATTCGAGTCTTAATAAAAGAGAAAAAAGAATTTAAAAATACTCTACTTCTAACCTGACCCTGAAATTCAGAGCCTTACCAGTAAACTTTAATTTTGATTTTTTTTTTTTTGAATTTTAAGATCTTGGACACATTTGTGATGAGAAACTTGAAGATCTCATTCAGTCGTTTGCCGAACATTCTCAAGAGAAAGAAATGGACAACGGAGAAGATGACTGTAATGGAGATTTGCTTGAGGATATTGATAATGATTACAAAATAGAAGAGCATGAATTACATAGTGAATGTGAAATACATCAGTTGGAGCCAGATGTAGAAGATGAAGAAATGATAAGCAAAGATGCCATTGAATCAGAAGAGATGGGACTGAGGAGACGCAATAGATGTGAATGGAATCTGCATATGTAAAGCTTCCAAAAGCTTATGAATTCTTCTTATAATGTTGTATGCACTTTAAACTGAAATGAAGTTATGTGCACTGCTATATGCTTTAAAAAGAGGGGTGAAATACTGCCTTTGCTCCTATCTATGACAATTCTGTAACTGACTTCAGTGGCAGCAGAATTTTACTCAGGATGTTTACATATTTTTTCTATTTATTTTTTCCCTATAAAAATATTTCTGTACTCTGTATATAATGCACTGTAATTATATCTGATGCTTCACTAAAATATTAGAATATCTTCTAGTTGAGACTATAAAGAATAGATGTTTCATAAATGTTTTGTAACTAGAAAGCATTATGCCACTTGAACTGTGACTTTCTGGAGTTCATTAAAGAGCATGCACTGATGAATTCAGCTCTTGGTGGAAAAATTTTCTCTGGGAGTGTGAAAAGCAGTATGCATTAAGTCTTTGATACTCATGCATAGTTAAGTTTCTTTATTTGGAGAGAGAAATTCATGGGCACTATATGAAAATAATGATGTCTAAATTTGCAGTCTCCTGATTAATGATGTTTAGTTTTGTTTGTCAACTTAATACCAAATGTATTACACTGGATCACTTAATTTCTTCCCTACGTGTCACTTGTTAAACTCAGCAGCTGTCTAGTAACTGATTGATACCCATTAGTACTGTATCTCTGTTTCACATTTATTTTAATACCATAGAATGTGACCTTTTGATTAATTTCGATACCCTGATTTTTTTTTTTTTACATCAGAATTAACAGATGTGTTGCTATGTACCATTCAAGAACTGAGGGGTGTGGGATCTTTTTTCAATACATTATGCCAACTTGATAGCTGCCTTTTTAGGTCAGTATTAGGAAAAGCATTATTTTCCTTTGCCAGAATAATTTTTTCCACCCTTTCAATATTTAATAACTTTTTTGTTCACTTAATGCACACACCTATGGTACTGCCCGCCTTTAATGACAGGAATTGCCTTAGAGGTAGGTCTGATAGTATGGCACTGTTACATTTTCTGTTTTATAATTGCATCGCTTTTAACTAGGCCAGTTATGATGCCTGAACTCTTCTGGCATCCTTATTCTTACAGGAAAATAGCATGTGAATTTGTTTTTATGGAGGAAATGTACTGTACTTAAGGGGACTAAATTTATTATCATGTCACTCACTGAAATGGAATGAATTGTTCATTCTGGTGTAGACACATGGTATGTGTTTTGTTCTAAAACTGGATCACACAGGCTTGGAAGTAGCAGCGCATCCAGAAATACATCCTTAGCATCAGTGTGTTAGTAGTTTTGCACTTAGTGAGATTTTGCCTAACTTTGGAAAACTGATTGACTACAGAGCCAGGGTTTCTCAAGAAGTGGCAGATTTTTTCCCCAAGACAGAAGCGGTTAATCTGGTACTTTCTAAAATCAAACTCTATCCAAGTACCAAGATCCAGTACTTGGATGCAGTTTGATTTTAGAAAATAACTGCTGTTGCTCCGGGCATTCAGGACAAATGAAACTGAAAAAAAAAATCAGTTTCATTGAGGCTTTTCTTTGAAATAGCTAATGTATTAAAGTGAGCTAATGTCAAAGCCATTGATCTGCGGGAGCGATGGAATGGGAGCCAGGTGTGCTGGCTGCCGAGGTGTGTGCAGGGTACAGGTCAGTCCCGCTCCTTCCAGACGCTGGCACCGGTGTCCTTGGCCGCGGCGGGCCCTTCCCCGCCTGGGGCAGCGTTTGGATCATCACTGCTGTGCCTTTCACCCCCGCTAGTCTGCGGAGGCTGCTGCCGCTCGAGGAAAGGCCTTGTCCGAAAGGCTCCGAGCTGCCTCGGGCTGATCGCTGTATTTCGGCCCCGGGCTACAGGCACGCAGCGTGCGCTCTCTCGCCGCAGTTCGGAGGTCTCGGTTCCAGCTGCCGGGGTTTGCCGGGGGCAGAGCCCGTGCGCTGTGTAAGCGCCCGCCGGACCTGGCGGGGCTGCGGGGCGGGCAGAGGCGCCGGTGGGCGCGGGGAGGGAGGCACGGCCGTGCTCCGGGCGGGGATTTCGGCAGGAGCAGTCGGGAATTGCGGTTCCCGCTCCGCCGGGGCGCACCTTGCGCATCTCCGGTGCGAGGCCTGGCTGGGATTGGCCCCTCCGCGCTGCTGTAGCGGCAGCCCCGGGCCGGGCACCGTGGAGACGGTGCGGGGGTGCGGGACGGGGCCGGCAGCCGTGAGCCCGGGACCGCTCCGGTGAGACACTGCCCCTGCCCGCCGGCGTCCCGCGCCTCTCCCGGGAAAATGCATCATTTCCGTGGAGCTGCTGAGCTCATAGTGTTTATTCCGCCTTTTGCGGCATGGGTGTTCGGTAAAAGTAATCTCAGCATGTGCGCCATGAAGTACAACAGCGCTTTCTGCGCCCGGGTGGGA
Organism: Melospiza melodia melodia; assembly: GCF_035770615.1. NCBI lineage: Eukaryota > Metazoa > Chordata > Aves > Passeriformes > Passerellidae > Melospiza > Melospiza melodia. The sequence goes on from NC_086197.1 coordinate 67,237,250, forward strand.
GGATGCTCCGTTCCCGGAGAGCCTCCTGGCCGTGCGCGGGCATTCTCCGTGCCAGGGGAAGGGCTCGGCCGGAGGGCTGTGCGGGGCTCCAGCAGGCCCCGCTCCTGCTCGGGAAGGGAAAGGTGCCTGCGGAATGGGAACTGCTCAGTGCCGTCCGAATGATGGGCTTGTGGTTCGAACCTGGCTGCGTGGAGGGAGAGCCAGCAGAGCAGCAATGCTTGGTGGCACGGCAGCCTGGAGCCCTCAGGCGGGCAGCCCTGAAATGTTCCCAGGGCACTGAGCGATGGGGAGCCAGGCCGCGGTGTGAGCAGAGAGTACCAAAGGTGGGATGTTGCCAAGGGGTAACAAATTAGTAATACTGGGATGAGAATGTATCAATAAGTATAAGGGAAAGGAGGGAGTTAGGCTTGAGGCAAAAACATAAATTTGAACACAATCTGATTAAGCACTAGTAATAAAAGGCTGAAATTAAGAGGCTGTGAAAAAGAGAAACCAACAGCATTTCATAGCTTGCTTAAGACAATACCAAAATTCTTTCTAATGCAGTAACATTTTTCCCCCCAGAAGTACTTAGATAAAATAATACATGCTTTTCTGAATAGTATTTTCTGTTTTTCAGTTTTTTTCTGAAAGCTGCCAGCCATTGAATTTGCATGGATTTGGAAGTTAAGGGAGTTGCTGCATCCCCTCGAAGAAAGGCTGAGTTGTCACTGAGGGGGAAGAAATGTCAGGTAGTCAATGGAAGGCTTGTGATTGTTTTTCTTCCTTACTTTGACATTTAAAAAATATTTTAATCATACTTCACGAGCTTCTTAGTTTGAGGTTAAAATCCATTCTATAGACACCTTTTAAAATAATTATTTTTGTCGGAAAGGGATAGTTTAGTATGACAGCTTCTCAAATGAGGGTGAGAAATTCCAATATAAACAGCTGTCCAAGAATAACTGCTACTCTGAGTACTTAATTGGAATGTGGGGGATTTAAGAATGAGCTAGTACTTGCAGTTAAGAGCAACCGAGGCTTGAACATGTACTGTGTGTGCTGTCTCTGGCTGTTGGTGAAACTGGCAACAGGTGTGTCTGTGTTTTTGTTTTGCAAGACAGCAGTAAAGTAAAGCAGCCCCCATAATATAATTTGAAACGGCATGATTTTAGGTTGACATGAAAAATGAATCTCAGTGCTCTGTGTTCAGTATAGAGGGAAATTACATTTTCCAGGAATTCCTAATAGTCTATGCTTTAAAATAAGATAGGTGTGCAACCCTCACAGGTTCACTGTAGTAGAAGCTTTAGGGCTAGCTTTTGATAGTCCCTAGGAATATAATCTTGGATCCTGAGGGCCATTATTTTCCTTACTGCTCATGTAAATACTAATATTGTTAGTAACAGTTGATTGTTCTCACAGATACTGTGTACTTTATGTCCATGAAAGAAAGTTAATTGCTAATCCTCCCTCAGCCCCCAAGCACCCATTTTACTTCCTTATTTGTTGTATGACCCCATTAGGAATTCTTGGAATTTGCCAAGTTGCTGGTCTTCTTTTCAGTTTGATTTGGAATGAAAAAAGACCTTTTGTGAACATTAATACACCAATGTTATAATGTTACTGTTAATGTTTTAACCAGATTTTTGAAAATTAAATACCTGTGGACAACAAGAACATTTGGGGCATTTAGTATAGGTTGTAAAAGGAAATAGTTTTGATTTTTTCCTCTAATCCCTCATCCCTTTTTTCTTTCTTTCTTGTGCAACTAAGTTTCCAAATTTAGACTCTTTAGTCCACATGATTTTTGGTAGTTTGCAAAAGTAAATCTTAAATTAAAATTATGCTGAAATCACATGCTTCACCCCAGTGTTCACAATGTTTTTTGTTTGCTTTCTTCCTGATTTGTTGACTTCCAGAAAAGGAATTATGTTAAGGCTTTAGCATCTAGGATTAGGTGTGTTCTTTGCCTCACCACAGTGAGAGGTACATAAAATATGTACAGAAAACAGTACAGAAAAAAGAGAAATGTGGGATGTGATGCCTTGTTTTTGATGCCCCGATGGTGTTAGGTAGGTGACCAGAGGGTGGCGGTGCTCATTGCGTGCGGAGAGCTCTCCCACCTGGGCACCGGGCTCCTGCTGGAGTCACTAGAGGGTGGTGTTGCCGAGCTGGTGCTTCGGGAGCAGCCAAAGGCTGCGTGGCAAGGGAGGAGTTACAGCTTTGTGCTCGCTCTCAGATCGTGAAGGATGTTCGAGCACTGCTGGAAATAGGATTCTGCTCAGTTTAGGCTGTGATGCTGAGATTTATGAGCCGAGAAGTGTGAAAACAAAAATGTTAGCCCTGGTTCTGAGTGTTCCCAAACAATTTTTTTTCAGACTGGGAGGCCAGTTAGGTGAATTGTTACTTTGTGCTTGCCCCAAGCAGCCTTCCCTACGGATTTGCTGCTAGCGGTTTTCAAAAGCCATAGGGGGATAGGTGATGCTTTGGCTCGAGTCTTTTCTCCTGCTGTGTTCTTGCTCAGTTGAGTTTGGAGATCTGTGTGGTATTCAGCCTCGCAAAATAAATAAAGTGAACGGCCTAATGTTCATCAGGACCGCTATAGTAAAGCTGAGATGGAACAGTTACACCAAATATCAGGGGTTCTTTGGGGTCTGAGCCTGCCCCTTGTGAGCCAGCTGCCTGTCAGTCTTGTGGTTTTGGTTTAAGGGCTGGTTCCCACCCAACAAGGACAATGTGACCTAAAGCCTTGTGAGCAGTGATGGTACAAAGCCTCAGGAGCACACATTATTTTTAATGTATTATTAATAGCTGGTGTGGATGCTGTCTAGATTCTTAATGGCTGGAAGTCCTACTGTCATGATGAATATTCAGTCTGCTAGTCCCATGATGTGTAAGAATTAGCTTTCAATGAGAAGTTTTTGGTTTTTTCCCCTTGTTAGTAGTGTCTTAGTCAAGTATGTTAGACAGATACATTAAGCCTCTAATTTTAAATATTTAAGGAGAAATTGAAAAGGGAGAACTATGTATTTTAATCTGGATCCCCTAGGTATGTAATAATGTGTCGTTCTTTTAGGGTTGGAGACCAAATAGACAGGCTACACACAGTCCTCACCCACCAGAGTAAGTCTGTTTCTATTTCTGATCAGCTTGTTTAATTGTGTGTATTATTAACACAATGCATTTGCATTTATAGTGACATGCAACTTAGTATTCCATGAAATTTATCATCATAGGTTTGTTTCCTGTGATTTGTATTTGGGGTAGAATATTTGATGTATTATTTACTTTGGAATTAAGTTGATTTATGTTTGGCTGAGTGGAGGTTTAATTACAGAATGGGTAAAGATGGAAGAGACCACATTGGGTCTAACCCACTGGTCCATCTGGTCCAATCTCCCTGCTCAAGCAGGGTCATCCCAAACCACATTGCTCAGGATTGCATCCAGGTGGTTTTTGAGAGGGAGACTCCACAACCTCTCTGGGCAACCTGTTCCAGGGCTCAGTCACCTGTGGTGAAGGAGTTTTTTTTGGGTGGAACTTCCTGTGCATCAGTTTCTGCCCTTTGCCTCTTGTCCTGTTGCTGGGCGCCACCAAGAAGAACTTGGCTCCATCATCTTCAGAGGGTGTCACTCAGAGCTACATATTTATACATTGTTTTGCTTGAATATTTTTAAAGTCAAAAGGAGAAAAATGGTATTTTAGCTATTGACTGCTTTTACAGGTATTACAGTAAAAAATACAGAGTAACTATTGTGAAGGGTTTTTACCAGCAATGGGAAATTTTGTTTGTGCTTTTAAAATTTAAATCCTTATAATGACTTTGGCACATAAGGAGTATCTACTCTTCCAAGGACCATGATTGATAGTTTAGCCAGTTTTGTTTACTGAAATGCCTTAGAGCCAATGCATGTAATTATTTTATAAGTGTTTGTGACTATGACCTTTGATTCTTCCAACCAAAGTCAAAACATTCAAATTTCTGTGTACTGTCTGTCATTATCTAATAAAAAAAGCCTGTAAGATAAGGAACTCTCTTATTCCAAGAAGATATAACAGAGTTACTTGCAAATCTTGGTGGTAAAATATAAAAAAATTATGTATTCATGGTGCTCTGCAATATACCTGAAATAAAGGCAGAAGGCACAGAGATGCTTTGATGAATTGGAGATGTTTTCATTTCTTTAAGCAGAACACGATACTGAGGTATGGTTGCCTTCTACTATGCTAATCTCCTATGGAAAGTTCACAAGATTTGCATCCCAAGTAGCAATTGCTTCCCTTTTGCTCTCTGTTGACTGATTATAGAGGAGTGTTGACATGGATGTGCTGTGGAAGACAAGAGTAGAGCACCCCTCATTTATGATCATGTTGCAGTAGCTCCTGTTGGGGAGTGAAGAGAAGCCAATGTGGGAGTAAAGAGGATCCTTTTCAGCTGACAGGGCACTCTGCTGCTGGGGAAGAGAAGCTCAGTGGCACTTGCTGAGCTGAAACAGAGGGGCTAATAGAGATTTGCTGAGTAGCCCATATCCAGTTGCATGGATATTTTTGTGAAGGACCTAGTAACTAATAGGCAGTGCTTTTATTGTAGTTAAAAAGTAAGGGAATGTATTGCTGTTAAAATTGTTTTAACTCCTTGCAGGGTGCCGTGCCTAGATCTAGGGAGGCTGGGAGATTCTGATGAACAGGTAATTGTAAATTAATTTTGTCTCAAAATTAATTTAGAATTCACATTTTTCAGGAATTTTTAAAAGTATTGCTCCGAATATAAAACAATTGTGATTGCTTGTCCTTTTTTTCCTGTGATTTTAGGATGGGGACTCTCACATGCCGTACACTGGAAGTTCTTCTCATATGTGCCAGCAAGATTCATCTTCAGAGTGGAGAATGTCATTACAGACTCCATATGCACAGCATCAACATGTCAGTCTGTCACTACAGATATCTTTACAATGTAGCCCTTTAGCAGTAATTTAGGAAAGCTTGTATACATATTTTTTTATCCAAGTTCTTTTGGTTAAGCTCATATCTCCAAGTGCTGTTGGTCCAAAATATTTTTAGTACTGAGATTCTTTAGAATATTTGGAAAAAATATTTTATTACATAGCTTAGCTCTTTGTTGATTGATGCACTTACCCTTTTGTTGTACTTATTTTTTAAGAGCTATATTAACAGTAGAAATAACAAAGATTAGTAGTAGTAAGTGTAGATTGAAGACAAAATCCATGTTTAGAAACACTAAGTATTATTTCTATGGAGAAGTAGCTACTTCTGGTGAAAAGAAAAGTTTTGGAGTTACTTGCAGCCATTTAATGTTTTTTTTTTTCCTTAGGGCTGTTGTCTTTAAAACAGAACTGGGACATAAACTTTGGAATTGTGTCTAATTTTTTGATGCACTTTTTATTGTTAAAATTTCCTCATCATGTCAGCTTTCCCCCCCCCAGATGACTGAGAAACCAAATCACCACTAGTCTTAGGTGCTTTTTAAGGAAAATCAGGAGCCCAGATGCTAATATTATGATTTACAGTACAGTGCAACATTGTTCATGATCAATATCCACTATAAAATTTTTAGAGTTAATTTAATTACTCAGTTATTGCACTTCCCTGAATGCAGGAAAAGAGTTGTTTTGAATCCTTATATCTGAATTAAGTATGAACAAAATAAATGTGACAATTTTTTATTTGATCATGATACATCTTATTTCCTGCTTTCCTTTAAACAGGTGTCAAGAAAATTGTGTCAGAACAAAATGGAGGTAAAGATGTTAAAAAAATACAGACTGACAAAAAGTCTTATCAGTTCAGTACTGTGGTATATGGTGTGAAAATGTAATATGTTATAATTTCTTTTATTCGAGAAACTATTAGCTTATTGGAGAAACTATTAAGATTAAATTGATTAAAATTATTTCAAAATATTTAACTTACGTACTCCTTGAAATAAATAATATAGTAACTTGAAGGGGAGAACTCCAGATTGGCTGGAGTTCAAGGTGAATCTGCCAAGATCACTATTTTGTATGTTCCTCTACATAACCAAATGGTTTCTCTACTTGAAAAACAATTTTATTTAAGTAAAAACTGAAATGGTGGGGGTTTTTTTGTCTTTTTAAAATAATGTACTAAGAATATACTAGTTTTTAGAATACATGCCCAACATAGGTATTTATACACGTCTCCAGATGTAACTGTAAACATTTAACTACAGATAGGTTATTTTCCTTTCTACTGCCTTGTACATGTGCAGTGCAAGCTTGCTTCAGTTGTTATGGCCTTTTTGGTTCTGGATGCTTATGATTACACTGTTTGCTTTACCATTTTTTTAAAACAAAGTTTCTATGTATAAACTCTGTCAAGCTGCAGGAGTGCTAGTAGAAGGTTGGTGGGGTTTTGTTTCTCAAGGTCTTTCTCCCTTTCTTTTCTGCTTTCCTTTATGTCTTGTTGCTTCCTTTCTGCCTTAATTATGTCTTAAATACTGAATGCTCAAAGAATTGGAATGCATCTTCTGTTTACTTACCTTTTCTGTCTCTCTTTCTCCCTCTTTCTCTCTCCCTTTTTGCCTGACTTGCTACCCATCTTTTTTTTTGTGGAGAAGATTTTTAAGCTGTTTTAAAATGTTTTAATGTATTCCTCTGAGAGGCCTTTACTTCTGCATTTCTTGCTTCTGGGGCCCTGACCAAGCTTTCTCTGAGCCAGATAGATTCCAGCTTCTTCAGTAACTGTGTAAGTAAATCTTCCTAAAATAGGTCACTTTTGGAAGAAAAATTTAAATGTACTCTTATAATTCAGGAATTAACCAGGGAAGGGATGTGAATCTTCCTTTGAAGGAGAAAGTTGGCTTTTCAAAAACATAAATCTTTTTGGGTTTTGGGAAATGGTTTTCTAGAGCAGGACTGTAACACTGTTGTTGCAAGATGAGTTGCAAGTGTTGAGTAGAGATGCTAGAGAAGGCCACCTTACTTTTTTTTTTTTTTATTAGCACCAAGGGAATAGAAGTTAAATATTGAAGGTGTTAGTAACTCAGGGAGACAGAAGAGAATGGAATCTTGGACTTCTGTCATTGCTGCCCTTTCTACTGGTGCCAGCCTCTGTTGTGCAGAGCCCTGGAATGTTAGGTTAGAAAGGTACTCAGCTGTGCAGCTGACGTTGTTCTAAGGAACAGTGTCCCAGTTCTCATTGGCCATACAAGAGTATTAGAACTTCTGACCAAAAAACATCCATCCATCTATTTTCAGCCTTCCAAAAATCAAATGTCAGAATTTCCATTTTAGTGATTTTATGAGACAGAACCACTGAATCTGACTTCTTTCTTTAAAAGTGATGCAAAACCATGTGACTGTGTATGTTTTAGATTAAAAAATGGTAGAATTTGAAGAACACAGTGAAAATTAAGCCTGAATGTGCAGTCCTGTTTGCATTTTTTCTTAATTTGAAGCATTGTGTCAAGAGGTTTTAGACATTAGACATTTTTATAGGAACTAAAAAAATACTGTTCACATTGAATAGACCAGACAGAGGCTTTTATGTTAATTACTAATTGCTTTAATATTCTGTTTTGGAGCACAGGACAAGACCAGAAAATCTGCCATCCCTCAGAGACAGATCCAAGTTGAAGCATGGTCAGTATGAAGCAGGTATGAAGGAAGAATATAAGCAGCATCCTCAGAGAATTGCAGAAAAGAAAAAAGACCACCTCCAGTGTCCAGATACTTCAATGAAGGTAGCTGGAAATTAGAAATGGCATTTTTAAATAGCAGATGTACATCAGTATTTCATTATAGTGTTTGGAAAGGTTTGCACATGTATGTAATTAATTTCATGTTTTTATTGTAAATTAAAACATCTGATGTTGAGGAGGAAATAAACTGTAGGAAGGTTGTTTCAGTTGTTGCAGAGAGAGAAACTGAAGTGCTCTGAGAATTTATGTCTGGTTGTGTTCTCTGGTAAAAAGGTAACACTGGCCTTCCTAGTGCACGTCTAGTCTGAGCCTGAAGGTTAGCATGATTGATAAGGGAGAACTTGAAGCCTATCAGAAGAGGAGAGACAGCAGAAAGATCTTGGTAAAGTGTTATTTCCAAAACAAGAAGTTCATTCAAACTTTTTTAAGTCTAGAAGTACTTTAACTACTAATCTGTATATTGGGACTTAAAAAAGGAGAAATTAAAGATTGAATCTGTTTCTTAGAGGACTATTAACACTGAAAATGCAAAAGAGTATGGTGTTAAAATAATGAAAGATATTATCTGTACTTTTTGCTTTGATATGGTGTAAGATTCAGTACAGTTGGACTGTAAGCTGTACTAATTCTGCCAGGTTTCTTTTGTGTTTTCAAATTAAGGTGGAAAGAAGGTTAGAGCAGTGGAGAGAAACTGGAAAACAGAGGGGTGAAAACCCCCAACTTTAATAGTGTTCGGATGAGATAGTGGAGGAGAGTGTTTGAACAGGGAAAGATGCATCATTGTAGGTGTAAGGAGGCAGGAAACCTAAGTAACAACAGCTGTGAGGACTGGTTCAGTGCTGGATTCTGCTGAGGGTAGATGACCATTTAAGAACCTTAATGGAAAGTTAAGTATGCGAATGTTGATAGAACATACTGTGCTCATTGCTTTTCAGAGAAAAGGTTTGTGATGAATAACAATGAGTTTACTGAATTTACTTTCTTAACATTCAGTAGAATGAAAAGGGAAGGTTTTTCTGAAAAAAGATTGTTTCACATACTTTAGATAACTTTAAAAGAGCTTTCTCTTCAAATTGTGCCTCTAGTGATCAGATAAAGGAGGATCTGAAAAAACCTATTAATAAATATTCTGTGAATAAGAGGTGAATGAAAAAAAAAGTTGTGGAGTTTTGTGGTTTAGTTTAATGTTTAGTGGCAGATAAGGTTTTCTGTTCTGTAGTTTGGCGGTTTTTTTGTTTTTTTTTTTTTTTTTTTTTTTTGTTTTTTTTTTTTTTTTTTTTTTTTGTTTTTTTTTTTTTTTTTCCTTTTCTAATGATTCCACTCTAATGTACTGGTCTAATACCCATATCATCTGTTTTTCAAGGAGTGAAGGAGTGACTCCTTTATATGCACTACTGCAAGCCCATCAAAAGGGTATTTACAGGAGCAGCAAAGTTATCTAAAAATGAAGAAATAGATGGCAAATGTATGCTAGGAGAGAAAAAGCAGGACTGGCTTTTTTTTTTTTTTTCCCTGGTGATTTTGGGTTCCATAAAGATACTTGTTAAGTGCTAGAAGCATGTGTGTTAATTCTTCTCACAGATTTTAATATAATGTCTATCAGAACAATTTTTTTGTGTTAGATATTATCACTACCTGATTGGATGAATAAACAAAAAGATTTCAATGCACTTGTTTTGCTTGATTAGTGGAACTTGTAACAACTTCTCTTTTCTGTCAAGAAGGTGCTCATAGAGGAGATTGCTAAATCTGTTTCTGTCAAAACTTCCTGCATCCTTTTTTTTCACATCGTCCCTGTAGGAAATATTTCTGTAATGCTCTGGGACTGGTTTACAAGTCTGTTAGAACCAGTAGCATGCTTTGGCTTTTCCCTGTCTAGGCTATATTTAACTTCTTCACTGGTCACAAAGCAGTATCTCTACAGTGAGCTTTGAGCTTTATACCTAACAGCAAATCCTCTGCTTCCACTTGGCTGTTCCTGTGCCGAACAGAAAAAGGATGAGTTCTTTGCTTCTCCTCAGAGATACTAAAGTCTGCTTTCTCTGACTTGCTGCTGTTTTTTCACAAAGCTTGTAGGAACACAGTATTTTTGAGATTTAAAAAATTTGTTATTTATTTCAGTATGAATGAAAACTGGTAAGTATTCAAAAGATACAAATCTTGCTCTCTAGTCTTTCCTTGTAAGTTCAGTTTCTGTAAAAAGCTAGGCTTAAAAAAATTTCTCTTTTAGTTAGCATGAAGTGGAAGAAGTAGACACATTAAAAAGTAAAGAAGAAAGTAGTATTTTTAAATAAATTATTGAGGGAAACATATGTGGATTTTTTTTGTTTGTTTTTATTTAAATTCATTACATTTGAGTTATTAAAGAATGTATTTTTCTGTAGGGTACACAGCTTGAAGACGGACACGATGATTTTTTAACCCTTGATAAGAAAGCTCTCCTGCAACAATGCTATACAAACAAACCTTATAATATGCAGCACAACATAAGGAAATCAGAAGCTTTAAGTATTTGGACTGGTATTATGCTGGTATCATTGGTATGTATGCTATTAATCTCCACTTAGATGTGGAGAATGGCTTCCCAAAAGTTCAACAGAAGTTATGCCTTTGGAGATTTGGGTCTAGTATGTAATTGCATCCATTGAAATCATGTGAGTTTAAACATTTCTTTCAATGGGAGCTGAACTGAGCAATCCAGTGAGCATTTTAAAATCTTATCTGCAGTGCTTGTATTTTGTGCAGTCATCTATATAAATGAGAACAAAAATTATGAGTATTATGTACAGATACCTTCATACAACTAAGAATAACTGAGGTAGTTGAGTGAACCTAAACATAAGGTTACATTCAGTGTCAGAAGCTGGACTTTGATGATCCCTGTAGATCTCTCCCTGCTCAGGATAATCTATGATTCTAGGATTTCCTCTGATCTGTAGCTTTTAGCTGAGCCTCTATTCAATGGATTCCATAATTCCATCAGCTAGTATTAGATTGGGTCAGCAACAACTTTGGCTCTGTCTTCAAGCTCTAGGGATGGAGCTTCTACAGTGTCTCTAAGCAACATCTTCATGTACCTGCTACTCTCTGTGTGAGGAAGTTCTTCCTATTGTCCACACCAGTCCTGCCAAGGCTCAGTGTGCAACCTTTACCTTCTGTTATACTCTGGGCTTCTGTCAAAAAAGTTTGGTTCTCTTTTCTTTGTAACTTCTCCTCAGAATGCCTTATAGCTGCTGGTTCTGCAAACTAAACAAACCCGAGCTCCCTTAGCTGCTCCTTTCAGTTGCTTTTGCTCTGGTCTTTAGTCAGGTCCTTTCTGAGGGAAGGAGGGAGCCCTGAAGTCTGGAAACCACCATGGACTCAGTAGCATGCAGAGAGGGGAATTAAAACTTTCCTCACATGAATGTACCCAATACACTTCTTTGATTTATTACATAGATGTGAATTTTACTTTTTTTTGGGACTGAACAATAGGAGTCTTGCCCATCTGAGGCAGGCCTTGAATTTAGGATCATTTACAGGGATGAAGAACCTTGATTTGATATTGCATGATTCAGTATTTGCATATGCAGAGTGATGGCTTTTAAAACTGGTTTTTGAAGGGATTGCTGAAAAGGGTTATGCATTCTAACTTTCTCATGGAATAATAAGCCATGGGAAATGTTATGATTTTTTTAAAGTAAATAGTAATTTTAATTAATTTTATTTGCTCGTCACTATGCATTGAATTTTGCATCATTGCAACCATTTATTTGATTTCTATTCCTGTTGAAATGAATATTGCTCTGCTGAGGTCACTGTTAATTTTCATGACAAGAAAATCTTTTGAGGAAGTACTTAAGCTTTTATTTTTAGAATAAATTAAAAAATCTATACTACTGGCTAAAGATAATGGAAAAAAATCTTGAAGTATCCCTAGAGTAATTACATAGTGCTAAAGCAAGTACAGTGAAAGCCCTGAGAAAGGGAGCAGCGCAAAACTACAAAATACAAGATATTCTGTAGCTGCCGTACATTAAAATTAAGCCAGCAGGTGTCTGAGCAAGATGTTACTGAAGCTCTTCAGAACCCTTTTTATTTGTTAGCACTCATGGTCAGCACAGGCTGACTCACTCTCTCTTTTGAGGACCATCTCAGGCTCTCCTAGGTCCAGCTTCTGGTAGTGGTAGAATACTGGAAAAAAATGGCAGTAGTAACTTCATGTGTATTTATTCCATTTTGTATATGTTGCCTCAATTGTTGGCATTTCATTTTATCTACCTGAAAATTTTGCTCAAGCCTACACAATGTTAACATGTCCTTTTACTGTAATCATTACCACAAAGTCAAATGTTTAAGTAGAACTTCTCTTGATTTTTCTGCAATTTGGGATGAAAGTTTGCTAGTGGGGTTCTGCAGGGCTCCATCTTTGGCCTTGTGCTCTTCAACATCTTAAATGACTTGGGAGCAGGACAGGAAGGGATACTGAACAAGTTCACATATCATACAAAACTGGGAGGAGGTGCTGACTCCCTCGAAGGCAGAGAGGCCTCAGCAATCAGAGGGCTGGGCAATCACCAGACACATGAAGTTCAACACAAAGTGCCAGATTCTGTACCTGGGACAGGACAACCCTGGATGTAAGGACAGACTGGGGAACAAGATGCTGGAGAGCAGTGCCATGGAAAGGGACCTGGGGGTCCTGGCAAGTTGAACATGAGCCAGCAGTGCCCTGGCAGCCAGGAGAGGCCAGCCCTGTCCTGGGGTGCATCAGAGCCGGGCAAGGGAGGGGATTGTCCTGCTCTGCTCTGCACTGGGGCAGCCCCACCTCAAGTGCTGGGGGCAGTTCTGGGTGCCACAATATCAAAAAGACATGAAGCTATGTCATGGTTTGGGCCTGGCAAAGCCAGAGCCCCCATGAGTATACCTTCTTCCTGGTGTCTGCTGTGAGATGTGACCAGGAATAAGCAAAGCAGGCTCCAGCTTAAACATAAAGAAAAGTTTATTAACTAAACTACACAAACAAGTACTAAACTACACACAAAAGAAAAAGAAAACACAAGGAAAATGAAAACTTCACAAAAACACTCTCCTCCTCCTCCCCCCTAAATTCCCAATACAATACATCTTCCAAAATCACCAGTTCTGGGTCCAGCACCACCCTTTAGAATGCTCAACTTTCAGTTCCTCAAGAGGAGAGGGAGTCCTTCCGTGTGTCATGGTGGCCTTTTCCGTCCTTGTTCCTGTGCTCTCACCACCGAACAGGGATCAGGGCTGCTTCCAGGGTTGTCTTTTTAAGAATGCTTTGTCCAGTTCCAGAAAAGCACAGTATCTCACCTTTGGGACATCTGTCCCCCCCATATTTTATATACCCCCTGGGGCCGAGGGGTACCCACACTGAATCTTCTTTGGCACTGGGACATTTCTCCCCCTGGACTCAGTCTCTGTATCACACGGAAACATGGCTCTGTCCATGGCTACACAAAAGAGTCCAGCATAAAATGCCACTCCCTCTTTTCCATTCTTCCAACATCTCTCACTCTCTCTTTGGTCCAGACCTCCATCACTCGCTCATTTCCTTCATCCTCCTCCACTCTCATCCCTCGTCTAGGAAGGGTTAATGTTCTGTAAGGTTTTCATTGTCCAAAAAGGGTTAAAAACTCCTCCAGGCGGCTGGACTCCTGGCTGCACCCCCCCCATCTCCTCAGCCGGGCTGCCTGCTGCCAGCACACGTTTACTGAATTTCAAGGTAACGGCCACAAACACAGGCTGCACTCTCTCTCTCTCTGTCTGTCTCCAAAGAAGAGGGGGGGTTGGGGGGATGGCTGCCTGATGTCTCTTGGGGCTCCTCCACCCTTTCATCCTCAAGGGCCTCCTCACTCCCATCTCTGTCCAGGCCCAGGCCTACCACATGGCTGCCCCTCCCCCGCCCAGCAGCAGCAGCTGGATGGGGGAAGGGAGATCCGTCCTCCATCCCTCGGAGTCCCAAGAGAGCCTCCCAGGGCCGAAGCTCTGGTTTTTAACCCCTGTGTGTTCTCAGAGGTGTGTCCAAACCCCACTGGCTACACCAGGTGCCAATGTCAAAATTCAAGCACCCATTGGTTTGACCACAGCATCCCAGAATTCCCACTTCTTCCTGGTCAAACAACCACAAGCTATTAGAGAGTGTCCAAAGGAGGGCAACAAAGATGGGAAAGGTCCTAGAGTGGAAGCTGTATGGGGAGCAGATGATCTCCTCACTTGTTCTGTTCAGCTTGGACGAGACTGAGGGGAGACCTCAGTGTGGTCTTCAATATCCTCATGAGGGGAACTGGAATGACAGGTACCAATCTCTTCATTCTTATGACCAGTGACAGGACCCGAGGGAATGGCCTGAAGATGTGTCAGTGGAGGTTTAGGTTGGATATCAGGAAAAGATTCTTCTTCCAGAGGGTGGTTGGGCACCAGAACAGGCTCCCCAGGGAAGTGCTAACAGTACCAAACCTGACAGAGTTCAAGAAGTGTTTGGACAATGTTCTTGGGTACATGGTGTGATTCAGGGATGGTCCTGTGTGGTGCCAAGAGTTGGATTTGATGTTCTTTGTAGGTCCTTTCCAGTTCAGTTTGTTCTGTGACTTTGTGATTCACAGTCCATTGCCAATAGGTGTCATATATAACCTCTGAAGGAGGTTGGTTTCCTCTGAATGCTCATATTTAGGGAACAACAGTAACTACTTTTGCAGTGAGAGCTGCTACAAATTCAATGTTTGCCTCTGCCCTTGGCATTTTTGTAATTTTATAGCAGAGCTTTTGTCTAAGAACAGAATGGAAGATGTTTCATGAAAGATTACATTCAGTGACCTAATTCAACTGAAACTTAGGGTGTAAGGTTTTCTTTGTTTATTTTTTTAAAAATCAGATTCTTTTCAGCATGCTATCTGGTTTGGATCTGTAAGCTGGGTCTATGGAAAATGTTATAACAAATACTGCCCTATACCATCACCATGTCCTCCTTTAAATCATTCTTTTTGATACATCTGTTGCAACAGTTAATGGGTAAAGAATCAGTAACTCAGAATAAAGCACCCTGTGGTTTTTGCACCTGATAGGTGCAAAAATGAAACATGAAATCAAATGAAAAAGCCTCCTACCTCTTACAATTCCATATCTGCATGTATGTATGTATCTGCATGTAACATTCCAAACTTAAAATCAGTTTGGAATAACCAACAGCTGGTCTGATGTTGCATTAGTCATTTAGATTTTTTTGATTTGGCTTTTTTTTTTTTTGACTAGTGCCAGTCAGTATTTATTTGAAGATTGCGAATTCTGCCCTTAACATCTCCATGCAATTAGGAATTCTCTTATAGGTACCTGGGAACTTTTCAGTTCTTCATCCGCACAAATGCTAGATCTCTAGGATTTGCTTTGCACACAAGACCAATTAGAAAATTATCTTAATTCTTTAGTTTCAGAATATCTAAAAGTTTGCATAAACCCCCTCAGTAACAATAATCTCTATTTTCTCATATATAAAATTAATTTTTTGGAATAAAAGGCATAATAAGTGCAGTAAAAAACTTCAAGAATGTGGAAGATTAAGAGAGGTGCTGAGGCCTGGTTATTGCTGGTGGTCTCCATGCTATCCTGGATCATCCTCGTGTGCTTTGCTTTCTCTGTGTAACAGGTTATGATCAATGTCTGCACACTTTACAGTGAATGGCACAAAGTTATGGTTCAGTGTTACTTTAATAAAAATAAAAAAAGACCATGTTCAATCCCCTTTCCCCTTTAGGATGATATTTCCTGAAAGGTTTTTCAGATTGATCTGTCTCAGCAAAAAATTACTGTGGCATGCAGGAAAGAGAAATCTTGCAACTGAGACAAAGTCTTAAAAGATTTTTTTTGACTAAATATTGCTGGAGGTAAAGTTTTATTCTCTTAGTTGGAATCTGTGTCACCTGAAAAACCTGGAATAATGCGAGTCTCCTCAGGCTCTATTGTACTTACAGAATGTATTAGAAACAATACAGAAATAAGGATTTTGTCTGTAAACTTAAATACTAGAATTCTCATATTTATTACAACTAATATGCATAGAAAAATTGAGTGTGTAGCAGAGAATATTATATGTCTCTTTTTTATGCAAATAGACTCTATTAAAAATTTAAAAAATATTCACTGTGGCATGGGTAAGTTTGTGACCTCTGAATGCTGTCTTAAAGGGTAACTTCTTATTTGAAGTGCCTGCTATTATATATTTCACTTGTTCTTAGCCAGTTTTTCATTGCAGGAGGATGTTGCTGCAGAGAGGAGAAAACAGGCTGTTGTAGGACAAGTTATGGTGGATCAATTATGTAGGTAAATGAATTTATAATGTAAATTTTCAATTTTCCCTACAGAAGAATTTAGATCCATTAGTGTTTGGCTTTTCTTGCTTCAGAGGTGTTTTGATCATCTTGTTCCAAATCTTACAAAGTCTTATGTAGTAGTATTATTTGCAAAAAATTCTTTAAGTGAAAGGCTTTTTAATGCAACTTAAAATATCAGTTTAAAGTGCCATGTGTGTGGGTTTTTTTTTTTTCTGGGAGTAATTCCTAATTTTATGCTTGAACCTATTTTAAGGTCTTTACAATAGCACTAGCTCTCAAAAATAACCCTCTTGCACCTCAAGAAGATCAGGCATCCATGTATTTACATATTTATAAGAATTTATAAGATCAGGCATCCATGTATTTACATGGATGCCTGATCTTATAATTACATGTCCTCAATATTTATTGTCCTTTCTAAAAATCTTAGCTCTATTAATATTTATTAATCCTTTATTAATACTGAAACAGCACCTCTCAGGCATAAAGGAGTATTATACCAATGCTGGGCATGTAGGAAAAAAAGGCACTATTATAAATGAGTTGGTCCAGGTTGTACAGTACCATCTCCTGCCTTCATTGCTATCCCTTTAGCTTGAAGAAAGCATTGCTTCTGTGCAGAAAGATCCCTCTATTTTAAGCACGCTTTAATAATTCAGGGCTTTATGCAAGCTGTCTGGTTATGACAATATAAGAAGATGCAAGCTAGTTTAATATAGTTTCATGTTACTTTATACTTACAAAAAATGATCTGTGGGTATGTCTAGATTATTTTGCATTCTGTGCATAGTTTACGGTCTCTGGAGTCATCTGCACTGGTGTTCCAGCCCCTCAAATCCTGAGAATTTTAGGTAGAAATGTTGTTGCACTTCACCATTTTAGTTTTTATTTGTTTCTGTTACAGTGGCACTATATTGTTTGAAAGTCTGTTAACACTTTTACACTGTTTAAAAGCTGACATGACAAGAAGGTTGCCTGAGGGAAACAAGACTGTCATGAAACACAATATTAAATTCCAATTTTAATCCTCAGGATTAAAATTATGGAACTATGCAGGGTTGAAGCCCCCAGTTTTCAG
The DNA here is from genome assembly GCF_035770615.1 of Melospiza melodia melodia. NCBI lineage: Eukaryota > Metazoa > Chordata > Aves > Passeriformes > Passerellidae > Melospiza > Melospiza melodia. The sequence continues at coordinate 67,254,321 of NC_086197.1, forward strand.
ATAAGTGCTTGTCTTGTGTCATATCACTTTAAAGATTATTACAGAGGTGATCTTAAAAGTATGCTGGTTATGTTGAAGTGTTGTAGTTCTACTGATGTTGCATTAAAAGTACAGCCTTGTCCATCTTGGATCATGGATGCCCGTTCTGTGTTTTTCCTCCTTCTGGACCTTTGCCTTATTTTTTCCATGTCTTCCTTCTCCTACTCTGAGCCCTTCTGTTGATAATGTCAAAACAATATTCAGTAGTGCTGCAGCTGCATCAGGATGAAGTTTTAATATAAAGAATCTCTCTGTTTATGTTCCAAATATAACTCTGCCAGTACTTCTAAACAAATTGGAATCAGATATCAGGATGTTAATCGGAAAAGATTAGTTCAAAACTGTTGCATGAATAAAAGCTATTTAAGGAAATTCAAAGATATTTTGAATATTTTTTTAGTAGAGCAAATCTTGCAATTAAATCAGTGTAACTGATGTGTACAAAGATGTATCTGTATAGATCAGAGAGCAAGTTTAGAAAACTATAATAACCATGCAAAATTATTTTTTCCCTTCTGATAACCATTTCAATAGCATAATGAGCATCTAATTTATTTTTAAAGGTTCCCTTCTTTTGTTTACTTGTTGAACTGATACAGAGAATATAAAAATGTTCAAAACCCAGTTAGTCCATTCCTATTTGCTTGTTGGGACTTTGAGATCCTCTCAGCTGTGTAGTTAACACTTTGGGGGAGGAAGTGCCAATGTTTTTGTTGGATGACAGATTGGATGGGGCTCTGAGCAACCTGGTCTAGTGAAAGGTGTCCTGCCCTCAGCATGGGTTGGAACTAGATGATCTTTAAGGTCCCTTCCAACCTAGGCAATACTGTGATTCTGAGGAGATGTCACTGGCCAGTGCTAGTAAACTGATATCACTGATATTGGAGGGAGCCATGCTTAAAGAATATCACTGATGAAATATTACAGAAGTAGTAGAAATTATGAAAAACCCCACAAGCCTTCATAATAATAAGATTTATTTTATATGAAGATATATAAAATATACTTTAAATAATATGTATCTGCACTTAACATTACTACATAGCAGTGCATGGCCAGAATATTATTGCATATGTTTGATTTTGTGAAATAGACTTAAGAATTTGTAAAAATAAACAAAAAATTAGACCCACAAATTTATGCAATCTTAATGGATCACTCCAAGATTGTATTGCTGTATTATTCTTGGGTGTTTTATTTCCTGCATAAAAATATGTAAGACGTGAAATCCAGCCATACTAACAGTCAGAGGGTTTCTCCCTGCTCTTTGTGATCAGAGCTGTTATAAGTGATCCAGAGCAGTCCACATGTTCTGATGCTTGCAAGGAAGCTCCAGGACTTTTGGGAGTTGGGATGGCACCAATGCATTTTAGAAAAAGGGACCCTCCATGAAACAAAGTAAGTTTATAAAAGTAAATTTTCTGCTATATATTTTTTTAAACTCTGTAAATTTTGTTTGCTTTTCCAAATATTCTGTTTTTGGCTTGGATCCACCAGCTTCATGTGAGGCCTTTTTTGTAGCTTTCCTGTGATTGTTATTGCCTAGTGAGGTAATAGGGACCTTTTTCTGTGAATTCTCTGTGAATTATGATTGATTCATAGAATTTATAAAAACTGGGAGAACATTGTTAAGCTTATGTTGATATTATTCATCACAAGGATTTGCCAGCCTTTTCTAAGTGGTTGGATGCTTGCAATCCTTTCAGAGATTCCTATCCTTAGGCGCATAAATTGCATAAATATGCATCTGTAAATGCTAATGTAGACCTTCACAATAATCATACTTTTCTTTCATGTTTTGATTTCTGCTGCAATAATTAACCCTATTGGCATTTAAATGACATTCCTGGACTGTCAGCATTGAACTAGTAGCTTCAAGGACTTAAAAAAACCTGAGGAAACACTGTGATCCATAAAATTAAATGAATCTGCAGGTCTGAGTTTTGTTCTATTTTTCTCAACATTCAGGCAAGAATTTCTGCTTTGTGCATTTTAACATCCTGCTCTTAAGTCTTCCTTGTCAAATGTCATCTTTGTATTTTTAAAAAAAGGAAAAAAAGACAAAAATAACAGTCTCAATTTCTTACATCCATCACATAGACAAATCTTCATTTCTGGAACAAGTAATAGGGCCAATATAAAATATTTATGTGGGTAAAAATGCCCCCACCTGGATATTTTTGCAAGAGAATGCATTGTTTCATGGAACTGTGGTGGGTGGTAGAGGTAAAGGTTAATTCTTTATGTAAGTGTATGTAAACAAAATTTCCCATTCATATCTATGTTCTCTGTGAATGTACTCTCATATTATATAATAACAGAACACTTTTGAGCTCTGAGTTGCTTTCTAATTCAACTACAAAGGATCATCTCCTCAGCCAGTTGCCAAGGATACTGTATTTCATGGTTTTTGCTGTTGGAAAATGGTTGAGTTTTATGTAACAATTATCTGGGAGCATATAGGTATCATTAACATGCTGCATTATTTTCACAGAATAAGGACCAAATCAGGACTAACTGAGAACATGCTCTCCAGCAAGCTACGCTTCGATAGTAGGATTATATCGAGGTAATCACAAATTTTGTGAAGTTTTTCAATGCTCTCAATTTGTGAATGAGGATCACTATCTTGAACTGATTAATTGCACTGAATATTTCTGCTCTCTATGTTGAAGGAAAAAAAATGTGTGGGTGTCCATGTGTAGTACAAATTTTGACATGGCTATTGGATAGTGGCTTTACAGTCCCGCTGTACAATGTTAAGATCTGTTAGTTGTGTTATGTTACCATCATACCCATAGCCCTACTCAGGACAGTTACCACAGGGGCTGTCTAAAATAGTGCTTTTAGCTGTTGCATCTCAGTTGTTTAAAATTATTTTAGCCTTATCTTAGATGTGACAACTACTATAAGTAGTAGTGGCTTTGCAACTTGTTCATAGCTGCTTATGTATTAAATTTTAGAACATTCTGATTTGAGTAGTGGTAGTATAAACATATTTTTCAGTTTTGAAAGAGATGCTTTTCTGCAGCTGTGAGCTGTATACTTGTTAGACACAGCTGAATATTCAGCAACATACTTTCATATACCTCAATGAATGCAGTAGTCCTGGTGTATGTAATCCTTTAGTTAATCAGTGAAAATTATATTGGCATACTAAAACATGAAGCCTTGAGAGGTGTTTTAGCATTATGGAGAATGGAATATTGAATTAAAATACATGACTGTATCCACAACTTGAATTTCATGGTGGGTTAGAGAAAATAGTCAAAGAGCTCTTTAAAAAAATCAATTGTACAGCATGCAACATTGGAAATAAAATGGATACTGAGAGCAGCCTTGAGGAGAAGAACTTGGGGGTGCTAGTGAATGAGAATCTCATCATGATCTGGCAGTGTGCACTTGCACCCAGGAAACCAACTGGGCTGCACCAAAAGAAACATGGCCAGCAAGGCAAGGGAGGGGATGTTTCCACTCTGCTTCTCTCCTGTCAGACCCCACCTGCAGTGCTCTGTCCACCTCTGGGGTCCCCAGCACGAGAAGGACCCGTTGGAGTCACCCACAGGAAGGTCACCAAGATCATCAGAGGGATGGAACACCTCTCTTAGGAGGACAGGTTTAGAGAGTTGAATTATCCAGTCGGGAGAAGGGAAGGCTCCAGGGAGACCCTCTTGCCTTCGACCCTTCCAGTGCCCACAAAAGGCTGCAGGGAAATTGGAGAGGGTATTTTTTTAAAGGGTGTCGAGTAATAGGACAAGGGGGAATGACTTCAAACTAAAAGCAGGCAGGTTTAGATGAGCTATTAGGAAGAAATTCTTTACTGTGAGGGTGGTGAGGCCCTGGAGCAGGTTGCACAGAGAAGCTGTGGCTGCTCCATGCATACAAGTAAGTGTTCAAGGCCAGACTGGATGGAGCTCTGAGCAGAGTGGTCTAGTGAAAGGTGTCCCAGCCCACACCGAGGGTTTTGGAACTTAATCATCTTTAAGGTCCCTTCTAACTCAAACCATTCTGATTCCAAAATAAATGTTACTTATGTTTGGGTTGAATTGGATTTATGTAGATGAAAAACATAAAGGTGCTTTTCAATTTTCCTTCTAGAAATGGTCATGATGCTTGTCGGGAGTTGATTGGATTTTTTTTCACGTGTGACAAATCCCTTACTGTGTATGAATTTTGACAGTTTGGAAAAAAACAGGTAGGATTAATTACTTTTTAAATGGGTTTTAGAAAACATATTTCACTTGTCCAAGCATCCAAGGAGCTTAAATAAATATAATTGTTTTAGTACCAGTTTTGAATTATTTCACAGGACAAATTCCTTGCCTTTCATTCAGAAGGGAGTTTATCATCATCAACGTGGACAAAGAAAGGGAAAAGCTTATGATCTTAGTGACTTCTACGTTGTAAGTATTCTTCTGCTGAATGTAATATTATTTCTTTGGTGGTAATATTTGTATACTTGAATTGTAAATTGTGATCTAGCCTTCCAGGAAGACCAAAGTCTTCCCCTTAAGTGACATTCTTTGAATTAAAGACTTTCAGAAGTCTGGATTGTTTTGTTGTCCCACGTTTTAGAGGTTCCAAATTTAGGTTTCAGATGAAGCTGTACTTTGCAGTTCTCCCCCTAGAGGGCACAAGACTGCTGACAGTCTGGACCTTTTTTGGACGAAGTGATCCATTTCTCTCGGGAAGGAGAATCCCGAAAGAGACCCAAGTACTTGCTGAAAGTAAATAATCTTTGCAAGGTCTGCTGGCAAACTCGAAGCAATGATTAAATATTTTTTAAACATGGAGAAATTGCAGGTTAATTGTTTTTAATCTACCATTTGAAATGTAAACAACAGCTGTTTAGAGCAAGTGTATGAAACAATGTTAAGCTTTGTCTGCCATCTAATCTGGTGGCTGATTAAAAATCATATTGCACCTTCTGTATTGCTGTACTTCTGTAATGGGTAAAGGGTTCATGGTTTATAAATACTTGAGAAAGTTTTCAAGTACAGACTGTTTTCACCAAAATCTTCAAATCCTCCTGCAAATCTGAAGTTTGGAGGAAAAATCATGTTTGTGAGAAATGTAGAAAGTAAAAGATGTCAACATGAGTTTTAGTGTGTTTTGTCTAATCAAATGGCTATCCTAACTGCTTACACAACCACCTAAGAATTTAGAAGATGAAATAGATGAGTTATGATATGGAAGATAAAGCTTCTTGTTGGGGTTTTCATGTTTTATTGTCATGTGTATTTCTGCAGCCTGCAGATGGAAGTGTGTTCTGGATAAAGACGCATCCTAAAGTCATCCATAAAATGTACTGAACTGAGTTCAGTACCTCTTTGGGGTGATGCTGTGTCTGTGAATTTCCATATCTGCTATCATGCTTCCTGGGCTGACATTAAAACATGCAGATCTCTCACAAAGTCCAAGTGGTTGAGACCCTTGCACAGGAACAGTGTCTCTGTCTCCTCCTTCCAAAGTCATGAGTTTTGGAGACTTTATAAACCAAGCCTGCCCAGATATTACAGTTAGAGCTACTGCAATTTTTATTCTTCTCGGTCTTCTTTGCTTTTAGTTTGCTGCTTTTCTTTATTTCCCCTTCCCCTCTATGTATGAAATACACAACCTATTTTTAAGTCATTGTGTGCTTTACCAACAGGGAGCCAATCTGACTTTCCGAAGTGTCGATCATAACCTTCCAGAAAGTGTTAAGCAGAACCCTTTCTTCACCCTTCGTGTGATCAGTATTGATGAAGCAGCTATGGATTATCTAAAGTAAGTGCTCATAACTGCTTTTCAAATTACCTTTCCTTCCTTAAGCAAAAAAATTAAAAATATTAGCTCCTAATACTTTATGGTTTATACTGCTTAAAGCAGAATCTATATTTAGGCTGTTGTTAAGGTAAATTAGTAATTGATATTAGAAGATTTTGCGTAGTCCAGTATCTTCCTAGAATGGTAAGGAGTAATTTTAAAGAAAGGATGCAAATGTGAATCTGTTCTTTTGCTTTTTTTGAGGTCATTTATATACAAATCATATACCTCCTTTGTTTTAGTTTGGGTACTCTGCCTCTTGTCTTGTCAACAGGCAAGACTGAGCAGAGCCTGTCTCAGTTTTCTTTACTCCTTTCTACCAGGTACTCGTATGTGCTTGAGGCTAAGACCCCTCAAGGCTTCTCTTCTCCAGGCTAAACAGTTCCAGCTCTCCCACGCTCTCCTCATATATCTTATACTTTGATCCCTTCCTGATTAGGAAGAGAATAATTTTAATTTCAATTAAATATGCTCAGTATCTAAAGAGTACTTTGTTAGCAGAACTTGACTATTATTTTCTTTCTGCAATTGTTTAGACACCTGAAGCTTGTTCTCAGATATGGTAATATTCACTTAAAGTCCCTTTAGACTGAAAGCTTTGCAAAGGAGCCATAGTAAGCTAACAGTGCATAGAACAGTAAATTCAAATTTAATTGGTTCTAGAACTGTATAGTTGTGTGATGCTTAGTGCTAATTGTTCCCTCTTGGCTAGGTTTCAGTGAAATAAAACACAATATAGTTTAATTTCAGCTAGTTTATGTAAGACATTTTACATCTCAGAAGCCTATAATTCAAGTAGAGCAGCTTTTTCTATCATTTGTGGCTGATCTTATATCTGTGAAATTTGGAGTTGAATCAATGTTATCTCTGAATAGAAGAACCATAAAGAAGAGCAGCTCAATGGGTTGTAATTTTGGATTTTTTACTACCTGCGGTGGAATTGATTATTATTTCCTTTTTTATACTCTCTCTGTATTCTTTCCATTGGTGACTAAGTTTCAGTCTATCTTTTTCTTCTGTATGAGGATGTTATTGAGCTCTCTATTCTCTGGTGCATAAGTCTTGAATTGAGTCCTCTTACCTTCATTACTCTACTGACAGAAAATCCTGTTCAGCTGCAGTCCAAAGTGTCTACTGCAGGTTCCCAGGAGCAGCTATGCCCTTCTGTCACAAACCATGAATCTTTTGGTTTACATATGTTCTAGAAGGAGTATTTGGTCCTCTGCAGGTGCTTGTTCACTTTCCAGTTTAGGTGATTTGATGTAGGTAAGCTTTTAGGGGCTTCATAATGGAAGGTACCCGAAGTGGAGATGAAAAGTCCTACTAGATAGCAGAGAGGTAAGTCTTTGGCCTCAGAAAGCAGGAGTTTGTCATGGCAAAACGCTGGTGAACAAGCAGCTCAGAGTTGACAGTAATGATTTTCCATTTTTTAAAATATTCTGATTAAAATAATTGTAGGACTTTGTTGGTTTGTTTTTTTTTTTTTTCCTTCCAGTGGGTTCTTCCAAAATATTTTTTTATCAACCTCTATAGTAATTTTGATGAAGGCTTGTGGGAAACCCTTCTCAGAAGGGAACTTAGCAGAAAAAACTCCACAAAATTTAATCATAATTTCTAGATATACTTTTGGTCTACACCTTTGCTATTTGTGTTCTAAAGAGAGATTTGAAAAGTATTACATGTTATTTTCTTGTTGGTGATTAAATGTAATTGCTTCAACAAACTCTTCCAGTGGTATATGAGATTAGGATTGAACTAAACTTCTGGAGATTTTATGCATGGGAGGAATTATCCATGGTTAATGAATTAGTAGAGGCAGTTTAGTTAATATTGTTAGAAGAGAATTTCTGCATATCTGCAGCTGGTCAGCAAAAACTTTTGTGAGTGCCCTCTCAAACTTAAGCAATTGGATATTGTGTTTACAAGGGTAGTATATGAATTAAATAAAAAGTTGAGTATGTTGGCATTTTTTTACCAATCAACATTAATTTTGACTTCTGTAGAGCTTCCTCTGTGGAACTCAAGGAAGAGTGTTCCAGGCAAATGGTTGATAGCAGTGAAGTTTTCAAGAAAATTCAAGGTTTGTATCTACCAGAACTCATTCAATTTTAGTTTCTCTATCTTTGTAGAATAAAGAAGCAGCTCTGTGTCTCATAATGGAATTTCTTTATTCTTCTGAAGCAGTTGTTCCAAAGTTGCTTTGTATGGTAATCATGACATGTAATCAGTTCTCACAGTAGTTGTCAGTTTTACAGTCTGAACATATTGAGGGCAATAGCCATTTTTTCTTTCCTTGTGTGGTCTGTTTGAAAAAAGTTTATTAGATATTGCCTATTAGACATACTTTATATGGTTGTCACTCAAATGTTAAATAACTGGTGATTTACTTTTGGACTGGCATTTTTTCATCAAAGACAAGGGAGCCTGAATGCACGGGTTTGTCTTTCTAACCAGCACCATCACATATAGATGTGGTGTTCTTTACTTCTCTATTGTCTCCATGGCAAGTGGACAACTTCAGGTAAATGTTGTGTCTTTAATTTCGCTAAATTCTCAGGTATATTCAGAGAAACACTAAGAAAAAGAGGAGTTCGGGTTATAACAGGCTTAGGAAAGTATTTCCTACAAATGGACAAGAACAGAAATGGTTTTCTCTCTCAGGCAGCCTTGAAAGAAGCTCTAAAAGTTTTCCATTTGGAAATGCCTGAAGGGGTGAGTCTAGCTGGAACTAAATGTGGGTATTATCTTTCTTAATTTATGGCATTGCTCATTTTCTTTGCTTAAATCAACCTGGGTTCTGCATGTTTTCTTTAGGTGGTATTTTTTTTCCCTTATGATATATTGGCATTTCTGCACTCGGTACTATGAGAAGTTCTTAAAAATGAAAAATGATATATTTCAAAAGATGCAATCTTTTTTTACATCAGGACATGAAGAAGCAAGTGTGATTGCAACCCATTTTTTCTCTTTAGGCTTTTAAAAATAATTTAGTTTATGCTCTCTTCTTAGCTTTTTTCTTTGTATGTTGTAAAAGTAGCTCACAGCTATCAGGACTGTGAATAATGTGAATTATGGTCATCAGTGACCACTTGACAACATGCGTTATTTTAACAAATCTCTGAGTGAGTATGGATCTAGAAGTTTGGGGGTTTTGTGAGAATACTGTAATGTCCTATTATAGCAATTGTTCTATTTCAAGATGTAGTGAAGAACTCTGGCAAATTATTTTTAAATTGCAAGACTTTGAATCCTTATGGCTTATTCTTGATGACAGCAAGAATGATAAGGTCGACTATGGAGAATTTACTCATGCCATATTTGGAGAAATGAATGAATACAGGAAAACATTTGTAAGAAAAGTAAGTTTTATTGCACATATTTTAAGTGTAGATATTTTGCAGTCTAAATTTGGAGCTAGTCACTCATCATATTCTAGTTGTTGGGTTTTGTTGTTATTTTTCTTAAGTTCTATACCTGGAAATTTACTTATTGAAGTTTCAGATCAGTTTATCAACAGAAAGGTAGATTAGTGGACTGCATGCTGTTCCATTGTTAAATTAGTTCATTTTAAATTCTAGAATTAATTCCTTTATTATTTTGAGTTTTCATGCATATGTGTTGTTCTTACAGTTCAGTCCCATGTATAAAGTGTCTGGCACCCCGAGACAATCTCTTCCAGAAGCCTGTTTCCTTATTCTGGCAAATGACAAATTTTGGCAAATCTGCATGTGTAGACTTTCTTCCTGAAGTGCCTGAAATAGGATGCAGCACTACCTGTCTCCTTTGAGACCAACAGAAAGAGTCATTGTATTTGTGAGACATGTTGTATGTGAAATGCCACTTGTTATTTGGCTATAATGTAATGTGCAGCTGTTTTCAGTATCAGACACTGATCACAAACCAGCCAAAGGAGTAGCAACTGGATATCAAGATCAAGAAAAATGACAAATACTTTCATGCTTTCTATCATGGAAGATGTGACTCTCCTAGCTTTATGTATGGAGCATGTGTATTTGAGTAAACAGAAATGCAAATGAAGCTGCTGTTAGCAGTGCTGGAGAGGCTGTGGGGAGGCTTCTGCCAGAATGATGCAGAATCTTAATAATTGGAGGAGGCAGAAGGGAAGCAGCTGAACTTCTGGTTCTAAAGATGAGCTAGAAATTAGGGAGAGGAGACAATTTTTTTTTTTTTTTTTGTGTTGACCAGGGGACACACATTTGATTTGATGTGAAAACTGTTGAGGTAAAATAATCATGAAACTGCATGATCTAGAAGGATTTTCTAGTATCTGATGCCTTACATAAAATAGGTGAATTGACATCATCCATTGCACAAGATCTAAAAGTATGTGCTAGGTAGTTAAGTGTATTTGATCTTTTTATCTTTTCACTTTTTTTTTTCCTGAGATGCTAATATGAAAGTCTCTTTTTCCCCTGTAGGCCTATATGAAACTGGATTTCAACAAAACTGGGAGCGTGCCTATGGTAGATGTCAGAAAATGTTACTGTGCAAAGAAACATCCTCTAGTATTGGCAGGTAATTCACATGAACAAACACACAAAAATCTGTAACTACAGAAATCTTCTTGTTAGCAGAGATAGCAGATCCAGAAACTGGTTGGAAATACAAACCGTTTTCATATTTACTTAGACTTGAGCTGTTAGAGGGGAACTTTCTTCATCTGAATTGAGTCTCTCCAAACATAACTATAAGTAGTAATGTGTTCATATACACAATTTTAATACTTGCCCTTTATCAAGCTGCTAATACTGCCTGGATGCAGAGTACTTCTTTTTCCTACCTCTGTAAGCAGTTATTTCACAGCTTTCATCTGTAAGTTATCAGTGGCAAATATGATATTATCTTTCACTTAGTAGGATACTCTCATTTTCACATTACTGTTTTCCATCAAAATGTGCAAGGATTCTAACTGACATGGAATGTACTCAGCACCTGAATAATTTATTCAGAAGGAATTTTATTTCTGGGACAGGTTTGTCATCCCCTACAGAGGAAACGCTGGTTTCTTCATTATTTTTTACAGGATTCTCAAAAATGTTTAAAGTCTGATATTGAAAAAATAGGAATTTAAATACTTGTATGTCTGTTTTAGAAAACAATACCTCCATGTAACAAACTAGTCACTGTGAAAGTCTCCATGATGTCATGACCTTTCTTTTTTACCTGTAGAAGAGAGGGGCTTTTTTATATTGCTAGTGATTTTAATGATAACACATGAAGCCACAGGGGGTATAGGGATACAATATATGATTTTTTTTTCCAATGCTGTAATGACATATTTTTTGTACTTGTTTCCTCAAAGAAATAATCTTGATTATTATCTTTATAAAATTTCTAAGACACAGATGTAAATTGCAGAACACTTTTCAAATACCAATTTCCACCTTAAAGTTTTCCCAGAACTTTGAAGTTTTATTACAGTAAACATGCACTTTCTTACAAGATAACTTGAGAATTTTAGTTTACAAATGCATTATGCAGTCATTTGATGGAAAATATTTTCAAGCTCTCATAATTCATTGTGATTGGATGACCCTGTGTTTTCTGTGGATACTTAATTCTGTCATGCTATTAAAGTAAGGTAATTTCTACAGGTGGTAATAAGTGAACCAATGACTTAATTCTGAAATCAGAATATTGAATTTATTAATGAAAAAATATTTGCACGCTAAAATTTGAAAGTTTCTTGCCTGAAATATATTAAATACTACATATTCACTCTTCTTTAAAATGTATTTAATAGAAAAATATACTTTCAGAGGCAAAACTGCAGAAGAAGAAATTAAATCATCATTTCTAGAAGCATTAGGAGATTCCTGCAGCAACCCCAGTGAAGTGTCCTATTCTGAGTTTGAAGATTGCTATAAAGGATTAAGTTTTGGAATTGTGGGTGATGATGATTTTGTTAATATCCTAAGGAATTCATGGGGAATTTAGAGTGGAATACGACAAAAAAGAAGAAGGGACACTTTCTAAACAAGGAGTGACTAAGTAAGAGAGGATTTAATCTTGATGGGCATTACTTTATAATTGGTGTCTTAAACTGATATCAGGGACAGAAAACTTCAGACGCTTTCAGAATAATACATGGCAAATTTCATGGAGTGTCTGGTGAGTTCTGCTAGCCATTCTTCTAATAAAAATGCTCTTCGTGTATTTTCACTGGAAATTATTAAGGCTGTTTCACATACAAAAAGCCATTTTAAAAAATATTAAAATAAAGTTTCCTATTTTAAAATAAGAGGGAATTAGAATGCTAAAATGCCTGAAGGGGTATGTGCAAGAGAAAATTTTGTTTTCTGATGCATTGTGAAAAGCTTCACATTTGACTGCGGAAATGTGAATGGTAGCTTTCCTTCAGAAATTTTCTTTTAACATTCTTTGTCTTGTTTATTTTTTCTCATGCTGGTACTTAGCTTGAAAGAGAGCAGGTCATCCTTTTCCAGTTTTGAGGATGTCTGCTGTACTGAAAGTGCAGAGATGTTCACAGCATTTACCCCTTGACCTGTGCACCCTCTTGACTGATCTTGCTTTGTCATTTTGATCAGGCATCTGAAGCTGAGCATTGGATCTCAAAGGTTTTAGTAATCACGCATTTATTTTATAATGCATATTTTTCTTTCCTGTGTTTTGCTAAATGGTTTAAAAAATAATTTATATTTAAATATCTGTTATCTTTATATTGCTGGGATTTTTAAGCTAAAACATAGCAATTATATATTTTGTCAAACTGATATATAGCATCCCCTATCTATTCTGAAAGTATAAAACAAAAAATATTTTTAAAAGGTCCAAAACAACCACCTCTGCAACCACAAAAATTAAATTATAAATTAAAATATTCTTTTCTATTTCAAATAGTTCTGACAGGTACGCTTTTCAATGTAATACATCTTGCTAATTCTGTAAAATTCTTTGTGTTAAAAAATAAAAATACACAGTTAATGAGAGAGAGACGTTGATTTTCATACGCCTGTCACTGAAATTAACTGTATGTTGAACTGCATTTCTTAAGCCTATGCAATTAAAATATATAACTTTCCTCTAAGCTTGTCTGCCTGGTTTTGAATTTATGGTCTGTTGTTAAAGCAATCTTCCTCTGAGACAGAATTTGTGTTTCATAGAATTAAAGGGCAGTCCTGGAATGGATGCTGAAATAAGGGGCTTTGGTCCCCTGTGGCTGGCTAGCATATTCGAGATTTAGTACTTCCTTGTTCTAATAACTTGTGTGCTTTTATGTCTGGATTGTTTGACCATTGTATGGCCTCAAATGTAACAATATTGGAGGTTCTATTCTAAATCCTCAAATGAGGGATCTTGGGTGGGTTCTTTTGGGGTTGCAAAAGTCTGTACATGTTTTTTTACAGAGAAAAGCAGATTTTGTCAATGCATATTCTGAGCAAGAATTCTGACTCATGATTTTCTTGTTCCCCATTCTTGCTGGAATTTCTCTCACTGGAAAGGTTTTGTTAATTAGTATTCTTGGAACTGGTGATTCTGAGAAGGGCAGGTAATTCTGAGAAGGGAAACTTTAGCTGGTTGTAGAGGTTGTCTGCTCGTTAATGAGCAGACATTCAAATATCTGAAAAAATGCCAAGTCATATTTTTTTTAGTTTTTTAAAGAATCGTGCTCTATTTAGACTTTTTCACTTAGGAGAATTGTACCAACAGATAAAACTGTAGCTCAATTTAATGAATGAAAGTGATTGTGAAATGAGGTACTGACATATTTCTTTATGCAATGTTTAATTTTATTGTGAAGCTTTTAGGAAAATTGTTCCACATTTTCCTATGGAATAGAAAAATTCAAGACAAATAGATGTATTCTAAGTGGGTCTGCTTGTCAGAAGAAGCTGTATAAGTCATGTCTACTACAAATTTATTTTGTTGTTATCATGGAAATGAGGTGCTGTTATAAGAACATAGCTTTCATAGTCCTGTTTTTTTTTTTTTTTTTTTTTTTTTTTGAAGAAAGATCCTTAACAGGATAATCTAAGATAGATACTAAAGGCCAGAATTTTCCTGAAAATGAAAGCATTACTGTGGGAATTATGTGAAACCTGGTAGCTATGTAATTTCTATTAACTACAAGGTCATTTACACAGGTTCTGCTTGACCACCTTTCTCTCCTTTTATGATCAAGTGACCTGCCTAGTGGATGAGGGAAGGGCTTTGGGAGTTGTCTGCCTGGACTTGAGTAAAGTCTTTGATGCCATTTCCCCCAGCATTCTCCTGGAGAGGCTGGATGCTCATGGCTTGGACAGATGCACTCTTTGCTGGGTAAAAAACTGGCTGGATGGCTGGGTCCAAGAGGGTGGAGGTGAATGAGCCACATCCAGCTGTTGAACAGTCACTGGTGGTTTTCCCTGGGTTTGTAGTGGGGATAGTCCTGTTTAATACCTTTATTGATGATCTGTATGAGAGAATCAAGTGCCCCCTAGGTAAGTTTGCAGACTGTGTGGGAGTATTGGTCTGCTGGAGGGGAGGAAGGCTCTGAAGAGGGATCTGGGCTGGATCAATGGGCCGAGGCCAATTGTGTGGGGTCCTACACTTGGGCAACAAGGCCAAATGCCAGGTCCTAAATTTGGGTCACAACAATTCCATGCAGCACCACAGGCTGGGGACAGAGTGGCTGGAAAGTGGCCTGCTGGAAAAGGGCCTGGGGGTGCTGGTTGGCAGCAACCAAACAGGAACCATTGTGTGCCCAGGTGGCCAAGAAGGTCAGTGGCATTCTGGCCTGTGTCAGCAATAGTGTGGCCAGCAGGAGCAGAGCAGTGACTGTTCCCCTGTACTGGGTGCCAGTGAGGCCACACCTCACCAGTTGTGAGCCCCTCACTACAAGAAGGAGCTGGAGCATGTCCAGAGATGGGCAACAGTGCTGGTGAAGGGTCTAAAGAATAAGGGGCAGCTGAGGGGGCTGGGGTTGTTTAGCCTGGAGAAAAGGAGGCTCAGAAGAGACCTTATTGCTCTCTACACCCCCCTGAAAGGAGGCTGTAGCCAGGTGGGGGTTGGCCTCTTCTACTGGGTAACCAGCAACAGCACAAGAAGAAACGTGAGTTGTGAAAGCTGCAGTGAGGGGAGGTTAAGATTGGACATGAGGAAAAAAAATTCCACTGAAAGGGTGATCAAGCATTGGAACAGGCTACCCAGAGAGGATGGAGTAAGAAATGACTTAGCACATGGTGTTTAGTCAAAGGTTGGACTCTGAGATCTTTTACTGTCTTTTCCTACCTTACTGATTCTGTGATCAGTTGTTGCCTCATTAGATGTGATGTCTATGATGAATTTTTAATGGCATTCACAATAGTCAATCTTATTTTGCCCACAGTTTCTCATTGTCTAAACTTCAGATGGTGGCAAAGAATTCAAACCAAATTCTTCCCAAGGGTTGCCCACCATGCTTACTGTGAGTAGAAAAACACAGGAACTATTCAGACCAAGGTCTGTGGTATCTGATTTTTTATTAAGAGTTGTCTCAATGGCCTGAATAATTGTGTTATGACTTGCTCTTATGTACTTGTGAACATTTAATGAACTGAATTCTTTCCTTTAATCAATGCTTTGTAGCTTTAAAACCATCTGGGTTTACTGGGTTTACAAACTACTGGGTTTACTGTCTTTTAATGCATTTCAATTAAAGCTTTCTACATTTGCTATCTTTTTAAGAATTGCCCATGTTTTCCAAATTAGAGTGTGTTCTTACTTAAAGTGGGGTTCTCAAAGAAGATTCTTCACTGAAATTCACTGCTTAATAAACAGTTGTTATCTTCATGCCACCATGATTTACATTTCTGCTAAAAAGTTATAGCAATTTGCTGTAGTTGAGAACATCAGAAGTGCATTATGGTGTGAATGTATTTTGTTGTATTAGATGTGCAGGCTCCCAGAAGACAAGCAGAAATTAGTTAAGTGATTTAACTCCTTATTCCTAAGGTCTGTAACTACTTCATTAAGTGAATATGCACTGACACTGTAAGCTGGAATATTTAAGAGCACTTTGAAAAATCGAAGCACAGGCACACAAAGAGCAAA
The DNA here is from genome assembly GCF_035770615.1 of Melospiza melodia melodia. NCBI lineage: Eukaryota > Metazoa > Chordata > Aves > Passeriformes > Passerellidae > Melospiza > Melospiza melodia. Next base: position 67,270,218 of record NC_086197.1, read on the forward strand.
CCTGCAGTAGCTTCACTTTGTCTGCTAATGGAAATACAGCATCCTCACCATGTTTGGCTTTGTTGCTGAGAGGAGGCATTTTTACTGATTCACACTCAAAACCTCATTTCTCTTCCATAGGTTACTGCCAGGTGATCAAATTGTGTGCATGTTTGTGGCCAGAACAACAAAAAGATTAAAAACATATCTGCCACTGTGCGTTTGTAGGGACATGCTGCTTACTTTTGGAGTTTGGGTTTTTGTTTTTATGTGCATTGGTTATTTGGTTTGTTGGTTGGGATTTTTTGTTTATGCTTTTTTTTTTTTTTTTTTTTGTGTGAGAGTGTTTTTTGTGTTTTTGTTTTTTGTTTATTTGGTTTTGTGGTTTTATTTTTGGTTTGGTTTGGTTTTAAGCATGATATTTTTGCATAGTAAAAAAGCCTAGAACTGATTTCTGATATGTTGAAGAAAACAGGTAAGTTTCTGTGCCAGAAAAAAGGAAGGTAGAAAAATCACATGCTTTTTTTTTCCTTGATACTCTAATTTTTATCCTTCTTCTTTATACTTAGCAATTCAGAGAGCAAGTTAGTTCAGTACTTGCTTTTCATGTTGTTAACCATCTTGTCTTTGACAAGTTGAGTCAGAACTATTCAGTTGTAACCATCAGCTGTCTCCACTGATGCAAGAGGTCTGTTTAGGTATTTGTTTCACAGGGGACATTTCATAATATTAACCAGATTGGAAGATACTTAGGAAAGAAATTTGCTAAGACATTATTTGCGTGATGACCCAAGGAAATATCTTTATTTTGTGACTCCTCTACTTTTGTGGTGTCCCTTTTTGACTGTGAGGAACTTGAGGCCTAAAGTTGATAAAAAATACCTTTGAGCAAAAAAAAAAAAAAAAACCCTGAAACAAAGAGATGCTTATCACAGGTTTCTTAATGTTTATTAGAGCATCTGTTGTGTTCATCTGGAATTTGTAGTGTCTGACTACCTCTTTTCTGGGTATTTTTTTCCTCCTCTCTCATTTGTTACATATTGGGTGGAATTAATTGGATATGTGCACAGAAACTTCAGTATCAGCATTTGCTGCCAATGTCAGAACTTAGTGTGTCCAGTCTCCCCAGAGAAGCAGCTCCGAGATAAGAAAAGTAATAGCAATTTCTTTGTGGTTTGATTTTTTGCTCCATTCTCATGAAAGATGTTTAATATTTTAACAGCTTTTGTATGCTTTTTCTAACTCCTGTCTTCTGACCTTCTACTGTAATTTCCACTCCCAGTTTTACGAGAAAAGAGGAACCTTATAAATTCTGAAAAATGAAGGAAAACCGGTTTTTAAGAAGGTGTGCTGGGTATTTAATTAATGAGAATTTAATTTAGGTATCTAATTAATGAGAATTCTCCCTCTAGACACTCAGCATGGCTTTCAAACTGCCCTTTTGAGTCATCTCAAAGGATCTCTTTGCTGGACTCCTTCCCAGAGGAGCAAGACCTGCGAGGTTCTCTCCTGGGACAGCTGAGGCCAGCAGGCACAAGCCCTGGTGAGAATGGCTGCCCTGGTGGGGGCAGGGGCAGACCTGCCTGCCTGTCTTTGGGGTTGCATTCTTCTCCCTCAGCCTTGTTCACTTCTGCCTAGACCTGAGATAATAGTGTCACCTTTATCTTACCCCGATTTCCCTAAGCTTGCTTAACTCACACTCCAAAGTTCAGTGGTCAGAGCTTCTTTATACAGTTTTGCCAGAAAGGGCAAAAAGTGCTTCATAACAATGTTGAAGCCATCAGCTATAACATTTCAGTCTCTCACACCTTGGGCAGGGACACTTTCCACCAGACCAGGTTGCTCAAAGACCGATCCAGCCTGGCTTGAACACTTCAGCCTCTACTTTTCCACGTATTTCCGTTCTATGCCATGTCTTATATAAATCTCTCCATTGAGGAAGACTCCATAGCCTCTCTGGCAGTCTGTTCCAGTGCAGCCAACCATAGTCAACCCTAACCATAGCGGCAGCTTGGGGTTGAGCCTGAGGACCCCAGGAAAGTGGGAGGCCCAAATTGGGAAGGTGTGAAAGGAGCAATGCTGATGCTAAGCCGTGCTCTCCTTGGCATGCTTTTTCCAGCCCAGGTATCCCTGGAGCTGTAGGCTCTGTAACTCTCTAAACCCTAACACTAACCCTAATGGTGGCTGGGGGCTGAGGTGACATCCTCAGCACCCTGGGGGGCCCACACGAGGGGACAAACCTGCTTTGGGATGAGCATGCCTTAAATGATAACTGCTTTACACTGCTGTGTACTTCACACGGGGAAACCCCATTCTGCTATAGCAAAGCACAGGTTAATATCAGTGAAAGCTAAAATAACAGCTTTGGAGATGTATCTTAAAGCAACCTTCCTTTTTTTCTTACAACTTGTGTTGAGTAAGTGAACACTTAATCACTCCTGTGTCTAATTCTGGGATCCTATGATTTGTCTTGGCATGAATTAAATCCTGCACTCACAGTGGTAAAATTATTCCCCTGAAGTAATTTCTTTTGACAATAACATTTGCCTTGCAGATGCAGCGATTAACTGCAGGCTTCAGTTGTGAATACTGCAGTTGTTTTCATCCTCTACACATTCTTGAATTCTTCTCCGTTCTCAATGTTTCATGACCAAAGGAAATAGCAACAAAAGTTAAACCAGTGCTTTTATTTTTCCCTTAGAACAATAATTTTGCAAGTGCCTGATGTAGCAACACAGTTTAAACCAAGATATTCTGCTTTTTATGGGCTTAATATGCTTTTGAGAGGTATCTGTTCTAGATATTATTGTTGCATAGATCAAAGTAACCACAGGAAATAGGCACTCTAAAAATTCAGTTATTTATTTATTCAAACCAGTGCAGTTAGAATCACTTGTCAGTGCCAGATAATTAACTTTCCATATTCTTCATGTTTATTTTTTGATACTTTTCCTCTTGCTTGAGACTATGTGATTTCTAAGTTCTCTTTCCAGTTTTATCTTGGTATGCCTCCAAACTTTTCTTTTGGGAGCATCCTTCTTGGAAATGAGCTTCTTCAGTAACACCCATAATGCTAAAATATGTTCAGAAATAATTCAAAATATGAACTAACATCCAGGAAGAAAAGTCCCTGGGGAAAAGGATAGGAGACAGGACAGATAAAAGCCATTATTAGCTGCAATGGCATTCCAAGTCTTTAATATTTTTTGTTCATTCATATCTTTTGACTTTCCTCTTCCTTCTGGAACACCAGTCATAAAGAAAAGCCTACCCTGCAGTGCATGGTCCATGTAAATACTCTTCCTTCACATTAAGTCAGAAGAGATCTGCCTGGAAGAGATTTTACAAGGCTGTCTACTCCATTCTTCTGTATTATCTGAAAAAACCCCACTTGTGCTGCTTTCTCACTTGTGATGGAGACTCCACCACATTCCCAGGTAATCTGTTCTGTTGCTGGTACAAGTTGCCTGTTGATTGACCTGAATATTTCTTGCTATGGTTTAAGCTGATTACAGTTACTGCTAGCCCATCCTTCCCTTATGTAACAGCTTTGAAAACTATTATTACATCCCCTTTGATCTGAAGTCTGCTAAATGTGGCTGTTTAGGGAAATTGCATTAACAGGACAGATTGAAGACCATTCTCATTTTCCCCCCATAAGTGCCAATGGTTACTTTCCTTGTGTTGAATTCAATGTTCTACACGAGGTGCGGTGCTCTGGTTAAGGTCCTGCCACTGAGGTACTTGCATTATGTAGCTTACTTTTATATCATATGTCTTTCCTCCCTCTCTCTTTCCTTTCACAACCTGGTTTTATTAAGTCTTGCTGACATTGTGGCTTTAACTCACAAATTTTCTTCTCAAGAACTGCTTTCTTCTAGCATTATTTCAGTTGAAGTGAAAGGGTGAATGCTACCATGCTTTGAGATATGGGGAGATGTTGTTGCTGGAAAATCTGGTGTGTGTGTGTGTCTCAGTTTTGTGGGAGCTTTGTGCTTATGCTTCTTTTCAGGCTCCTAACAGGTTTGCATCAGCTTTACCTGACTAGAAGTATTATTTCTCCTTCCCAGTTTAGCTTCATAGGATACCTGTTAGTGAAATCCACAGCATAAACATGGAATCTTTAATGGAAAATAAAGAAGAACAGAACAGTTTTATTGTTTTTAATCCTTACTTTTTTAAGAGCAGGGCTAAGGGTAAAAGGAAGCCAAACCAAAATGTAAGGTGTTTAACAGCAGCTTTTGTCAGGTGCTGTATGTAAATAGTCTCTTATGCATTTAAAAAATGTAATATAATTATGTGTGTAGGAATTTATTAGAATAGGTTTTACCATTGCTTATTTTTGATACCATATGGAAATGGAATCTATGGAAAATACTTTGTTTCAGCTCAAAATATCTTTATTTTGAGACTTTGAGATATGTGGCAATCCCTGTTGCAGCCTGATGCACAGGAATGCAGGTAAGACAAGCCAAAGCTTGCTTCTCTACAACCATGTTTAAGATGTAGGATGTCTATTTCCTGCTCCTCTCTTTTCTTTTTTTACTTAAGTTAGGCTGCCTCTAACTGGGTGAAGTGAAAGGTTTTATTCAGTGAACATAGTGGAGGACTGCTGTTTCCAGGTGAGATTTTTCTTCAGCCCCCTTGTCAACTTGCTACTGTATTAATGTCTGCAGTGCCTTCCTCCTCCTCCTCCCTGTGAAGTTACTACCATAAATAATACATAAATCTGTGAACTGCCTTTCACCCTGAAGGAGTAATCCACAAGGTTGCTTTAGACACTAGTCAGGATTATGTCAAGATTACTAACATTTTAGCCTTCTTTTTGGCTTAATTGCATTTTTCTCTCACTAAAATAAAAGGAGTACTAAAAACTGTAGCTGTATTAGTTCCAAATAACATGGACTACAAACTGTTCCTTTGCATTTCTACTTCAAAGACTCTACTTCAGTCTTTTTGATAATTTGTTAGATTGAATTGTACTCTTGGGCTGTAGAGACTATTTGATAGCAGCATGAATGTAGGTTGTGAATTCTTAACATATCTATGAGCAATTTAAAGGTGGAAAAAGATGTTTTTTTAAAAAATCAATGCAGAATGAGGACAACATCAGTTTAGACTGAGTTTTAGTTGTTGGTTTCTAATATCTGTCTTGATAAAAAGTGTTTAGTAGCATCAAACAAGAATTGGTATGATAGGTGTCAGTTTAGGTAGGGATCTATTAAAATGTAAATGGAGGCTGGTGTCGTGTCTGTGCTTCTGGAAATGCCTTATGTCCTCTCTATAGCAGGAAGCTGATTGTCCTGTCACCAAAACAGGAGGTGGACATGCTTTTCCCTTTAGAAGAGATGATCAACCAGAGGACTTCTTGCCCAGCTTGAATGCATTTTGCCTATGGGAAGGGCTGGGTGGCTGTAGGGTGGGAGCTGGCACATGGAACTTCCCCAAGAAATTTTCAAAATTAGTATTAAAAGCTTAAGCCAAGGAGTTATTAAAACATGTAAATGAACCTGATAAGCAGTGCTCCTTTTCCCCTCCCCCAGGATTTGCATAATATTCACATTAATTATGATACTGCTAGATTTTAAATTAGAGCTTCCTTTTATGGAGGAGGAGTACAAATCTTTTAGTCACAGTAGTGGGAGAAATTTAAAGGTATATTTAAGTCAGCAGCTCTGCTCTCAGAGCATCTTTTTGCATTTTTTCTTCTACTCTGCCTCCCCTTTTGCTGCTGAATCTCTTTGAGCTGGGACATCAGTGACTGTTTCATTAATGTGCTTTCTAGCTTTGAAGAGCCTAAAAGATGTGTCACAGCCTGAGCAAGACACAATGCACACCACTACATTGGGATATAATCCTTGCCTCAGAAAATTTAAAATATGAGTTGGAAAAAAATATGAGACCTGGAAGACATGAGGATGGGAGACAGGGATATTATGTTAATGATACAAACAGCCCACTTTTAATGTAATAGCAAGCATCTCAAATTGCATCCTGCTTAACAAGTACCTATGGCAGCAATTTATAGTGTGAAAAGATTACTGAAGAGTCAGAGCCAATCTTCAACTCTGCATAGTCTAGCAGAAACACTAAGATACGTCCCTAGATAGGTAGGGGTTAAAAATATTACAAGGATTTTCTTTGTTTAGGCAATTTTCAAGCAGATATTTAGAAGCCATTATTTTTTAGAGAGGTCCTTTGAATCTCCCATGTGATATTTCCTGGCTGCATAAAATTCTATAAAAAACAATTATTACATGATATAAGAATACTTTTTGTTACATGAGAATACTTCTTCCATTTGAATACTGAATACATGACAATACTTCTTCCAATACTTCTTCCACTTTGACAGTGACATTTGTAAAAAAATCTAATAGGGAAGATTTTGCTGGCTTTGTGTATGTGCTGTTGTGAACCTTGATCTTGAGAAAAAGCAGATGAGGACCTGAGTGGAACACAATGACAGCAAGGGGCTTCCCTGTGCACAACTTGCAAGCAGCTGTCTTGCACATTTAAGTGGTGTTCCCAACTACAGCTCATTGACCTCTCTCTCTCTGCCAGTCCTCTTAAAGGCCAAATTGCAAGCTAAGTAGAAGCGTGAAAGTTACAGAACTGGCACCTTGAATTCCCACCAGAAGCTGGTAGGAAGTTTGTACCCATGCTGCATATGAGCTGGGATCTTGAAGTGAAAATGTCTTCTTAAAAAGGGATATTAAACTTTCAGGACATTTTAGCCTGCGTGCTTTCAAGCTGGAGGGAAATGGAGGTTTTACAGCAATCCATTCTCAAGAAAAGGTGTCATGAGAGTTGTGGCAGAGTCTCAGTTAGTCCCTGGCAGGAGTGTGCTGATTTAGGCAGCTGTTTTAGGGTACCTCTGTTGTCACACTCTTTAGGCTGCCTGCTTATTCCAAAGAAAAAGCAGAGCCTTCCAGAACTTTAAGGCACGTATTGTTCTCTTTCTGAATATGTAAAAGTTTATGGAAATCACCACAGCGATAGTGACCAGCAAAAGTGAAGTGAGTATTTACTCTTTCTGTCTGACACAGATGTTAGAGGTTGATCCCCATTTCCCTGTTTCTATGGCTGAACGGATCAGATCAGTCTAGGACCTGTCTCCTACTGCAGGAGTTGTGCAGGGTCTCAGATAAGACTGTTTATGCCCTGCTGGCCCCATTCCTTCAGTCCAGGCACATCCCTCCACATCTCCACTTACACCCAGGACAGGTAGGTGGCTGTGGCTGGTGTTTTGTTGGTTGTGTTGTACCTCCTGTCCCCAGGAGGTGTGCTCAACAGTATTTGCTGCAACAGCAGCCCCTCAGCCTGCACCTACTCCACCTTGGTCCAAACCAGCTCTTTTTTTTTATTTTAAGGAAGGTATACTTCTTCTAGAGCACTGCAGTTCAAAACAAATTGGGAAAAGATCTCAAGGGTATCAAATGTTGCTGAAATGTTTACAGGATCAGTATGGACATGGCAGGTCCTCTGACAGCTAAGTGTAACAGTCAGTGTGACCAATGTGGTTTTACTCTGTGACTAACTATATAACCTGACTTGTTCAAAGACATAGAGAAACCTGCAGTTTTACAACCTTGTATTATTTTCCTACTACTAAGAAGGGCTACTAACTCACAGTTAGTTAGGCTGTTTCTGGCAAGACTTCCCACCTCAGCATGACCTTGCACCGCTGTTTAAGGTTCACTGGCACCTTTTCTCTGAGGAGGAAATGCTGATAATGCTGTCTGCAGTGGATCTGGTGATTCCTATCTGGTCTCCCCTGTCTTGTAGGGTAATGGTTCCAGTTTATGGGTCATAGCAGAAATCTGTAGCAGCACCTCTAACTTTGGCAGGCAAGACCTCAGCACAGGCAGAGGAGATGCTGTATTTATCTCTTGAGAATGCTGTTCTGTTTCCATGGCAGTAGACAGCTCAGTCCAGATTTGGGCAATCTTGTCTGCAAAGTAGCACAAAAAAAATTGGAGAGGAAAAACTTGACTGCAGCTGAATGGAGGCAGTCAAAATTAATCAAGCTTGCATGCACTGAGATTGGGTCTGCCATGAGAGACTGCAGAAACTAAGAAGAAACCTCTTTGCTTCCCATACTGCTCAGGCATCTGATTTCAAATCTGCCTGCCTCGGTCAGTGATGCTCTGTGGGAGACTTCTGTGCCTCAAACTCTTGGAGTTGCCTTTCTAACAGGTAAACTATAGCTATTCACAGTGGGAAGACAAAAGTGTTGCAAAACAGAATTATTAAACTTTGCATCAATAGTAGAAAATTATTATTACAAAGTATCCTCTATACACTGATAATCAATTAAATCACTGCTGCTCCAGGGTTGCCTCAATGATCATCAGTGCAAACATCTTCAGAAGATGATGTATTAAAGCATATGCCTGCATTCTTGAGGCATTTGTGTTATGGTCTCTTCCTAAAAATTAACAAAAAAGAATGGAGATTGCTAGTCATGGGAAGGAGGAAGATGATAGATGAGGTTTCCAGTTGAACTTTGGTGAAACACAGAAACTAGGTGTAACAATGCCAGTCACCTGAAAACCTCTGTGCTCCTTATAGTGTGTTTCCATGGCTTTTGGTAGCATGTGAGGGAGGGTGTGCTGACTTCCTCAAATAAATCACTGTCATATGTAGATTATGTCTCAGATTTGAACTGATTTTAGAAGATTAGTAAAAGCTAGAATTAACTGAAAGTTAGAATTAACTGATCATAAGACTCCTTCCAGAATATTTTATTGAATGGACCTAATCTTTTAAAAACACACACTATCTGTTCAATAACTGCTTGGATATCAATTAGGTAGTAGATAGAGTGTATGCTGCATGATAGATAATTTAATTTACCAAAATACAAATTTAAAGGTCTCTTTTTGATTTTTTTCCCCTACAAAATACATCCAAGTCAGTTCAATCACTTCAAAGACTTAGAAACTAAATATCACTTTAAATTTCTTTGCAAGGTTGTTTAGTGGTACATATACAGTCCTCTATAAACTGGGTGTTTCTTGATACAGTCTTTGCCAGTGAAATGAAACTGACAGATGTTTCAGAGCAAAGTGTGTTACAGATGTTCTTGTTTTGTTTAGGGTTGTTGTGGTTGTGGTTGGTTTGGGATGTTTTGGTCTCTGTTCTGATGAGACTTCTAAAATTAGTTAATAAGGCACTTCTGTTTAAACAAGTTTAGTTCTTTCTGAGCACGCTCTTCTGTAGCTGAAGAAACCTAATTGTCCTGCAATCTAGGTGATTGTTCATTATTTATATTATATGAATGCTTAAGACTTGCAACCAGATGAGGACCTCATTATAATGACACAAAGTTTTATTATTTATGTGTTGCCCAAAAACTTCAGTTAAAATTAATGAGAGGGATAATAAATGGAAAATCACAGAAATTTTAGAAGCAGAATTCCCCAAAATTTTCACGAGACTGACAGTAAACAGAAACTCCTCCAAGTTGGTGGAGGCTACCTTGGGTCTGCTGGCCATGCTATAAGACAAGATACACGGCTTTGGCATTTCCCCATTTTCCATCTGTCTGCACTTTCCAGATAGAAACAGAAAGCTTTATTCCTTTTGAATGAGGAAAGCTTGTACCTGAGAGCTGTTGGAGGTACTGCATTCATTTTCCTGTCTCTTGGGTCTCTGTATGCTTGACGAGCACATTCCAAGACCTGTTTCTTTCAGTCTCCTTAAGTACTACGAGCACCTGGAAGAAGCTCAGTCCATGTATTTACACTTGAACTAAGGAGTAAATGGCTGTGGAGGAGCTCAGTACTGCTCTCACTGCCTAATGAGTCTTTACAAAGACACTGTCTCGCTGAGAGGTGCCAGACCCTTAGAAGTGGCTTCATGTCCTGGCTAGTTACAAATGAGAAAAACACATCACTGACCTTTCCCTGAAATTGAAGGAAATATTCAGGATAGATAAAAAATTCATTTCAACTGTTTTAGCACTGGACACTAAAAAATGTAAGTGTGGACAGAGCCTGAGGCAATATCTCCTTTTATAAGCAGAATGTAATATCCTAAAGCTCTTGAGAAAATCTGCATCCCACAAACATGAATCAGCACTGACGAAGACACTTGAATCACAGCAGAAGCAGGTGAGTAATCTTGCCTTCCACCATCTTGCATTGCTAATGCCTCTGGCATTGGTACTGGGCGGGAAAGGACACCCCAGGGTCATGAAGGAAAAAGGCAGTGACTTGAAGATTCTGGTGAGGACTGGGCAAAGGCCATGTGCTATTTACCCCTGATCTAAAGGAACAGTGGAGTGGTGACAGTTTGTAAGGGAGAGTTTCACCAGGTGAGAGCAGGTACCTGTGAGAAGAGGCACCTTGGATCTGAACCTCTGTGAGCCTGGAGGAGGTGATCTATTGGAAAGGCTGCACTTGTCCATGTCTGTTCATGTAGCATCCCAGGCAAAACAATACTGAGGTGGGGGATTTTCACCCTTGGACACCAACCTCTGCCTTTCTTTTGAAGAGAGAAACCCAAAGCCAGTTTAAATGTACACACACTTTAGAATTCCATCCCCACCACTGGCAGGGGGGGATTATTAGGCAATGAAATTAGTGCTCATCTGTACTTTTTTCTACTGTGTCATCTCTTCTCAGAGGACCCCAGTCTTGTGCTCACTATTTTTAATTTCCTTGATAAGTGTAATATACAAGAACTTTTTCCAGGTTTTCATTTTTTAATGAGAGATACCACATTCCCCAGAATTTCACAGGGAGCTGAAATGTAAGAGAAAGCATATGAAGCACACCTGTCTGTATAAAGCCACTCATATGGAGAGCTCTTGTGTGCTAGTGTGGAACTAAGAGTAGGCTGACTTCATCCCAGCTTTCACATTTTGTACGTCTTTCTTGTCCAATCTTACTTTTATTCATATTTCTCTACAATAAGACGTTTTTCAATAATTATGTGTTATTGATCAAACCAAGCTTATGTCTCAACTGCCTTAAAAAATGCAATCCTATACTGGAATTTAAAAACAATAATAATGATCTTTCTGCTAGTTTTGTTTTGAGCTTCATCCAATTTAACTACACCATGGCTCCTTACAGTTTTATTTCAGAGATGTTTGCTTAATCAATTAATTCAGGGTTTTTTGCAGTTTCAGAGTAAGATTCTGACTGATCATCAGTGTACTTCAGTATAATGTGGCTGCCATGTTCTGCAAGATGTATAATGAATTAGTACATGTAATTGTAAAGAGTAGAGATGATTATAAATAATAAGGGAAAATAACAAAATACATGAAAGAAACAAGTAGAGGCTTAATAAAATGTTAATGACAGTGGATACTTAAAATGATTTACTTAATGATTGATATAAATAGATCATATTTTATCTTTTCACTGTCTTCAGTTATAAGTTTTGATTGTAAAATTGATTATTTTTTGTTTCCCAATTCAACATCGTATGAATAATACAAAATAGTGATCTGCACTAGAAAAACTTGGTGGCTTCAACCCCTCATGTCCTCCTCAGGATGGCAGATGTTATCTGGCCAGGTTATCCTTCCCAGGGACCCACTAGTTAACAGGGACACATCTCCTCCAGAAGGTGATTCAGAGCACGACTTTAGCTGAGGTAAACTGTGTTTGTCCTCAAGTTTGCTTTTCTTTTGTGCAAATCCCTACTTCCATTTACTCTTGTTGTTAGACAGCTGGTAACCCAATGAGTTTGCATTACAGTACTCAAGCTTGCACAAAGAATGATTGCTCCTAGTAAATAAAATGCTCATTTGCCCGGGTTTTCTCACAGTGATCATTACATCTAATTTTATTGCTTTGCTGGTGGAAACCATAACATAGGACCTTTCCCTTTGTAAATGAATTATTAGCCAGCAGGGAAAATCAGTTGTGCACTTCTCAGTATCACTCAGTTCCTCAAATAAAGCCCCAAATTCTGAGCTACAGAAATGTTTTTACTTATATTTTAAATGAATATGTTTGAGCATGTGTGTAAATAGTTTTTGGGTTTGTTGGGGGTTTTTTTCCCTTTGTAGACATATTTCATGGTAAGGCTCACTCCACAGACACATTTCTCTCTCTTACATATGTCTCATGCTTTTACTCTTACTGGAAGCACTGAGGAGTGCAAAAATTCAGGTCAAACTCTTGTAAGGAGGAAATTAATTCATAAATGTCACTATGTCTACGTAGGATATTGTGATTCAAGAAAATTTCAGCTCTGGAAAGTCAGCATCTAACATAATTTCATCCTTCATTGAGAAGTCTGCCACATTATGAAACTACAAGGAAGAATGACACACAGAGAAATTAACAGCATTATATTTAGTAACAGACAAGTTATAGAATGTGAAATTTTTTATATGACTGAAGGACTATTATATTCTGGAGGAGACCATTCCTTTTCTTACCAACTGGCAAAAATTCTTTCTATTGCTTATTCCCACCATGCAATAAAACCCCCTGCATGCTTCATAAGTCTGAAGTGTCAACCAGTTGGTCATAAAAAAATGCCTTCTTCATGGCAATGGCATTACAGGTATGACTGTAAAGATATTGTTTATGAGATGCCACCCTTGTTAGTCTCAGGTTTCTTAGGATTTTGGGTGGGTTGTGAGGGGTTTTTTGCGGGGGTGGTTAGTGGGGCTGGGTTTGGGGTGGGGTTGTTGATTTTGGTATTGTTGGGGCTTTTCATTTGTTTTTGTTTTGTGTGGTTTTTTTCTGGAGGGGTCAGCTTCTTAACTTGGGCACAGATGTGGGACCTGAGCAGATGGTGACGGTTCAGAAGGAAGTCCTGGTACTCTGTGATGATACAGTTTGTGTAGTGTTTTGGCAGCTACTGCCACCCTATGGTTTTCCATAATGGATGAATGCTGCAGAGCTTTAATGCATTGCATTTCTCCAGAAACCTCTTGTAGGTCAGAGAGAAGACAAAGGATATTCCTTTTGTCTTACTCACTCCTCCTCTATGTCCCCTTTTCAGAAAAATCCCATCTGCAAAGAAAATCAATTACGGCATGAGAGGCCATAGGTGGCATTAGGATGGTAGAATCTTTTCCACTGCATTTACAACTATGTAATTGAATATTAATTTTGGTTCCAAGGGTTTTCACTAACTGATTATATCTGCTTTGGCAGGATAGATTTTACTCTTTTTATTTAAGGAACTTCAAAACGTACATCTGGAGAAAGCTTCCAAAACCCATTTCTTAAAGTTACTGCTGCTTTGGGAGCCTGTGTTTACATCATGGATGCCACATATAGACAGATCTGGGTTAAAGCAATCTGGTCTAAGCAGAGTGTCCTCAGAGCATAGCTTCCAGCAGAGCTCTGCCCTCCAGACACCAGCAAGTGCCCAGCCACAGGCTCTGATGCGGAAGGAGGACGTTTCAGACACCATTATTCCACTCATTGCCCTCCTTCAGGCAAGCAAATACCCTTTGCGTGGAGGAAGACTTTTTTATTCTTTTGAGGAAGCAGCAAGAGGGATCACCTCTCATGTTGTATATCTTCTCTTTGGGACTGGAAGCTTCTTTCACTTTTACCAACCCGGCTGAAACCAGGCAGCAGTGTAGGCTGTAGAAAATAACTCAGCTGGCTTGGAGGCAGAGATATGGGACTCTCTCATATATTATAAGTGCACAGGCATCGGTTTCCCTCCCATATTATTGAGAACTCTCAAGTTTCATCCCCTCTGCCACACCCAACCTCACACCTATGGAGCGCACGAACTCTGAAGTGCACCCACGGCTCTTTATCTTTCTTAGCCGACATGGGAACTGGATGTCCTCTCCTTAAGCCGGATCCCAAACCCCGCTGCCGGCCGGCTCCAGAGCCGGCTCTGGGGCTCCCCGGAATCGGGGCACTCACTGCCCGCCGCAGCCGCGGTGCCGGTACCCCCCGGCATCCCTGCCCGCCCGCCGGGCTCTGCGGGCGCTCCGCGACCCTCCTGGGGCCGGGCAGCCCCTCTCCAAAGCCACCTGGAGCTACGGCTCATTTCCCCGCATCTCTCCGAAAAAGAGCTCTTCTCAGCCTCGCTCCCTTCCCGCGTGCTTTACTCGAGTGAACCAAATGTCCGTGTATCAGGAGCGGAGGTGGTGCCTTTTGGGAAAGAGGCAGCGTTTGCGTTCGCCGTCGCCTCCGTGCACCCCCGCCCGGCGGGCAGTGCGGGACCGGAGGGGTGTGTAGGGCCGGCTCGGCCGCCCTGCCCCCGCCCCGGGGCGGAGCTGCGGCCCCAAATGAGGAGCGATTTCACCTTTGGGCTCGTCTTCCCGGAGCACCACTGGAATTACGGCCGTCCCGGTCCCCGCTCATGGCTCTGCGCTCCGCCGGTGGTCCCCGCTGCCAGCCCCGACGTGGAACGGCCGCATCCCCCCTGTAAAATGCGGGGAGCGGGATCTCCGCGCGGGCGGCGGGAGCCGCTGTTACGCCTGTCGGAGTTGAGCACGGAGGGAGGTGAAACAGCCACCTGAACGCGGAGAAACACCCGAACCCACAACAAGTAGTCTCGCCTGGCAGAAGCCGCTGTCGCTGCTCCGGCAAAGGTAGCGGCGGGGCGGCGGGAGGAGCGCGGGGCTGGCGGGGAGCGGGAGGCTGATCCCACCTGCCCTTCCCCGAGATGCGCGCTCGCCTTCGTGATTTGTCTGAGAAAGTAGCGAGCCGAGCTCCACACAGACAGCTTTTCCCAGAGTATGCCTGCTGCCTGCGCTGGTGGGGTGCTCTGTATTTCTTCCCAAAAAGCAGCCCTTTCCTCCCTCCCACGGTGGGGGTGGGGAGGAAGAGAAAAATATCTAAGCCTTCTTTTTTCCCCCTGGTTAAGCTGTTAGGACAATAAAAGATAGATGCCCATTAAATAATTAACCGTACACTTTCTGTTCCATCAGCTCGGTTCACACGGCCCCGCGAGGGAGAAGGGGGTGGGGACGGTGGCGGATCCATAGGCGGTCGAAGCAGCGGCAGTGCCATTTCGGTAGCCTGCTTCCAGGGGAAGCGGGAGGCAGCCCGGAGCTGTGCCCGGAGCGGGCAGGCGGCACAGCCCTTCGCGGCAGAGCGAGCGGAGCTGGCCGGCGGTGGGTGCCGGGCCGGGCCGGGAGGGCTCTCCCGGAGTGCGGGTCCGCGGGAGGGGTCTGGGACAGGCCGTGACCGCGGGGAGCGGTGCTCCTGCGGTGGTTGCTTGTGGGGCTTCTCCTCGATTTCTTCTGTTTGCGTTTAAGGCAGAGGCTCGTTCCCCGCGGACCTGCCGGCGACCGGCTGCCCCCCGCCCAGCGACCGGCGCGCCCCCCTCCCGATCCGCGCCGCCGCCTCCCGCGCTCTCCCCAGTCATGTCCCACCCGGAGCGATGGGGAAGCTCGAGGACAACGAGAGGGTGATCCTCAACGTGGGGGGCACGCGGCACGAGACCTACCGCAGCACCCTGAAGACCCTGCCGGGGACCCGCCTGGCCCTGCTCGCCTGCGAGTCCCAGAGCGAGTCCCCGGGCGGCGAGGAGCCGCCGCCGCCCCCCAACCCGCCGCTGCCTCCGGCGGGCGGCTGCCCGGAGCCCGGCAGCGGCTGCAGCCCCCGGGGCAGCGGCGGCGCCAGCGAGTTTTTCTTCGACCGGCACCCGGGGGTCTTCGCCTATGTGCTCAACTACTACCGCACCGGCAAGCTGCACTGCCCCGCCGACGTCTGCGGGCCGCTCTTCGAGGAGGAGCTGGCCTTCTGGGGCATCGACGAGACCGACGTGGAGCCCTGCTGCTGGATGACCTACCGCCAGCACCGCGACGCCGAGGAGGCCCTCGACATCTTCGAGGCACCCGACCTGCTGACGGGCGAGCCGCCCCCCGACGGCGACGACGACGACTTGGCCGCCAAGAGACTGGGCATCGAGGACGTGGGGGCGGCCGCCGAAGGCAAGGGCGGGCGCTGGCGGCGGCTGCAGCCCCGCGTGTGGGCGCTCTTCGAGGACCCCTACTCGTCCCGCGCCGCCAGGGTAAGCGCCGCCGGCCGGCGCTCCCAGCGGGCGCTGCGGAGGCCGCGGGGCTGCTGGGGCCCCCGAGCGGGAGCCGGCGTGGCGGGGAGGCTGCCCCGCTCCGGGCTGCCTGCAGAAGGGATGCTTTGGTGGGCCGCTGCAAGGGGCACGTCGGCCCGCGTGGGGTGGTGATGCTTGAACCCGGTACAGCTGCAGGCAATGTCAGGCAGCACGGGGGTCCCGCTGTGCCAGCATCCTTCCCATGGGAGTGTGCGGGGCTGAGGAGGGAGCTGTGCCCCGAGAAGCCTGCAGGGGAGCCCAGAGTCACCCCCTGGCTTGTGTGGGGTGTGGAGGGGGTGACTCACTCACTGGTGGACCTGTTTGTGTGTGGGTGTGAGCAGGAGCAGCCCCAAGGCATCCTCATCCTCCCCGAGCGCCTGCGTGAACGTGCCTTTGGGGCCGGGGCAGGTGGCCTGAGGTCTCGGGTTTGGGGTCAGGTGGTGACAGTGACGCCGGAGAGCGACCTCAGTCCGTTCTGAGCTTTGCTCTGTCTGCACTGGTAGGTGATCCTGGTTCAACAAAGCAAATGTGACAGGGGGTCACCCTGGCTCTTCCTCCATTGATTTCTCAGGGTGACCCTGACTGGCTCAGTGACTGAGGGACTGGGGAGAAGAGAGTAAGTGATCATACTGACTTTCTTTTACTTAGATAGGGGTTTTAGGTTTTTATGCTCACTACTTCATACTTCGATGAGTTGGATTTTTGTTCTGTCTTTTCATTGCAGTTCTCAGGGGTGATGAGGGTTTGCTTTCTAACTCAGGGCTTTGTAGCAAACAAATAGTTGTAATTCCTTTGAGAGAAATATGCAGTGGTGTCTCTAATTTAACCAGAACAGCAACCACCAGCAAATCCTCCCTCCAATACAAGACAAAGGACTTGTAACAGGAAATGCTTGATTATAAAATGGCAATAAGTATTTTATGGCGTATTTATCAGGATTTCCATGAAGTATTCAGAGCTAAACCTCATTTTGCAGAAAGTGTAGTTATGGTGGGTGTAATCTCCTAATCAGTTCCACTTATTCTGCTGGCAGTCTCATAGATGTGCACTTAAGTTTGTGATTTAGTGACTTCTGGAATTGTACCCCATGGCATGATGCAGTTTCTGCCCGCTCACCCTATGAGCTTATTGAGGTAAGTTAAACTGAAAGTAAAGGTCCTCACACTTACTACTGTCACTTACGGAGTGCCAACGTTGTTTATGTTTTTGAAGGTTACGTACCAGTATGTTTTCCCTCAACAGCTGGCTCCAGTTGATTCTTAAAATATGTTTTCAATAAAGAATGGGTTCTGAAGAAAAGTTACCAGAAGTGTCTATCTTTGCTCCTCAGAGCATACTCGCATCTCAGCTGTCGGGATCCTAAAGAAAACGTGGCTGTCATTTACCTGACAGACTGTAGTGTGAGCAGTGATTGCCCTGCAGGTTTTCTTTCACCTCCTGTCTTGTGGAAAGTTGCTGACAGTGTCAAAACTGCAGCTTTTATGACAGAGAATCTTCCTGCTCAACTTTTCTGGAGAACTGAGGAGTACGGAGTAAGTGTTAAATGGAAGATACCAGGAGAAGTAGGAAGGTAGGTATGCTGTTGTGCCTTGGAGTTGAAGTTGGCTTTTCAGTCAGGAGCTATAGGCACTTGCTTTCCAAATTTTCCATCTGTACTAGGTCATCCTGAACCATTAGTGGCTTGGGTGAAGATATTTCAAGTTTACAAAATGAATACTGTAATTAATACTATAGTAGGAAATTGCAGCACTGCAGTATTAATCTCTTCGAAGACAAGAGTATTTACCTTTTTATAACTTAACTGGTTTTAAAGATTTTATTGTGATTTCAAACCCAGGCAGCCAGAATAAGGCAGTGTCAGAGCCATAATAACAGCGCGTCTAAGTCTGTAATTTCATTTTCTGAAGATCTACACTTGATCTTTCAGGCAGGGAGATAATTTCGAGAATTTCTGGTGAGTTTTAAAGCATTAAAGTGAATTTGTATTTAAGGACTCGCATGCACTTAGTAAGCACTCTTGAGCACAGTAATTTAAGGTGATGGTAGCCATAGTTTGGAATGAGACATTATGTTTTTCCACACCTGAAACGAGAGCCCTTATTTTCCCAGTATTCTGGCAAATACACTCTTGTTTTATGTCAGCTGAGATGATGACTAACTCTGAAAACATTTGAGTGAAATCCTGGGCTTACTGAAATCAAGACAAAACTCTGTGAACATCAGTCTTTGCCTCACAGTGTTAGTTACTGACTCATACACCACTGAGATTATGGTGGGGCTGCTTAGTGGTAAACTTTCCTAAGAACTGTGATAATTATTTTCTTTTAGCATTACTGATTTAGGTTCACTAGTGTCTTTTTTGGGGAATTATGATGCTGATAAAAATAGGGTATTTTCTGTTAATGAAATGGTACTTAATATTTGTGATTTTCTTTATTTGAAACTGTGATCTCTAAAAATAGAAATTTATAGAAATTCAAATATAAGTTGCCATGGTAACCTCTTTGGGGATAGTGCACGCACAAGATTATTCTAGCAAGACCATCCAGTGATGTTATATAAATAGTGGAACTAGTTTGTTGACAAGAAGGTTTAGTTTAGTCGAGATTCTAAAAAAATTCAACTTTTAGTGCGTGCAGTTTGGTAGTCAGATAGTGACATCTACTAAACATGGGGTTTGTAAATATGAAATACAATCCATGTATATATGATTGCTTTGAAACCTGCAACACTTCCCTTTGTTTCCCAAGTTTAGGAGTTAGGTCTGAATATTATTTCCGTCCTCATGTTATCGTTTTGGATTTCACAGACCGTGAAATGAAATTAGAGTGCAGCCGTACTCCTTTCACTCCACACGTAATGGAACGATCATTCACAAAAGGCTGTTTGACACAATGTTGTTAATGTAGATGTGGAAATCTACTGGCATAAGGTGCTCTCACAGGAGGAGGAGTGCTGGGTGACTGAATCTTTGTGTGTTGGTTTAAACCTGTCTGAAACAGACACCTTATCTGACTAAAACCTGTGCACTGTTTTGTTGGTTAATATCTGTGAGTGATTTTGGTGTCCAGTGGCTCCTAGGTGCCAGGCACTTGTTTGCATTAGTAAAGTGCAAAGAAACATCTAAGTAGTTTGTAAGAAAGCACAAGAGGCAATATTAAGTGCTGAGTTCAAAAAGTGTCTGCAGGTGTCCAGCGGGGACTGGAATGCCAGTGCTCATCTCAGATATCATATTTCAAAGTAATTACCTCTAAAGCCTTTTTACTTTTGAATAATAGCTGTAAAATGATGCTGTTTAAAGATGTAATTAGTATTTGTCATTGATTTTTCCTAAGAATTATAGATTACTCCTGTACTGGGTGCAGGAATGCAAAAATGGCCCTGAAATTCACCAGGTCCATAGCTATATATCCTTAATGTTTTGGGGGAGACTGTGAATCTCTTAGTGGATAAGGGGCCAGTGGGGTGGTTAAGCAGTTTGGGAGTCAGCATGGCCCAGGGCACTTGAGCTGGCACTGCTGTTAGCAGCAGCTGAAGGCAGCTTACACAGCCCCTTTGATATGGTTTTTATCTCTAGGAAAGATCATCATTACTTGGTGCACAAGGAAATACAAATCCTAATTAGCAAGTATTTGTCAAGTTTGCTGTAAGTAAAATATTCACTGCAATGCAAATAAACCCACAATAGCCTTGCAGTCTGGGCATCAAGATATATCTTGAAAGTGTTCTTAAAGATACTGATGCTGCTTCATAGTGATATGGGGAGCTGTATTTGAGCAGTGGGTGGTATTTTTGGAGGGAAAAAATACCACCCCCTCTACTGCTTTATATGATATTTAGTTGTCAGAGATTCCTTTCAGTGACCCATTGCGTCTACACCAGCTTTGGACATTTGGTGAGGTGAAGAATCAGCTGAAATGAGTGGAGTGGGAGAGGGGAAAAATGTGGTTTTATAGATTCCCTCGAGGCTAAAGATACAGAAATTATGTTGGAGAACGTTCTTAACAAAGATAACTTAGGTCTTTATGTGGTGGCTTGCTTATGTTTTCTCCAGGTACCTAGATACCTGTTTTGATACCTGTCAAGAAAGCCTTGATTTAGGAAGCCTGTCATGTACTATGGTGAATGATTGAAGTGAGTAATATTTTTAGGGCTTTGCCTGTTCTGATGAAAGACAGGTTTTATTTTTGGTGGAAATAACACTGCTGCATCAGTCTGAAATACTGTGAATGGAGTGGTGGAGGTACATTGATCACAGAATATATGTTTGTAGATTAATAGTGAATAGCAAAGATTTGCTATCTTAACTGGTAGGAAGCCCTTTAATACATAAATGGAAATCTTTACTCTGTCTTTTATTCAATGAGGAAAGCAGGTATATTTTAGATTTTACCATTCAATTATTAGTTAGGCAGACATCTGTCTAATAATGGCTCAAGGGAATTAGTTAAGGTTGACACCTCAAAGTGTGTATTCCTTTTGTTGGTAATGAAAACACTGGATTTATTTACATGTGAGAAAATATTCAATTACAATAAATTAGTGAGAAATAGTCATTCTGGTTGAAGCATTTATGCTATGGGAGCTGTCTTTTTTAAAGACACATCTAGATATGTTCCTAATGACAAAAATCATACTGCATTAGTGTTACAGATATTCATACACTCTGTAGCTTCATGCATACAATGCCTGCCCAAATCACATTGTAAGTAGTTTTTATTAATTTACTTCTGGCATGCTGGCTTTTAAAATTTTGACTGGAAATTTAAGCTTAATACATGATGTATAATCAACTAGCTTGATCTGCCCTAAGTGTAAATGGTTTCTGATGGTACTGACATCAGAGAGGTAAAATCAGCAAGATTTCTGCCTTCCTAACTTGTGCCTCTTCCTCTACAGCTGTTCTGCCTGATGCTGCTAGTGTTTCCATGGAAACAAGCCAGCTCTTCGCTTCCTCTTCCCATTGAAAACAGCCTTCTCACTGTCACTTATTCATCTGGGAAACGGATTTTGTCATGGCTCTGACACAAATGACACAGAGATGATCTGTCCTATCATTTCAGAAATAGATGCTATTAGATATGTGCATACAGCCAGATTGTCCTTCAGTGACTCTAAAATAATTTGGTTAATGGACTCAGGTTGAATTTGCTTTGGTGTAACTGGGAGTGGAAATCAGCTAATTAGACATAGCCCAATATAGTAACGGTGTGAGAAATATTTTAAATTGAGAAATCCGGCAGACAATGTTCTCTTTTTTTATGTAGTTATTACAGATAGTAGTATTTGTCATGTTTGTTTACAGTGATAAAATTCTCAAATGCTTTACTTTGAGGATGAGAATTTATTCTCAAACTGATTAAGATGGTGGTGGGAGGAATAGCTCACAACTTGGGATGAATATTGTATAGGTTTCAGTGCTACTGTCAGATGAGGAATCAGTTATCATGCACATCATGTGATGCAGTCAGAATATGAAATAAGTGATGCAGGAAAACATGGTATCTTCAAGGTCCTTTTAAGGTGTTTGGTACTTAGTCCAAAGTAAATATACCAATCAATACCCTGTGAAGAAAACAGCATTTTTGCTTGATTTGGAGAATTTTTGTTAAGTCATAATTGAAAAAGTTCAGAACTGAGACAACTTCCATATCCTTGATTAATATCCTTCACTGCAGGGACTTTAATATACTATAGGAGAAGTATGTGGAAAATTTGCCTATCCTTCTCTCCCTCAGTGATCATTGGCAGAATATTATTCTCTTCCTATGAAGGTGCCTTGCAACTGGGGTAGTAGAATAAGAGAAGAGGAAAGGCTTCCTCTGTAAATTTTTAATGTTTTAGTAATCTGTTATAAAAGTGGTGTCCAGTAGTTTTAAGATGGAAGAAACAAGTTCTTCTCATGATCAAGTGCTGTTTCAGCACCGTTCATTTCTCCAGAGATGCTTCCTGCTTGTCCTGTGATTCAGATTCGTGGCTCGTCTTGGGGAAGGAAAGTTTCCTTCAGCCATGACTGGAAAGAGAGGGTTTATGCTCTATATTTAGCATCCAATGTAGGTAGTGTGATCCCTTTTAATTTTAAACTTTTCTTTAGACCTCACTTCTGTCAGCATGGTTTATGTAAACTTACTGATTCAGTGTAAAAATTTGTGGGGATTTCTGCAGAGTTTCAGTGGTGGATTTTTCTTTTAAATTGTGAGTAAATTAAATATGGGTATAGTAATTTAGAATATCAAGCTATCAGCTGTCAGTCTACTTCGTGTATTTCTTATAGTTATACAGTTCCTTTTCATACTCTCGTTCTTTCACAAGTGCACACTTTTCCAGTATAAATCACTAATTACACAGGAATAAAAATTTTATTTTAAAGAAATGTTAAGCAAGACTATTCAGTGATTTTATGTGGAGAGGAAATAGGGGAACTATGTCCACTCTTATGTGTGCTCTTGCTTCCAAAGAGCCTTCTCCCTGACGTGAGGGCTGAAACACGAGGATATTTCACACGTCAGAAATAATTTATTCTGGTGAACAAAATATTCAGTTGGGGTAATGTGCAAGGACATAGTGGTATAAATTTAGCTTGGTGATATTTATCAATGTGATCAGAGGGATTCAAGTTGTACTGATGACCTGGTACATTTTTTCCCTGTAGTGGTGTACATATGTATATGTTGATACAACTAAATGGCAATTTTGTCAGATGCTGTAGAAATAGCTGTAGAGAATGAGCATGAATCACACGTTTTTGGGTTTTTTTTGTTTTGTTTTACTAATTTGTTTAATTAACATCTTTGTTGGTACTTTATGATGACTAAAGCAGTTTGGAAAGAAAAACTCCACTTCCATCTGTTAATCGGAAGTGTTAAAAATAGAATGCCATCTAATCACATCAAATACAATGTCTTGTGATTTGTCATTTGCTTTACAGATTTCCTGGCTGAAGTGGTGGCTTGAAGCTTAAAAATCAAATCATCTAATTATGTATTATAGTAGTGTGTTGTTATTCCCCTTGCTGCTTTTAAGTTGAAAATTCTGAGGTGTTGCTGTGGTTTTGGTCTTTTTACCAGTAGGTTAATTATTACAGTAATGTGATAATTCAGTTCTTTCTTGTTACAGACAGCCTTTTGTAGTTTCTTAGTGTTTCTAGGTGAAACTTAGATATTGGTTCTTTGATATATTCCAGCAAAAGGCTGTAAACAGGGAAAAGTCTCTTAGCCCAATGCAAAATAGTGTGGTAGAGTTCATTAATATGCATGACGTATGACACTCAATATGATCTAAGCTTGTTTCTGAAAAAAAGTGTAGTTTTAAATAAGTATAGTTTAAAGTGTTTACATTTTCATTAGTGTATAGCATAGAGAATTACATTTTCCCACTCTGCCTAGTCTTTATAAAAGGGTAAATATCCCTTGAAGGTTGTGCATTTGGCTTGGATAATTTTTAGAGTACTAAAGATATAGTAGATATATAGCAGTAAACTTCTTTTTAATTCTTATCCTAAGATAAATAATTCTTCTTTGGCAATGACTTTGACCCTGCTACAATGCTTGTTTTGATAAAAGCACGAGGCTGTTCCAACATTAGGGATCTGGTAGTACCTGGGATTTTAGAGCAACAGAAATCAAATGCTGAAACTCAGTTAATGGCAGAGAAAATTGCATTGGAGAAGATGAAATGTCGTGGAGTTGAAAGAGGGGGCTGTGGAACAGTGCTGTGAAGTGCTGGGTACATGTTGTTGTTGCCACAGTGCAGAGCACAGGCTGAGCCCCTGAGAGGTTTGCAAGGGGAACGTGTTGGTGCCTGCTGCAGCCCTGGGCGAGAGTTTAACCATCCCCAGCAGCACCCTGCTGCTGCTGCTGCTGCTGGGCACTCTTGAGGGGTGTCACATTCCTGTTGGCCTAAGTGATTTCTCAGATTGTGGATATTCTCAGAATATATTAGGCTTTTCTATGCTGTGAACTAAAAGATTGAGGATAATCAAGTATGTAGTAGTTAATATTTTATATAAAGCCTGTGCAGTAGCAAAACTTTAATGTACAGGAAAATGTAAAAATGTTTTTGAAGTATACAAATGTCTGACTATAAATTTTCTTTAGTTCTTAGATAATATCAAAGGAGATGTCCTCAATAGTCCTTATTTTTACATAGATATTTAAAAATTCTCTGAACTTTTCAAGTGAGCAATAGTCTTTATTGGCAGTTGGTAATCCTACTAATATGAATGGCAATTATGTTTAATAATTGGTTTCAGGAGTATCTTCATTTTCCCAGGATTAAGTGCTAAAAGCTGAAAGAGGTAATTTTGATATTTTTTATTAGTAGCATCAAAAGTGTTACACAGGTCTTTTTTGTGATAGGAATTTTTCAGTATTCTAACTTTAATCCAGATATGGTTTGGAGAAGAGCCTTATTTGTTCTCCTGGTTTCTGGTCTCATTTGAAAAATAAATTTTCTTGCATTTGCAGTTCTAGATCTGACACCTACCATCAGATTTTCATTTGAATTTTAGGATGTAATTGATGCACAAGCACATCTGAATTTCACCTTGAACATTCTTCTCCTGGTCTGAAAAATTATTTTAAAAAATGGTAAATAACTCAGTTGGGATGGAGTTATGCCTTTCTATAGCTTTCTGAGAAGGGAAAGTGGACAAGGAGGTGCTGATCTCCTGATATTCAGTAAGAGGATGTTGGAATGATGCAAAGCTGTGTCAGAAGTTTAGGCTGGACACTAGGAACCATTTCTTTACCGAGGGGGTAGTCTCACACACTGGAAAGGGCTTCCTAGAGAGGTGGCCAATGTCCCAAGCCTGTCAGCATTACAGAGGAATTTGGGCAGTGCCTTTAAAACCATGCTTTAACTGTGAATTCAGCTGTGAAATGGTCAAGCAGTTGGATTAGATGTTTGTTGTAGGACCCTTCCAACTGAAAGAATCTATCCTATTCTAAAGAAGTAAGTTCTGGTTTTCCAACCTTACCTTCTTTCCCTTACAATGGAAAATCAAGTCCTTTTATCTAGTAATGATAGTGTTTCATATTTTCATAGTTTAAAAACAAAAGTGTATATAGTAAAAGACATATAATAAATGACATCAAAATTTTTTTTAGGGTATAAATCAAACAGGGTAGGATTTCAGTGTAGGTATTCAACATCAGCTTTGCTGTATAACTCATTATCTCTTAATTATATGGTAATACTGTATGTTAAATTGATTTAAATTCTTAAGGCATCTTAATCGTTTGCCCAGTGAATTTTATTGCTGGCTGTATTAGAGATGGTTTGAATATAGTTCAAATTTGACAATTGAGACTCTTGACAGCAAGACAGAGTTATTTTCCTGATTGCCTAGGTGATGTACCTGTGCAGCTTGGAGAAGAAATGGCTGTGGTTGTCATTTGTCTCCAAAACAGGCATGTGAAACTAATAGTGCAGTGACCTGTGAATGGTCAATGAAACTGGTTTGATGCATTGCAGCTACAAGGTCTCCTTGGTTAGTCATTGCATTTTTAAAATTGGTGGTTTGATAGCAGAAAAAATGAAATGGGAGGAATTAAAAAGGAAAATAAATATTTAATAACAGGGAAAATTGTGTCTTGGGAAAAAAAAAGAGCTGCTACGGACTGAAGCACAGTGTTTTCATTGTCTTGGTTTGTCAAATATAGCCAGCCAAACCTTAAAACTGGCAAAGATATTTCAGGTTGCATGTGTTTCTTTTGACTGTGTTCAATGATTTCTTTTGACTACGTTCACTGTTTTAAGGATGGGAGATGCAGAGTTTTTGTGAACTGCAGGTTTATCTACTTAAACTTCTTGCTTCAATTGCCATTTCTCTAATGGCAATTGTGAGATGGGAGCTTTGATCTTTCTGTCTTTTCAAAATTACTTCCCTAATGACTCGATTATGACATTTTTGAAACAGCTATGGTAAGTAGGTACAGTCTGCGCCTCCATTCAGGAGCTGTGACAGCAGTGAGTGTCTCTTAGAACTATCATTGAAGGCTCTCAGAATTGGTGCTTACTTGCTTCTTCACTCTTCAGCTGCACTGCATTGCATTCAGCATCTTGCACTGTCACTGAGCCAATGACTAGCTATTCTAGTACTTCTGAATCAGTGTCCTTTCCAATGCTTTTATATTAAAATTTACCATTTTGCTATGGCTTGAAGTGCAATGATAGCTGTAGATAACTATCAACTTTAGTAGCTGTGTTAGGAGTTTTTCTTTGAAAGTGTGATAGCTTGTCTCACTGAAATGAAAACTCTGCAAAATTCAAATGACTTTGTATTCTCAACAATTGAAAGACATTTAAATTTAGTATTTCGTAGCAGAAATGTACCCATTAGTTTCTAGAGAAGTGAAGATGTAGTTTATGTTGGGTTTGTGTTTCATTAGAGCAACCTCTCTTGCAATGCAGTCCTGACAGATGTGTGAGATGAAGGCATTACTCTTTGAAAAGATATCTACTTTCTTCAAATATCAAGAGCTAATTTTCAGAAAAGTGAAGAAATATTAAAATCTGATTTTGTACTGCTGCTCTTTGTATGCTCCTTGAAAATAAGGATCAGGAGGTGCCTGTTAGTAATTATAATGAACAAACTTTGCAAATCTTATTTTGTTTGTTTACTGGCAAAGCAATTTTAAAATAACAAGGTAATTGTTACAGTTTCCTAATCACAATATAGGAGTAATATGTTGCCTCCAGAAACCCAAGCCTTGTCTGTGGTTGGGAAAGTCTTTGAAAATGTGGAGGCTAAAGGAAAGTGTGTGACCTAAATTTTTCATTGCAATTCTACTGTTCAGACAAGTAGTGTGACAATTGTGTGCACTGAAGAAATGTGAAAATGTGGTGAAATGCAAGTGTCAGACAGGAGGGAGAATGTTTGGGATCCTAGTGCTTTCAGACTTCAGGTGATCTTATCCATATATATACAAATGTGGATGCAAGTATTTTCTGTGTGTGTATAGATGTATGTACATGCACAGGCGCACACATACGTTTATAAACAAATACATAGGTGTTTCTAACCTGTAATTATGATAGTCAGTAAGATTTTCTTTTAAATTTTTTTTATTTTCTAATTTGTCCTTGAAGATTTTAATGAAGAAGGCTGCATCCTCTATTTCATTATTAATTCAATGTTCTTGCTTTTACATGTTTAATTCAGTTCCTGGCTGTAAGTTTGAGTGGAGTTTTGTGGACTATATGAGTATCTTGCTTTTTTAGGCTATGATGAGTCAATCTTACTAGATATGCATCTGTATTACAATATTGGCATACAGTAATTAATCATGTTTGATAGCAGGAGTAGTGTTCCATTTGTTATAAATGTTATCTCACTGAATGTGGGAGAAACCTGAAGGAGTTACATAACTTAAGACATCTTATTTTCTGTGAACTGCTATCTCATTGGTGACTCTCAGGGCTCAATAAAGTTATTCTTATTTGTTGAAACATACGTTCATTATGATATTTTATAAGACATTTTAAGAAAGTCATGTCTCCCAGCAATGCAGCTTTCCCTCCTTCAGCTTTAGTAGGGGGATATAAAATAAATAAAATCAGATTTGACAGTCATTTACATCAGGTCATGTTGATAACACACACAGTGATTTTTCATCTTTGAAGTATTACAGCTGGTTTTATTATTGATCTGTCTATTTTTTTTCACTTAGTTCTTTTTTTTGAAAGGAATAGAGGATCAGTTCAAGTTAAGTTCATACATCTCTGCTTCTTGTGAGGATTATTGACTAATGAGAAGCATAAAACTACAAAACTGACATTTAAGCAGAAGATTCAGAATGTCATAGTACAGTGAAAGCTGGGAATGCTGTAGGGATTATGTGACAATGAACTCATTTGGTCAGGCTTGGAGGGACATTGCGATTGAAGAGGGATTGGGAACTAAAGTGCTAGCGGGGAGTTCTGGAAATCCAGGTTTATGTCTCCTGAGTTTCACCCTTGACTGGAAACTGAGAAGATACAACCACTCTCTTACCTTACCAAAAAAAAAAAAAAAAAAAGAAAAAAATAAAAAAAACCCCAATTAGTGCTCAAATAACAGTTTCTAAAAAAGAAGGATTTGAATTTTTGTTTGTGACTGTAAAATATAGTGCAATGAGAGCTAAGGTAATTTTCAAAGAAGGTTGGGGTTGTTCACTGGTTTCTGTGCCTGAAAATGTAAGTGTACGTAATCATTTAACAGTCCCTTTTTTCCTTCTTTCTTTCTGTTGTTATTTTTTTCATTCAGTGTCTCTGTGGTAGAAGCAAAGTGTGACTGTGTAGCAATTTGAATGTATGCAGTAATGAGTATGAGAGGAAATCCTCAATGTATTGTTAATAGTGTTTGCAGAGCAGAGTTGGAGGAGTGTACTCAGAGAAGAAGGCTTATATCTTACACCTGAGGGATACAGAAAAAACCCCAACATTCTGACTTCCATAAGAAAACAGTGACAATTTTGAGGCAAAGTCTACATGGAAAAAAACTCTTCAGTCATGTCAGTAGTAGTTGCTTTGTTGGATGTAAACACAAGGAGACTGAATTAAAATAATGGAAGAGCAGAAAAGACCTTTAAAATCATGAACTAAGGAGGAGGTTGGCACATACTGGTCTGCCATGATTTTTCTTCCACAATTTTAGTAAGTAAAAAGTTTGCAGAATTTGATACTGTTCACTGAATGTCTGCAAAGACCTTTGGTATTCAGCCTGTGCAGTGAGATTCTAGCACAACAGAATGTAAAGTCTCAAAGTGAAAAATGTTGTTCAGTCTTTACAGTTGGCTCCGCTGTCAATTTGATCTGCAGTTTATTAGAGTGATGAATATGTTGAATGAGCTCATGTTGATTGTGTTCTGTAGCTGCTTTCTAGGGGATGTATTTCATCAGGCTTTAAAAAAAAAAAAAGGGTAAGATTCCAAGGGCATTGTCAGTGTCATCAGTACTTACAGTAGCACCTAATTTTGTATTTTAGGAGCATTTGTATTAGTGACTGAAAGCTAGTTGCTATTCTTTGCTGCATTTTAATAGGTTAATAGTTTGTACTTAATTATATAGATCAGCATTGGCTAAGCTTACAGCACTGTTGTAATTGAGTTACTGTAAATTTTAGTATAAGAGTTTTTCAACAGAATTTAATCCTTAATTCTGAAATAAGACCCATCTTTGTATCCTGCTTTTCGTGTATAAGAGCTGTAGCTGTAAGTTTTATCCATAGAGATGGATGAATTTGTCCTATATATGGTGAATGCATTTTCATGAGCAAGATGTGTAATATGTTGCTTAACAGTTTATTGTGAAACAATGCCAAACATTTTGCTTATTGATCAGAAATGTGAAACATTATCTAATGTGAAAGCCATGAAGAGGAAGAGCATTGCCATCTAAATTGAAGTGGTGTTTTGAAGATTCCTGGGGGCACTTATACTTTGATATTTTATTTCTCTTTTCCCTCACAAGGGGAAACTATACTGAGTTACTATATCAGGAAATACATTTTAAGGAAGCTCTACTGAGTTATTACAGGAAATTCATTAATGGTTTAACTGTGATGTTTTCTGCTGGGGAGCAACGAAGCAAAACAAAAGTAACATTGAGTTATGTCTGGCCAAGATTTGAGGATGTGCTGAAAGCATGTGACAGTATTGGCTGAATGAATTCCAGGAGACGGCAGTTGGCAAGCCCTGAGTCTGCTGTGATCGTGGACAGGCAAGCAATTTCTTCATTCAGTTAATTGCTTTGGAACAAACAAGATGCAGGATAAACAAGTGAGCCCAGTGTTTTGTTCTACCTGAAATGATGGCTGCCTATACTTTTGACAGAGAATGGCTGTATTGTGGGGGTTTCTTCTGGGGCTTTTGAGGTTTGAAAACTCTTTTCTAGTGTGTTGTTAATAGCTGTGTAATACAGGGCTGGATTTCAGCATTGATGCCCAGTACAGAGTAATGCCAAAACTTAAACCAACATACAACATTTTACACTTAGAAATCAATGCACATTCCCAGTCAGTAAACCAGCTGTAAAGTATTTGTCAAGAAAAAATTTATGGCGCTATAACTTCATGTCTGTCACATGCACTTTCTATTTTGTTCATATACTGTGCTGATGTTGTGTGTTGTTCTGAATTTGGCAAAGCTGGTTCTGAACCAGGAGTTTAAGGACAGATCTGGTTTCATGTTCATTGTGTATCTTAAAAATCCCCAAAGTTTCCATAATAGGAGTTTAATATGAAAAAATAGTTCTGTGTATTTCTAGTTGTCGTTGCAAATTTCTGGCATGAGTGACTAGCTTGACCCTGAAAAAGCTACGAGCTGGTAGCCACGATAATAATTTGTAGTGCGTTTTAAACTGAGTTTGCCACTAGTTGTTAAGAAATCTCTCCTTCACTCCTCTGATACTTATTAGAGTGAAAACCCTAATGGATGGATCTTCAAGGCTTACCTAGGTAAATACCTTGCTTTTTGTGAAGAGTGGAGTTAATAGTACTGTTCTGTTGAGTCAAGGCTTTTTGTGCTTAAAAGAAGTACATTGCTTCCTGCATTAGCCTGGCAATCTCTGGGTCAGGAAAGGATTTCCTAGAGTGTGCAGGGAATACTGGACAAAGTGAGCATTGTCCAACTGGTAAATTAAACGTGCTAGAGGATGGAAGTGTGCCTATAAATAGGAAACCAATGTGCAAAAAATACATAAAGATCTGGAGGAGAGATAATCTTAGAGGAGAAATCTAATTGGGGAATACTGAAGAAAAGTGATGCATTTGAAATGGCAGTTAAATAAAAAGAAAGGTCAAGAGTGAGAAAAGGAAAGGCCTGTTGGAGAGTGGTGTTTTGTTTGAAGACTATAAATTAAGTATAGCTCCAGAAACTAGGAACTGGTGATGCCCTGAAATATAGGTTGTGTTGGTTATAGTTGCTTCTGGATTTGTTTTATTCTGCTGCCTAGGGAAGAAATAATACGCATTACCAGTTTTGTAGGGTGAAATATTTGCATTTATCACAGTCCTTGGGAATTCTTCAGCTGATTAAAGTATTGGCAGGGGAAGAGAAAGGAGGAGGGCAGGGAGAAGCTTCAGTGTCCATTTGTACAAAGCTACAGTCTTAGGTTTTATTAAACAGTTGTTTTTTTACTTTTGAAAAGCAATATATTAAATCTTTGCATTAACCATGTATCTCTCTGAAGATATATCTGAATGGCAAAACTTCTGTGCACCACTGTAATGGGAACCTGTACATGCATTTGCTTTTTATTTTCTGGAGAGTCCATAGCTCACAATCCTGATGCTGTGCTTAATAGCTGTCTATTAAACATGGTACCTGTTGTGCAGTATCTGTCACTTTTTAGATAAGACATTTTGAAGTTAAATATATAACATATGTAGCATTGAGGTCTGACTATATTAGGTAAACTATCTAAGTGTGTACCTGTATGTAGCCATATTAAGAATACTGTTTAAGTGGTGAATTTCAAGAAATTGGAACATTGAGTTGTTTTTTATTTCAGTTCAAAGGAAAGTAAAAAATAGGTCATGTAGGAAGAAGAGAGGCTAATAAGATAAATGTTTAATATTTGAAATTCAGGAAAACCACTAAGTGGCATAGAGTTTTATTTTTAATTTCAAACTCATTAGTTTTTACAAAATGGCCTTGAATAAAATTATCCTAAAGGGACTGTCTTATACATTCTGAGCTGATATACTCAAATGAAGGCTTTTTCTACATCTCACAACCTATTTTAGGGCTCTTGTTGAAAGAACATTGATAGTAAGAATGATGATTCTACTTTTTGTGGCACTAATCCATAGCAGAAGCAGTTCACTCTGAAATTCCCCTTGAAAATAAAGTAAGACTCCTACAGGCAAGCAAAGGACTTCCAGCTCCAGATCACTAAGAAGCATGACTTCTTTACACAATATCAGAATTAGAGGGGCATGCCAAGTGAACAGTGAAGCAAACTGCCTCTTCTGTGTTGCTCTGAGTATAAAAAGACATTAAAAATCATAAACACTGTATAGAAAAAAATTCTTACTGCCACATTTTAAGTTGACAAAAAAAAAAAAGGACTCTCTAGGATACATTTTTATAATTTTTATTTTTTGGTTTAGGAGACTTAAGTGTCCATTCAATTAAGATGAAGAGCAGTAAAAATCAAAAATGAAGCTTGGAGATACCCCTTTTCCTGAATTATAAGTGATGGCGATTAAAGTGTCAGACAGTCTTGGCAATCTGCTTTGTCTGCGTTCATAATCAGAC
Organism: Melospiza melodia melodia; assembly: GCF_035770615.1. NCBI lineage: Eukaryota > Metazoa > Chordata > Aves > Passeriformes > Passerellidae > Melospiza > Melospiza melodia. Next base: position 67,302,443 of record NC_086197.1, read on the forward strand.
TACTTCATGAAAATTTGAATTATTTTGGAAAAAACAGGAAGAAGGGGAACAACCAAATGTTTGAAAGCTGGTATGTGTGAATGATGATTTTATGACACCTTTTATCAGAGGTTCGCTTTAGAATGCCTTACTGATAATTCTGTGGAAATGACTATTCTGCCCAGATGTGCAGAGTCAGAGACAGTTCTACTTCTCCACTAAATTTAGATTTTACTTAATTTTTTTTAATTAATGCATATGAATCATCATGATTATATTTCATGAATTTGTTACATTTTGGAACAAACTAATTTTCTTCAAGCTATTTTCTACTTTTTCTAATTCACTTATTTTTCTGCTTGGTTTTTTCAGTTTTTTCCCCTCCCTATTATTTGAGGACTCTCTAAATTTAGGTAACCTTTTGCTCCTCTGGAAGAAGATTCATCAGCAAGGCTTCTTCCTGTAAGTGTGGGTTTTATATCTGTAGAGCAGTGGTGTATCTCATGAGTTCAGATATCTGATCCTGTAATACAGAATAAATGGGCAAAGCCCACACCCCATTCTTTTTCCATTTTATTGAGTATTGTTAAAAAAAGCCATAAATCTCTACAGATAGGCTCACTGTTAAGTATAATGAACAATATTATTTTCTTTTCAAACACAGACTTAACAGTCTTAAAACTGCAGAGAGGACTGCATCAAGTTTTTAATTCTCTCTGCAGATCTTTTATGTCCCTGTTACAGAATCCGTTACACAAAGTCTCCCTGAAAAGCTCTCAGATGTTGTGGTATATAATTTCTCAGTTGCATGGCCTGGAGGTGTAATTCAGTGCATCTATTATTAGGAATCTAAGTTCCCCATCTTTGTGATGATTTGAGGTACAGGCCTAGATGATTGAAAATAGCTGAGAGAGATGCATTCATTTGGACGCAGTAAACTCTTTTGAGTGTTTTAAATATAATCCTGCTATATGTGTGACTGAAATGGGCAATTGTGCTCTCTACTTCACTGGACTGCATTTGTTTTCCCATAGGCTCTACTAGTGGGAACTAAACAATGTGCAAAGTGAAAATTGCATTTGTGGCCTAAATGTAGAATTGGCACTGATCTAACTAAATTGTTAGCTAGAGCTGATTTGCCTAAATCCATGTAGCAAGCTTCTATGACTATGCTTCAATCAGTTAAAGAGTGCCCAGTACTCATTCAACTTAGTTTGGCTTCCAAACCCATTTTCCCATACTTAACAGAGTGTACTGCAGGCTGTCTCTGATGTAAATAAGTTACTTTGCAAATCAGTTTAGCTAAACTGGAGAAATTTCTCAGTGATTTCTGTAAAGGTCACTTGCAGTATTAAAGTGTTCTGACCCTTGTAAGAAATTCTAGAAAGCCACTGTTGCCTGCCTTGAACTATCAGTGTTGGTTCTGACTGCCTGAGATACAGACATGTAACCAGAAATGGTTTTCTTGAAGTTGGAGTATCTGAGTTGAAATCAGGTTGAACTGACTCTTAGCTACTTCTGAGATACTTATTGCTTGTGTTTTGTACTTTTATTTTTCCAGCCCTTGCCATAGCCTCTTCCAGCTGTAGATTCCATGTACGTGCAGACTGATGTTGCCATATGTCTGCACATATTTGGCTTGTGTGTGTTTTGGATTGCACAGCATGAACCCTGGTAGGGAGAGTAATGAGTTCATAATGCAATTCACTGTCAAGTTTGTGACCTCATCAAAGTCTAGCATATTTTAGAAAGCTTGGATGTTCTTTTTTCATCAAGTCAGTAAAATCATCTTTATTCCATTCTTGCATATCTTCTTAATGTGGAGGAACTGTGACAGCTGCCAGCATGCTTTATTGCAATTTATAACATCACATAACCACCAATTGATTTTTTTTTTTTTTGACTCTTTGCATTCGTGCTGAATTCAGTCCTTGTTTTCCATGCCCTCCAAATGCCCAATAGAGCCATTGAATTATCTTGGGATGTGCTTTGGCTGCATGACCCCTGTTGGGGCAGACCTCTTAATCTACTACTACAATATTAGTGATTTCCATTCCCCTTGGCACACCCTGCATTCTGCATTTTCAAGCCAGGGAGCAGAGGCTGGGATGGCTGCATCATATGGGAGGATTTATATGAGGCTGGGATTTGTTCAGAATCAGCAGAGAAATTCCTGTAGTAAGTAGCAGGCTTGTGTTTTTGTGGTGGCTGGCAGCCAGGAGGATCACAGGGTGAGGGTCTGTTTTCCTGTGGGGCAGTGAGAGCAGTACTGAGAGGGCTGCCATGGACAGCTGCTAGGGTGGACCTGTGGAAGTCCATGGCTTTGTTTTTCAGGCCTCTTTTGGTGACAGAGTAAGAGACAGACCAAAACACCAGCAACCATAAAAACTGGTTTTCTACATGAAGGAATGGCAGTCACAGTCAAAATGGATGACAGCACGTTTTGATTCTAAAGGGTATGTAAATAGTCTCTGTTCAAAGGGAAAGTAAAGCAGGGGCTCAGCAGGAAGCCTGGGGAGAGGCTGCAGTAGGCTCAGCAGTGCTGAAGTGATGTTCCATTGGAAGGCACAATGTGCTTATGCAACATCATGGTAGCTCAATTTAGTTTCTTTTCATTTTATGAAGCTGGAATAATTCCCTAACTGTAAATTCTAGTTCTGCTGTTTCAATTTTTGGTACAAGAAACTATTGGGTAACTTTTTGATAGAATAAACTATATTTTTGCCTCTTGCCCTCTTCTTCATTAACTGTCTCATTTGCAATGCTGTGTATTCCTGTTCATTTTGAGGAAATAAATGTGGCCCTCTGTGTTGAGTGGACTAGTAGGTTATACAATTGCAGCTTTTATATAATTTTCTGTGTCTTTCTCCCTGAGAAGCAGAAACACCAAGATCTTCAGAAGATCTTTTTGTTGTTGTAGGTAATGGACACGTACTTGTGGCTCTTGTGTATACTCACAATATATAGCCTTTAAATGTAGAAATTGCAGTAAAAGACACCTATTAAAATTGTACAGTTAGCACCCTGAATTAGGGAATGCTAAATTTCTGTGTTTAGCAGTAACACCATCCTATGTGTGTATTTAAGACACAAGATTGTAGTGCTGGGGATACTGTTCATTTAGACTATGAGGGCTGTTACTGCCTCTACAGTTTGTTCACCATACTCCATTGCATGATAAAGACATATTGGTAGGTAGTTACTAGTTTTTCATGTCCTTATATTTCCTTGAAAACTTTGCAATGGATTCAGTATGTGGTGTGAAAAGCAATGATCCCAGTGTGGACTGGGACTTGCTTTCATTTGGGAATACTGTGTTATTTTGTGTTAAAAGGGTTTCCCTTTCATTAGATTATATCTATTCTTTTTTTGTGGGAAGTGAAAATATTCTTGTAACTTTCAAAGCCATTGAGTAGATGAAAGGAACAGATTCAGTGATTGAATGAAGAAGAACAAGGTGGTGCTGTAAAGATGACCTTGATTTTCTCATTATACTTATTAAGCTGCCTTCTCAACACTGCTGTGGGCATCAGAATGATTTGTATCCATCCCAGCTGACTTTTTGCTGGGGTTTACTAGTGTTCACACTGGTCTGCATGGACAGTTTGCTGTGTAGTGTTCAGCAGTGTCAGAGCAGAGTACAAATGCAGACTTTTGCCAAAGACAGAGAACTGCCCTCCAAATACTGCCGGAATAAATAAACAATCATGGAAAAACTGCTTCTGAAGAACTCAGCTCCCTATTGCAGCTTTGTTTTTCCAGAAGCTGGAAGCCAACACTTACTGTCTGAACTGCAGTTAATGACTTCACCCATTTCAGAGAAGACTGTCTCGTAGTTTTCTAGAAAGAGATTGCTTGTCTACATGTCATTGTAAATGCCAGAAATATGAAAAAAAACCCCCTTGATTTAAATTTTAAAGCAACAGTTCTTGCCAGTGGGACCCTAACCTGGTCATGCAATGTGTGGCTGCTCATCATCACTTCAACATCTTTTGTTTCCTATTTATATTATAGTTTCCAGCAAATGAGATGAATTGTGAGAACCAGGTTTGCTGCTTTACTGGACGGTGGATGCTTATGTGGTACATTAACCTCATACTGATGTATTTCTTTAATTGTTTGTTCCCAAGTAAAGTAAAAATTATTACATTTTTAAATGTTTATGCTTACTGTAAGATCTGACTTAGAGAAATTGCTGTTTCATGATTTTGACCTGAGGACATACAAACTTCCAAGGTTTGGCTGTTGCAGAGCTTATGTTTAATTCTGGGTCCAAAGTAATATTTTGTTTCAGGAGTCAGGCAAGGTAAACATTAATGTCAAGAGGCATGAACTATCTCATTTGCTTCAGTGATGCTGAAGCCCTGATAAGCGTCAACATAATTAACCCTTTAACTGATTAACGCATTAAAAGAAAAAAAAATCTTATTTTTCTAGTTATATAATCTTATAAAAAATGTAAGTCCATTAACTTCAAAAGATTGTAACTTAAGGACTTAGATTAAAACTAAATTCTCAGATAGACTGATGTAATAAAGAATAATGCATTCATTAATTAAATTGTGAAATTCTAGTATTATGAAGACAACACTATAGAACCTATGTGGCTTTTGTGTTGTGCTTTACAAAGTTTTGTTGTTTTTCTGTAAAACAGAATTGTCTTAGTATGCACAAAAACTGTATCTTGAATTGAACAGCTGTATAAATATTTCCTGATGACTTCCTTTCAACAATAGCTGACAGACAAAAAAAACCCCAACAAAACAAGAGAAGAATAAAAAATACCTGTTTATATTACCCTGAGCTGTAAAAACACCACAGTATTCCTCTCTCCTGAGATTACACAAAGCTCTGTCCCTTGAGCTTTGCCAGCGCATTAGTGCTCTCTTCCTTCTGGTGAACCCCTTCTGGGTGGCTCTTCAGGGCCAACAGCAAAGTTCCAGCTCACAAGCACTTGGTGGCTGTCATCCAGGAACAGGAGTAGTTTGGTGATGCTGCTTTTCTTCCCAGGGCGTTTGTGTCATTGGGTGGGCCTGGCTCGTTGCATCTTCTGCATAAATCATTTGATCATTGCCTAGATTCCTGTTGAATATCTTTTCATCATAGCTTTTCCAGTGCCCATACCAAGGAGAGCAAAATTGGATTTAACTGGAGCTGGAAAGATTTAGTATCGGTTTAGTTTAATTTTAGTTCAGTGCTTTAGTCTAGGCAGAACAGATTCTAATGATACTGAGCTGAAGCCATAAGTATGAAACACCAAGACTTTGCTCCTGTCTCCTTGCATCTTTCCACATTCTGTGGAGTTGCCAACATACTTTAGGATTTAAAGTTCAAATTGCAGTTCTGTAGCCAGACAGTTATAGAATAAATAAATAATTGTTTTGGATAAGAAAATCCATGTTTCATTTACATCCACGCTTGTTTCATGTTTTGTTCTTAATTGCAAGAGTATTTTTTCAGAGTTTTAAAAATGGTAGTAACTATTAATATTTAGGAGATTATATATTTCTAGTCACAGAAATCTGAGAAATGTGCATTTGCATGGTATATGGAATAAGAGAGTGGTCTCAAATTATAGGTTAGGGTTTTGTGTTGTCTTGATTAATTTTTTTTAAAGCATTCTTGTCGATCTGTATAGCTTCTAAAACCACAAAGTGACAAAAGCAGCTCCCTGTGACTCCTGTGAGAGAATTGTTGTGAGCTAAGAGAATTATGGAGTCAGAATGGAGACTCAAGTTATTTGTGTTCATGTTTAAATAACTGTGTAAAAATAGTGGTGTTGAAGAGAGCAATAGCTCACCAGGGCGAGTTGGCTGGGAGGTTGGAACATTTTTGCTCTACAGTCTCTATGGGCAGTCATGAATTCCTGCTCCTGGGTTTCTAGTCACGAAGCAAGCTTTAGGCTTTTTCACAAGTCTGAAAGGTGACTAAGGAGGTGCAGCATCCTATTGTTTTGGCCACATCAAATTCAGAATCATCATTTATGATTTCTGTCACACAAATAAAGATTTATAAGCCTGTTTGGCAAAAGAGAAGATGCCAGCCAATTTGTACCTCTGTGTCTAGAATCCATATGAAAGACTTGCACTAGTTTATAAATAATCCAGTGAGGGATCTAAATAAGCACAGGGAAAATAGAAACATTTATAGTCTGTGCCTGTGCCAAAAATACTTCATCTTAATTGAGAGATCTGTCTTCTTATGGAAAATGGTAGCAAGATTTTTTACCTGAAATAAGATCTGAAAATAGATTCTGAAAGACTTGAAAATAATAACAGAAACCTTCTGAAATACCCTCCAAAACCTTGACATCAACCAGACGTTATCTCCCATATATTTTATATTTGTTCAATTGTTTCTTCTTCTGAATTTGTCATGCCTTCTTATGTTGTGCCTTTTGTTATTAGTGCTTATGCAGGAAAATGCCTTTTTTATGCTCTTAAATACTTTCCTAATCAGGGCTGTAATGCTAACAGTAGTGAGTGTCTTTTATAGGTGGAAGTATATTCAAATGCATGAAAGGCAACTGAAATGCTGGGTAATTATTATTATTTGACTAGTAATAAGTTTGTCCAAACTGAAGCTTAGAGGAGATGGAATGTATTCATAAATTTTGTGTTGTTATTGTTGGATAATTTAGATCTGGGGAAAGAGAAACAATGGGAAGGGGCAGCATTTTAAATTTTTTTGAATCAGCTATAATTCTGAAATGTCATATTCAGTAGAAATCTGACTAAAAATCAGAAAAAAATGTAAGATAGGTTTTTAATATTTTGATATTGAAAAAATAACCTAACAAAAAACTCAACCCCAAATAAAACCAGAAAAATTTCCATTATGGACTGATCTCTTTTAATGTTTAGGTTTTCTGTGTGCTCCTCAAACTGAGAAGCTCATTATTTTTGTTGTTGAAGTGACTGTCTCTGGTTAGGCATTTAAGGTTTTCTGGGGAACCAAGAAGAAAGCAGGCAGAATTTAGAGCTCTCTGGAGGACTTGTACAGTAGCAGCATTAAAAGGCAAACCACGCTTGGATGTCATACACCCAAAGCAAAACCAACAGCTTGCTCAGGTCAGAGAAGCTGGTGGTGTGGGTCCAGGCTGCCTGAAACGTGTACCAGGACGCCTGAGCCATGTGCACTTCAGACAACTTCTGTGTGGCTGTCAGGAGAAGGTTCATTAATTTCAGAATAATAGTTGTCCTGGGAAAGGAGAAGTGGAAATCTGGGCTAAGAATTTCAATACAAGTAAGAGATGTGAAAAGCATTTAAAAAAGAACCCAAAGCCTGGTATGGTTGGTGGTCTTAATGAGTTCATTAAATCTCAAGCTCAAGTAGAGGCAAATTTTAGAAAAATATAGATGAGATTTCTTTTAGAAACATGAATATATTTCATTAAAAGCCTGTGTAGATAGATGTAGTGAGACTTTATGAACATCTGTTGACTTTTCCTCAGAGTTCATTATGCAGAAATATGCCTCTTCTGCTCATTTTGAAGTTTGGACATGAAACTTAATTGATTCATAAGAAGGCGACATGGATAATAGACTGCTATTAATGTGCATAACTTACTAAGGTGAGCTTTGTTCTGCTGAATTAATAAGTGAATTTTAGCAAAAATAGCCCAGTTGCCAACAGAAAGGGAATGGAATTCCTTTGTATAAATAAGATATAAACAAACTTTATCAATCCAGATTTTTCTCAGTGGAGGAGAATGACAGAAGTTTCAATATGAGAAATCACAACAGTTAATGTTGCTGTTAGAGCAGCTGTCCTGAATTAATGGAGTATGACTGCACACAGGCAAGGGAAGGGCTTTTTCTCTTAAAGAAGTAAATATTGTTGTTACAGACACCCCTGGGGAAAAACCCCACCGCAAACCAAAAAAAAAAATCCAGCTTTAGAGGGCATCTCTGCTATGTGGAATGCCTACACAAAATTTATTTTTATATGCTCCTGTAATTTGTGCCATGATGGATGTTCTTTACACTGAGAAGTTTGCATTAGTGCTGTTGTCCAGGTGTCTCTGAGCTGTTGTACAGGTGTGCAGGCTTGTCCCTGCCCTGGCAATGGCAGCTGTCCTGCAGGGGCTGGGTTACCTGGCGCCGCTGGTGTGAGATTCTGCTGTCAAGTCCCACCTGGCTGGTGTGTTGGCAGCTTGCTGACCCATGTGAGTCTTTCGCTTCTTGAGAACTTTGTAGACCTACAGTGAGGGATTTTCCTTTCCCTTTCATGGGAAAACTAGGAACTCCAGCCTATGTGCTCTCTCTTTACATGTGTTATGAAGTCTTTTACACAGCACTCTGTTTTGACTTGGCTTCTTTGGTGAAGCTCATCAGTCTCAGTTTAGTTTCCAAAGGTTGAATGACTATTTCACTTTAAAACTCAAAGCAGGAGAAGTACTATTTCAAGTAAATGGTATTTTCACCAAGGTGAAAAAGTTCTGATTGAGTCAGAAATTTAGACCAGAACTGTTCTTTGCAAGAGTAGTTACTGGTTGCAGGTAAATAAGCTTTTGAGGAGAAGGTTTGTACAACTTGCTGGCAGTTTCATACAAGAGGAATGTGCTGCTATGTGTTCCCTGTGCAAGGAGCCCTTTACAAAAGTTTGACATAAAAGCTGTGTTGCGTGAAGGAATAACTCCAACAAAATATCCTAATCCTTAGGTACTTTAATTTTTTTTTTATTATTAACATAATTTTTCCCAATCCTTTTGTTTGCTATACTGAGTGCTGTTTCTCAGTCACTGTAGTATGAGTTGAAATACGAGTTAACTCAGTTCAGTGATCTGTTTGATGGAGTAATGAAGATGGACAGAGTCTGAGGTGAAGGCCTCCTGTACAGGAACATCAGCAGGCACATATGCCCACCATGTAGGCTCATTTTGTTGCTAATACTTTAGCTCACAGCACTGTCAAGGTTAACTGTCTTCAGCAGATGTTTTACCAGGAGTGCTACATTCCTGATGTTACTGAAAGGTTTTTGTTGGAGAGATACAACAGCATGTTTCCCTGGTACTCACAGTGTTGTAGAAAAATTCCTTTCAGAGCAATTCTGCTAAAGGGAGAAAGAAATGCTAAAGTGGAAGCATGTGTCTCGAATATTTAAGGTTAACAATGTCTTTGAATGATCAAAGCTGCAAATAATTCATTCCAAAGGGAAGGGGGAGGAAAGAAGCACTGAAAATATCAAGTGGCCCCTGATACCTGTATGACCAGATATGTCATACAGATATATCTGTATGGGATAGATACCCCAGATGGGCTTTCTCAAATGAGCCCAGAGTTTGAGCAGCGGCAGGATTATTTTGACAGCTATGCAGAAATGGGCAGTGTGATAATTCAGCTTGTGGTCTTTCTGCTTGGGAGTTTGAAACATGACCTTTATGTCCTGTTTTATTGGCTGATTTGGCTGCCTTACAAATTAATAATTGGCCGGATAAATCTGGATATTGAATACAATTGAACCAACAGTAGAGAGGGGGGTGAGCAGTGACCCACATAAGGATCTTTTTGAACTGACTCTCCAGAATATACATTGTGGGGGGATTTTTGGAGCAAATTGACCCTCATGGTTGTTTTCTGTGTTAAGGAGACTTCCTCAGAGAAGGAAAAGCAGTAGGAAAAGCTGTGGTGAGGAAAGAGCACAAAGGCTAGTTGGAAATGTGTGTGGTTGAAAGGGCCAAATGCAGCATCTCTGCTCTTCCTTCTGGCCATCCCAGGAGTAGAAAGCCAGGCCAATTTTCTAGAGTGCTAGACAGAATCTGCTTCATAGCATTTCTAGTATGATTATAAACTGGCGCTCTTTTTGGAAGAATGTTCTCTTGCACCAGTGAATTGCATTGGCTGCAATCAATAGCTTTTTTTACAATAGAATTGTATTAATTTTCTTAGTAGAAATGGGGGACCAAGCAGTCTAATGAGCAAGTGGGGAAAGCACTATAGAGCTCTTTCAATCCCAAGGAAACCAGGTTAATCATGGTAAACGATTTATTTGAAGAAGTCTGCCAAGGTAAAGGCACTTCTAGCTTATCTATTACTGATAGTAAATAGAACTTGAAAAAGCAGAGTTTTTATGTCCATCTATTCTATATGGAAACTACTTGTCATAAAATAATGGAAACTAGAATAAATGTTTAATTTTTCTTTATTTGGAACAGATAGAATAAGGTGAGAAGAACAAAAAGAGATGAAAAATGCATTTTTCCTAAATTCTCTCTGTTTATGTCTATCTGGGGTTTTATCAATAGTGTTAGCGTGAATAACAATTTACTAAGCCATATTTTTAGTGACTTCAAGACAAGTTGGCTGCTAATGATGGGAATAGAGGCTGGCAGACTACCCCAACTCCACAGTAACATTGGTTAAATCCGTCTTTTCTTGCTGTGTTAAATAGAGCTAGTAATCTGAATATATTTTCTCTTCAATGAAGAGTGATAACTACTATAATTATTAATGCAATGCCAGTCACTTAAACATGTGGTATTTAGTATGAGTAAGTCTTTCTTTGGAAACAATTTTTACTCCCACAGTCATAATTTCATTACTTACTTCATGTCATGTTATTATTTAATGGAGTATACCTAAATGGTCTTTAAAAAAGATATTGCTGGCATTTCCAAATTAGTCTAGGTCTAATTAAACTTCCAGCATAACAGATCAGGTATTTGGGGTTTTCCAAGTTATCTTTTTTTTTTTTTTTTAATAGCAGATGAAGTGCCAAAGGAACAGAGAGAGAGAGAGAGAGAGAAAGGCAAGTTGCTGTGACATTCTTTATTTGGTCAACCATGCCAGAGTCCTTTTCCCATGTGGTGGAAATATTAAATGCAAAGTGCCAAGTGTGTCAGGACACAACAGAAAATTAAAACTGTTACATTTGAATGTCACTTGGGATGCCACAGAGCTTTATAAGGCAAAGTAAGTACATCTGATGTGTTGAAGCTGATGGGATTATTGGAATTGGTAAAAGTCTTGGAGAAGCCTGTTTTGTAAGTTAATGTTATTAATCACTATCTTCAAGCCTAGAGCCTGTTAGGTTTTCATTAGCAGACAAATAGTGAGGTTAGGTCCAAACATAAGAGTACTGAATGTCCTCTTTTGATATACAAGAGCCAAATGGTCTGGTCCTCCCAATATCACAGTGGCAGAATGGCTTGTGTTGGAAGAGACCTTAAAGGTAATCTAGTACCAATGCTCCTGCCATGGACCAGGTTGCTCAGAGCTTCATCCAGCTGAAACACTTGCAGGGATGGGGCATTCACAACTTCTCTGGGCAACTTGTTCTGGGCCCTCACCACTCTTACAGTCAAGAATTTTTACGTGATTTCCAGCCTGAACATCTCTTCTTGTTTAAAACCATTGCACCTTGTCATTTTCCTGGTTAAAACCACTGCACTCCATCATTCGTGTGGGCTCCTTTCAGGTACTGTATGGCTGCATTTAGGTCACCTGGAAGTCTTTGCTTTCCAGGCTGAACAAACCCATTTCTCTTAGCCTTTCTTAATAGGAAAGGTGCTCCATCCCAAGTGCATCATCTAGAACTTGGTTTTGTTGTACTGCATGAGATTCCTCTTGGCCCATTTTAAAAATTAGTTTTAGGCCTGTGAAACACATCAAAAGAGTACTACCTCCAGTGAAATTGCAGGAGGGATTATTTACATGTTTTATTTGCTTGTGTCCTGAATGCAGCATAAGTTTCTGATTTGTGGTAGTTGTATTTTTTTGGTCTGGATCAGATGCAAATATTGGGAATAGGTTTGAATTTTTCAGCACTAAAATGTTTGAGAATGAAACATTTGAGAAGGGAAATCATAGATCTATTGCATCCACAGTTCTGGAGTTAAGAGAAGTGTCACCTGATTGTCTTTATCTTGCATGCAACAAATAAAACTGCTGTCGCATGTGACTTTTATTCCAAAGGAAGGATTAAATGATATTCTGGCTTCTTTTTGCTGATGTTCTCCAAGGCTCAGAGTTGTAGTTTTCAAAGGAGAAAACCCAGAATTTGTGCCAAATTGTATTGAATGCCAATAATGTTTCAGCTTATTAAACTGCTCTGTCATTTCTTCTTGACAGAGGTCAATAGTCATTTATCACTCGTCTTATAAATTGCTATAAACTGGGTGTAATGGATAGTTGTTAGTTTAGTGGAGAAACTCTTTGTTTACACCATAATAGAACCTGTCTTTTTTATTTACTGAATGCATCAGAAAGCTCTTATTACTTTAATTTATTTCAGGATTTTTTCCTTCAGTATCATTATCCTTTATTAAGGAGGAAAAAAGTCTCAGTTTTGTATGCAAGAATTCCAAGGCTAAACTTTTGATAGAAATTCATGTTCTTAGGTTTTTGCTTATGGATCAGATGTTGAAAAATATTTATTCTTTTGACTATTCTGTGCAAAATTGGCTTGGGAGAATATTTTAGTTTTGTCAATTTTAGGGGTCATGAAATGATTATTTTATATTAGTCCAAGTGCATGAGAGGCAGTTGCATAAGAGTTTGGCAAGGGATTCTGCTGTGTATATCTGCAAACCTTTAAAAGTAAGTTAGTGTGGGATGGAAACCAAAATATGGTGCTATTTATGGGACAGAACAATTCTAGATGTTGTATCAACTTCTTGTTAAATATCACTGTCACAACCAATGGAGGTATTTCCTAGATCTGGTTAGGATTTTGATTGCATGCTCTTACTTGTTGATAGTTACTTGCATAATTTGATGACACAATAATTTTTTTTGCAATAGTGATTATGTATTTATTTTCCTCTAACACTGGTAGGAGTTTGAGCCACATTTTTTTTATTTTCCTCATGTAGCACAGCCGCGTTTGCAGTTCTGGCCCAGTTAAGATCATGAAGGTGCTTTTAAGTCAGAGTTGAGCCAGTAGGTTTGATTATTGACTTCACTGTTCAGGCTAGCAGGAGGGCTGAGGTCATGGCACACATACTACAGTAATCAATGTTCCAAATGAATTCCAGTGAAATCACAGAATGGTTGAGGTTGGAAGGGGCTTCTGGAGATTGTCTAGTCCAAAACCACGCTTGAAGCAGGGCAGCCTGGAACTGGTTGCTCAGTAATGTATCCTGTTGAGGATATCAAAGGATGGGTACTCCACAACCTCTCTGGGCTACATGTGCCAGTGCCTGACCATTCTTACAGTAAAATGCATTTTTTTTGCACTAAACATAGTTTCCTATATTCCAGTTTGTGCCAGCTTCTTTTGTGCTGTCTCTGGGCAGATATGAGAAGGGTCAGGCTTTTGTCATCATTCATTTTCACTGAGGCATGACTGAGCTGGGACAGCCCTAAACTTGTCTTGAATCATTGTGATTACCTGCATCAAGTTTTTTGTATGGAGAGGCTTAAAGCATTAAGATGAAGATCTAGTTTTTTTCTAAGACCAGATGGGAAATCAGTATTCTTAATGTTCCGTTTGGTGTGATTTACTAGTGTTGCATTTTGATGACTTTTCAGTGTTTGAAATAAATTATCACTTGTTTGATTAAAAATAAACACTGGGTATATTGGAAGAAAGGTAAATTTCTATTTCAGAGGAAGCAGTACCTTCTTATTGCACAAGCAGCTGGTTATAGTTTTCAGCTTGTGGAATACTGGGGTATTTTACTTTCAGCAAGGAAGAAATACAGCACGGAAAATAAAAAGTTCAGATGTTTACTTCACAACATGGGGAAGAACTTTACTAATCTTGCCTGCCATACCAAAGGGTGAGAACATTTTTCTCTGTTAAAGCTTGTGTAGCCTTCATGAGTTTATAATTGCCTACTCTGAGCAATGCATGTGCAACCTCCTGTTTTACAGTGGAAAACATTTTAATAAATCCGCTTGAAGCATGAGCACAGCACACTAGCAATAAAAACCCATCTTGGATTAATAAAAAATGTTTTTGTTTATAGTTTCTGCCGTGCTGAGCCATTTCCCTGTTATGTAGAAAGCTTAAACAATTTGTAGCAGACTGGACTCAGAAACTGCAATTGCCTGTTCCCAAAGCTCAGGCCTTTTGATCTCTTGTATTTGGGGTCATCTGTGATCATCAGAAAAAAATCGTATTGTCTGGACAACTTTTTTTGGGTGGCATTAATAACTCTACCACTACTCTCTACCCTTGTTCCTAAGCTACTACAACAGTTCTTCAAAGCTTATTTAGCAATCACATTGCTACTTCTGTCCTCAAACAGTTAAGGATATGTCAGTGCTTCTCTTATAAGTCATGGTTTTCAGGATGTCACAATGTTCTTTCTGCTCAGAAATATCATGGACAAGGTATATTAATAACAAGATTCGGTTTTAATTGATTTGTTCTGATGGAAAGCTCTTGATGACTTTGGCTTGGGTTCAAAGCTTGTGTGAATCCTGTGGGTTGCTGTGTTGCCTCACCCCAGCATGCAGTCCTAGCCTTCCATACCTTGTCTTTCCTCTGGGAGGCTTTGCCTTAATGGTGAAATGATAAAAGGCTGCTGTGAGGGCTTTTCTCCTCTAAGTGCTTAGGTTAAGAGAAACAGCCACAGTTTCATTCCAACTAAATATTGAGGCCAGTTTAATGGAAAACAAACAGTTCTGTTATTAAGACATTCAAATGCATGGTTTGCTGATTTAACTAGTTCATGTTCTCTGCTAAAATAAAAATATTTATTTGTGGAATTGTTCTGCATCTCCAACAGCATTACAAATAAAATTTGTGTACTTGCTTTTTAGATAAGTAGAAAACATGGCTTGATAATTACTTAAAGAGGAAATAGCAGAATTACGTAGAAATATCATGGTCTTCTTGTTTTAAGCCTGCAGATTTGTATAGGGGCATGAGCCTTCATATAAATAATTTTTTGGTGCCCTAGTGGGCACGTACATGCTTTGAGACGATTCTTCCCTGAAAAGTAAACAAACAAATAAATAAATAAATATACACACACACACACACACTCAGACTGTCCCAGAGTTAAGGCAACAGGACGTTGCAGCTGTTGTACTGTAAGAAGTCTGCAGGCTTTGTGAAGGATAATTGCAAGTTCTTTTGGGAAATAAAAATCCCCTCTCTTCAGAAGCTGCAGAATATATGATTAAATATCATGAAGCACTGCCTTGGATTATAACCAGTCTGATTGGTGAGCCTGCAAATCTGGTCCTTTAAACTGCCTGCTGTTTGATTATAACTTTGTGTCAGGATTTGGGATTACAGCAAATGACTCCAAAGAGCAGAGTACCAGAAGCAGATAGAAAACAGCCCCTACACTTCAACATATTCCCTTGTGGCTGGTCAGGAGTGTACATGCATGTGTGTAAATGCTGAGAGGAGAGTGAGAACTTTCTGTTTTGAGCAAGACTAGGCATTCCTTGACTATCTGCTCATCTGGGGGTAGTTGGGGATCTTTAAGGAAGAGGGCAGCCATGGGTGGCAGTGCTTAAAAGGGAGAAATGCTCAGATGCCAGGAGAATCTACATATCTTCATCTTCCTTGGTTTGGTCACTGTTTTTATGCATTATGGCTTTTTTAATGGACTCTAGTGGCAAAATCAGTGTTGGTTTAGGGTAGCTTAGGCTTTGCTGAAACTAGAACTCATTCTGTCCAACAACAAAGAAAAAAATTATTTAAGGTAGAACTTGGTAAATTTATGGATGGACTTGGGTGATAACATTGCTGGAAATTGAAGCAGCTAGTCTGAGTTCATGGGTGTGCAGCTTGATAACCCCAAAGGAGATATGACTGGTATTGACAGTGTTTATCTCTATCCTTTGTGTATGAGTCATTGCCCACAGCTTACTGGAATTGTCCCTGGGCCTTCTGGTGTATTTCCTGTCTTCTCAGGAATTTTCTCTTTTATTCCCTTTTTCTTTTTTTTCTTTTTTTCTTTTTTTCCTTTATTTTTTTCCATTTTCTTTTTTTTCTTTTTTCTTTTTTTCCCTTTTTTTTTTTCCCTTTTTTTTCTTTTTTCTTTTTTTTCTTCCTTTTTCCATTTCCTTTTTACAGGGTTTTTCTTTTTTGGTTTTTTTTTTTTTTTTTTTTTTTCCTTCTCTTTTCTTTTTCCTTTTTTTTCTTTTTATTTTTCTTTTTCTCTTTTTTCTTTTTCCTGTTTCCAGGGATTTTCTTTTTTGTTTGTGTTTTTTTTGGTTCCTTTTCCTTTTTTACTTTTTTTAAGCATACAGGAGTGTCTGCAAGTAGGTAGATAGGAAAAACTGGTGGTATGTGTTGATGCTATGAGAAGTACGAGTATGTCATCGATCCCTGAACAGTTTGTCACGTTCACATGCTCAGACATGTCAGCACTGTTAAAGGGAGGGGAGTATTGTCACCCAGGTTTGAAAGTCAAGAGTGGGTGGGTCGGTTGGTTGGTTGGTTGATTGGTTGGTGTGTTATCATCTTAATTCCATTGTAGAATGGGGTCTGGGTCACTTCCTTTATTTTTAGGTCTCTTCTAGGACAGAAGTGTGAGGTTTTTGGTTTGGAAAGGGTTTGTTTTCTTTAAAATCATATGGTAAAATGTTTGTTAGCAGCAGCATGGGGTCACATCTTAAAAAACATTAAATATCTGTTGTTTACTTGCCTGCAATACTAACACTTGCCTACTTGACCTCTGGGCTTAGGATTGATAGTGGTGGTAACATGTTCTGTTCCTGTGAATGGAGCTGGAGCAAGTGAGTCTGGCATTTCTGTCTTCTGAGTATTTGATTTTTATGATCTCATTAATATTGTTAATGCCTTTTTTTGTGAGTGGAGAATATAATGCAGAACATTGCTTTGTGCAAAACGTTATTATTGGAAAAATACAAATAGAAAAATATCTCATTCTTTTCAGTTCTAAAAAACTATAACTTTCATGTGTAGGAAATACCTACAAAGGTCATTCAACATACTTTTTCCATCAGTTTGGAGTATTTGGTTTTTAAATGGTTTAATATTCAGTCCCTTTAAGCATTTGCTAATTTACTTTATGTTGACATAGTCCACAAATATTGTACCTTTTCATTCAGGAGGTGTTTTATTCAAACATATTAACAGATTCCCATGTTTAATGAGTTATTTTAAACTTCTCTTGCCATTATGTAGGCTGCAGCTGTTAAGAATTGACTAATGATTACTCTTTTATGTACATCAGTGAAGGAATTGTTTACCTAAATGGTATTGATCACCTGTCTGTGAGGTGTGGGAGTGCTTATTATAGAAATTTTTTTTTGTCAAGACAAGTAAAAAACTGCTTCAAAACCTTCTGAATGGAGCACTGGTCCAGGCTGTGTTTGGAAATAAAGCTGCTGCCTTCAGAAGCTTTGCAATATGCCACCATGCCATCCAGCTATAAAAGCTGTGGTCCTGGAAGCTGTCACCTCTCGCTCTGTTTGGGGTGTGGGAGGCAGCATCACAGGAGCTCCTGGGCTGAAAGAGAGGTGTGCTATGAGCTGGTGTGAACCTGCAGGGGTTGTGAAGGCCTCCACCCCAAGAGACATTACGAATTCAAGCAACATGGCTACTGACTGCTTTAACTCACTACAGAGCAGGCACAACCAACATGAAATCAATAGAGGATTTTTTCCACTTTCTTGAGCCTCACATTGGGCACCACTAGATGTGTTTGTTCTGGTTCAGGGCAAATTTTGGAGAGACCCCCCAAAGGGGCTCCTGTAGGAAAGCAGATTCAACTGGCCCCTTCCCAACCGATCAGAAAAATACCTCCTTGGAGAGAAGTGGAAAAAACCCTGTTTATTAAACAATGAAACCTAAAAAAAATATTAATCAGTAAAACCCATTGGTGCTCCAAAACAGATGACAAACTGAGACAGTCCCCTCCCTGGGTTGCAGCTCAGCTCACTCAGTCTCTGATCAGTCCCTCAGTGCTGGAAGTGCCGCGGCCCAGGCCTGGCCCGGTGGGCCACAGGTGCAGCTGCCGGTGCCCTGATGGGTGTTCAGTCCAGAGCAGGTTTGAACAGGTCCAAAGAAAAGGGAAAAAGAAAAAAAACCCCACAGTCCAGGGAACTTCTTTATCTCAGCTAGCTAAAACTAGAGAGCTCTGTCCTGCTGTCTGTCCATCTGCAGACAACACAGTCAGGAGCAGGAATATGCAGGAGTGAGTGCAGTGTCTGAAGACAAACCGTGCGCTTCTTCTCTCCCCCCTTCACTCTCTGGAACAAGTCTAAAAGGTGCAAAACTTATTATTCCGCAGAACAGACAATTGGGGATAAAAGCATCACATAGTCAACCTAGGACAACATGCAGATGTCCTGAGAAGGGTCCCAAGGCTGGTCCTTCATTGGGGTCACAGGTGGGGCCAGGTCTTCTTGAGGCCTTCGTTGGGGCCAGAAATCGGTCTGGACATTGATAGGATAACCAGTTTAGAGTACTTATCATGGACGTCGTGTATGGCTAGATAATAGATAGTAATGGGAGAAGTGCAGATTTCTCCTGTATTCCTCATATGATTGAAATTCATGTCAGAATTAGGATGAAGATATTTAATTCTGTAAGTTTTTCAAACTAAAGGTGTGCTAAAATTTTCTTCTCAGCTTACATTTCCTCATGTGGTTTTTATTTTTTACTTTACAATACTTGTTTTCCTCTAATAAATGCTTTTTGCATTTTGCATTTTGCCCTGCTGTCTTACATAAATTCTGATGCTTTTAGCAGTATTTCTGCTTGAGTTGGAAAGACAGAGGAAATTCACCAGCCTTCTTTGTCTCTTTTCCATGTGATATAATGCCTTTTGTGACAGGCATTGGCAGAGAACCAAGGTGCAGAAAACTGTGAAATACATGAAAATCCTAAAGCCATCATATAAAAAATTGAATATCTAAGTGTATGAAGCTCACACAGCATATCAGCCTGCTACATATTTAACAGTTTTTCCTGAGTAGTAGGCAGCTAGCTTTGGAAAGTCCATGAATATTTAATTCTGTGAGATTAAAAGTAACTATGTAGCAAACATATAAGACTTTTTGTTGTTTGTGGTTGTTGTTTATTGCTTTTATTTGTGTGTGCTTTGTTTTCATATGGATGAATCGGCATTTATCTCCCAAAACACTTCTAAAATTATTCCCATCAAGGTAGTAGTACTCACTGCTGAGGCAGACCTCATCAGCTGGAGCTTCCCTTTGTGAAGATGAGAGCTAAGATGCAGAGCATGACTGTTTCCTTAGTCTTGGGGCAGTTTGTAACAAATAAAAACAAAGGGAGTTCTGAAACTATAATGCTGAATTTCAGTATTAAAATACAGTTTGAACCCTTCCTGCTGCTGCAGACTGTAATCTTCTGTAACCTTCTGAACTGAGAGGAGAAGCAGAAACCTGGGATGTTGGCAAATGGTTTTTTTGACAGCAACTAGCTGGAGAGAAGTGAGCTGCCCTATATAAGCTGTTTGTCCTAGTTCTGGTGTTCAGGCTGTTGTAGTTCTGCTAGAATACAGATGGAAAAGAAACATGATTTACAGGTAGAAATAAATATTTTGTGAGATCAGAAGGCACAGAGGGAAGAAATAAGAAAGACTTTGGCTGTGTAAGCCCTTGTCAGATGAGAAACAGTAACAACAGAGATAGTAGGTTGATAACAATTGCTATGAATTTAATTATGTAGATCATCTAGACAAGTCAGAGAAAAGAATTCTTCCTACCTGTGGTGCAGAGTGCTGCTATGATGGATCATATTGTTTGATCTGGAGGAGGAGAGCCTTATGCTGGTAAAATTTGCTGACATGCAGATTTTCCTTCAAGTCTATAGGTATGTTGGGGGAATACATACTCATTTTTGTCTGGGAAATTACTTTGTCACTATGCTAGAATTTATTTTGCTGCTTGTTGACAGAAATCTGATCAAATTATTGTAATGCAGTTTTAAAATACTGTTTTATGTCTTTTTTTTTCTTCCCAAGGACTGTTGATTCTGTTGCACTCTGCCCTCATTTTTTTTTAAAAAAAGTTTTCTTTCTTCCCTCTGTCTCCCTCCCTCCCCCCACCCATCAATCTGCTTAGCTTACATCTCACTCTCATTTCTCTTTGTTAATCAGAGTTCTGTTTTCTGTGGCAAGATACCAGGGAAGGTAGCTGAACATGCCAGTACAAGTTCCCCTGGTGTCAAGTCACATGCATGGTATCTAGAATGGAATGATATTGACATTATCTGTATGTAGTGTTGTTGGAGGAAGAGAAAAGGAAACCTTTCAGCAGCTGCCAACATTTATTTAGTACAGGTGCTGAAATCAGGCAATCAGCCTGCAGCTGTAGTTCTGAGGTGGCCAGGAGATCTCCTGTAAGGGGCCAGCAACTTCCTGTCTTTTAAAAAGAATGGAAGAGATAGTAACTGGTATCAAATTCCACAGTTGTCCCTTGGAGCAGAACACATGCAGTAGACAGCCAAGAGCACCTGCACAATTCATGCCTGTTGAAGGGGGCATAAATCAGTGGAAAAGACAGTTTATACCAGCTGGAGAGTTGCCATCATTTGTTGTTTTCCTTCTGTAAGTCCTAAAATGTGCAGTAGTATTCTAAGTGTGTTATCCCATAAAAGGAGTAAGCCAATACATGCAGAAAATGCCTCCAATATCCATAGCTCCTCATTTGAAACTGAGAATTTGGAACACTGGTTAGTGTAGGCTTGAGAACACTTCAGGATAGTTTGTAATGTGTGTAATAAAGTGTGTTTGTTTACAGAGAGAGTAGTTGGAGGTGAGAAGAGGAGGTTTTGTGACAGGCTATTGAACAGGTAGTGTATTGAACTGTGTTTGGCACAGGAAACTCTGTGAACCTGCTGCCTTTCTTCCAGTTTGTACAGTCTAAAGACGGCTGCACAAATGGGCCTGCACCTGCCTCCCTTGAAGGGACCTTTGCTTTGCAGATCTAGCAGGAAAGATGAGAATTGCAATTAGAAATACACAAAGTGACTGCATTTTCCCATTTGCACTCTTGATTTTTCTTTGTTTATTTCCCTTCTGTGTGTGTGCCTACCTTTGATGCAAGGGTGGTCATGAGGATTAAATGTTCTGTCATGGTATTGCAAGCTGGGCAGGAACTCCTTGAGTCCTCCTGTAGTTTTTCAAGTCCTGATTGCTTTTCTTTTTGCACATAAGCTTGAAACTTTGCAGCTCTTCAAAGCCTTTAGGCTTTTTCCTCAGCATATGTTTATACCAGCAGAGTACCACTGAGTATTACTTCATTACATTCATGCCCCCTAATCAACACTGTCTCTGAAGGTAAGACAGATGGAATTTGTTTGCTCATGAATTATGCGAAATTATAGTTTATCAAGTTCCTGCATTTTAATGGACAAATGAGCCAATGTCTTTTGTGGGTGAGCTGGGTACCACACAGTGTGTAGATGGACTACAATTGTTTCAATATGCCAACTGTGCTTTCAAGTACACCTGTTCTGCATTGTGGCTTTCAGCTGGAAAATCTAGAATCAGACAAGGTTTGGAATGAAAACAAACAAAAAAAAAACCCCAAACCAAAACAGAATGGCCATCAATTTAAGTCCAAAAACTTTTTTCTCAGCTGAAAGAAAGCACTTTTTCATGGAACTTGCTAACAGAAACAACTGTTTGTTGAGAAATATAAGTATAATTAGAAAGCAGAGTTTCCTATTGCATGCTAATGGGTGATGAAAGAAGAAAATGAGAGAAATATGTGAAGTGTATTGGCACCACTTTAAATTTTGCAGACTGTATTGAGTCAGAACCCATTATGGCTTGAAGTGGCAGTTTGTGGAAATTCCATTTTTTTAGTGTTCTGAGAGACAGAATATGAAGCTCTGATGCCTTTTTTTTTATTTAAAGGGAATGAACTAGAAAAGATAGGATGACAGGTGTGTTATTTGGCTGTTGCCTGACTTTGTTTGCTTTGCATACAGAAAGGACATGGGCATCTTTTTTGTAGCTGGACAAAGTTTGATGCAAGATTCTTTTAAAAATCATCATCAGTTTTGGTTTTGAGGGACACTGCACCAACCCAGTTTCAAAGTAGTAACCCTAAAGGTAGGAGGAATTGTATTGCAGAGTCTCCAGTAGTGTAGTAAAAGGCAGTAATTACAATGGCAGAATGAATCTTAAATTACTGTGAGTTTTCTTGTAAACATGAAGAGTTAACAGCCGTGTAAACTTAATGAAAAGAACCAGTACGTAAAGAGAAACAGGAAAAGTAGGTATTAGCAAATTAATGTTTAGTGGTTAGTTTTATAAATCCTCTTCTTCATGGTGCAGGAGAGTCAGAAACTGAAAAGATGAGCTAAGGTAAGCTTTTATATACACTAGTGTCAGTTCATTGACCTTGGTGTGATTGCAAAGCTGTAGCAAATGCTGAAATGTGGCTCTTAGAAGGGAGCCTGAATGAAAAACCATTTCCTGCACTGCTGAGGGCAAAGGCAGATGCCCTTTCCTGCAGGCATCAAAGACAATGTTAACAGTTACCCATGTATTACCACCAGGATAGAGGTTATTATGACTGAAGAATAATAGTTGCAAGGAAGAATAATTTATCTATTTGTCATCCACATGTTATAAAATGCTTTAGGAAGGTATTTAGAGCTAAGATGAAAAGCTTTGCTTTGAAATGAATGAAATGAAGATACTTAGAGGTTTTTTTTTTCCTATGGGACTGATAAGCCATAGGAGAGGACAAGTAGTCCCAAAATAGTCAAGGATATCTTCTTCCTGGTTCTCCAGTCACTACTTTTTGGTGATTACTATTTCCTGTTGCTATTTTTATGCCAGAGAGAGTGATTTCAGGTGTTGATTTTGGGGATTTGAAATATTTTCCCCCCTTCGGAAGGGGAGTATTTTACTGCTGATACTGCAGGATGCATAAATGATGAGCACTGATGACAGCTGCTCACTCACATTTGTCATCATTATGTAAACTGCCATCTGCCAGAAATGGGCACTGTCCGAATAAAAAGCAGAGGAGCTCAGCTGAATATCAACCACTAGGCTGGGCTGAGCTTCAGCAGAGCTTGATCATAAAGATCATCTGGTCATAGATGCAGCTCCTCCTTCCTGTGGCTGGCTTTCAGACAGAGTTGGTGCACCTTGTTTGGGCATTTTGCATGCCTTGCTTCTGGTGCTGTGCTCCCAAATGAACATTCAGCAGCGAAGAACAAAGCTGATGATCTAAATTGTTTCCAACATTGCCACTGACCATGGTGGCCTTTATACCATGTTCACTGTGTACGTCAGTGCTATATTTGGGAGAAACATTGGATGACCTGGTTATTGCTTTTTGCAACAATAAAGCTCTGAAACCCTGCAAATAAATAATGAAAGCATTCTGTGGCCAGAAGAGAAGGAAAAGTAATGACTGATCTGAAACAGGACATTAGAACTGTTTTTTACTTTGCAAAATGGTGTAGCTTGGATACAAGATGGATCCGTTTTTGTCCAGTTAGTAAGAGATTACACATGAGAAAATTCCAGTCAAATATATTTTTAAAAATCGCAATGACAGTTACAAATTTTTGTAGGATCAGCACAAGTTCACAGCTGTGATACCCATCTACAAGAGGGGCTAGAAGGATGATCTGAGGAATGACAAGCCTGTCAGCTTGACCTCAGTGCCAGGGAAGATCATGGAGCAGATTGTCTTGAGTGCCATCACACAGCATGTGCGGGGCAAACAGGGTCAGGCCCAGCCAGCATGGGTGAATGAAAGGTAAGGTCCTGCTTGGCCAACCCTATTTCCTTCCATGATAAAGTGACCCACTGAATGGATGAGGAAAATGTTGTGGATGTTGTCAACTTGCACTTTAGTAAAGCCTTTGACAGGATTTCCCACAGCATCCTTCTGGAGAAAGGGATTGCTCGTGGCTTGGACAGGTGCTCTGTTTGCTGGATAAAAAACTGGCTGGATGGCCAAGGTCAGGGAGTGGTGGTGAGTGGAGATACATCCAGCTGGTAACCCATCACTAGTGGAGCTGCCCAGGGCTCAGTGTTGGGGTCAGATCTGTTTAATATTTTTACTGATAGTCTGGGTGAGGGGATGGATCAAGTGCACCCTGAGTTACTTTGCAGATGATACCAGGTTGGGTGGGAGTGTTGATCTGCTGCAGTGTAGGGTCTGCAGATGGGGCAAGGCCAGTTGCATGAGGCTTGAGCAGGGGAAGTAGCAAGTCTTGCTCTTGGGTCACAACAACTGCATGCAGCAAACAGGCCTGGGCAAAGTGGCTGGAAACCTTTTCCAGTGGAAAAGGACTTGGGGGTGTTGGTGAACAGCAACTGAACATGAACCAGTGTGTGCCCAGGTAACCAAGAAGCCCAGTGGTATTGGGGCTTGTGTTAAAAATGGTGCGGCCAGCAGGGCCATGGCAGTGATTTTCCCTTTGTGCTTGGCACTGTTGAAGCCACACCTTGAATCTGTGTCCAGTTTTGGGGATGCTTTTGTAGGAAAGACACTGGGGTGTTGGAGTGAGTCCAGAGAAGGGCAGCAGAATTGGGGAAGAGTCGGGAACACAAGTCTGATGAGGAGCAAGGGAGAAAGCTGGGGCTGTTTAACCTGGAGAAAAGGATATTCAGGAGAGATCTTACTGCTCTCTGCAACTACCTGAGAGGAGGTTGTAGCCAGGTAGGAGGTGGTCTCTCCTCTAGGCAGCCAAGGATGGAATGAGAGGAAATGGCCTCAAGTTGTTCCAGGGGAGACTTAGATTGGATGTTAGGAAAAATTTCTTCACCAGAAGGGTTGTTAAGCATTGGAAACAACTGCCTGAGGAAGTGGTTGAGTCACCATCCCTGGAGGCATGTAAAACAGGTGTAGATGTGGGTTTAGTGGTGAACTCCAGTGTTAGGCTAATGATTACATTCAATGATCTTAGAGATCTTTTCCAGCCTAAATGGTTCTATGATTCTAACCTCTGTGCTGTTTAAGTGCTCTTTTGCAAGTTTATCTCCTTATTTTTAACTTGTAGCTACGTTAGCAGTAATCTAAACCCAGCAGGGTAATATTCCACATTGGCCATTATACAGTAATACTGTAGTGATCAACAGCTGAGACATTTTTCTTCAGCAAGAGGATTTTGTTTTGTTCACGAGCATTAGGTTGCTGTAATGTTGAAAATTTTCAGTCAAAATTACTGATTGACTGTGAGTCTTGATTAAAAAATATTGAAACTTTGATTTTTCTCACATCCTGGGTAAGAGTTATCAGAGAGTAATGATGCCTGCCTCAACAATGCTGCAGCACAGTGCTTAAACAGGGCAGGAGACGAACAAGGGCTGAATTTTGTGTACTTGAGAGGTTTACTGCTCTGTGTTGACAGTGGCACAATATGGTAAATCCTTCTCTTCATAACAGGCCATTTAAAATGTGATTAGTGCATTTAGTCAAAACCTAAATATAAATAGAAAATAACCATGCATATAAAAATGTTTGTTGTGTGTAGATTTTTCCCAGGAGCAACAAATTAGACAGTAAGACGTTTTGTGCAGTTTTGTGATGTTTATTAGTTACTGTGCCACATTGTACTTTAGGAAAAAAACACCTCTATTCAATTTGATGAAGCGGTAGAAGAACTTGTATTTGAACAGTTTGTGACTACATGTCCCAGATGATGGGTGCAGGGAACAGTAAATTTAATTTTTAGTTTAACTTTGCTTCATCAAATGCTTAATGCATTAGAAATAAAATAGATGCATTAGAAATAAAAATGTTTTTTGTTGCAGTTTACACGTGGTCTCCCTTATCTGAGGGAGCAGATTTTGTACTAAGGAGTTTGGAAATACAGGGACACCAGTTCAGGGTGCGTGGAGTTGGCCCTCTGGAGCAGAGCTATGGACCACAGAGTCAGGTAGCACCAGTATCAACATCCAGTATGTCCAGTCTGTAGACTATAAACAGTTCTGTACACACACCAGCAAACAGTTGCAGATTTCCCCCTAAGCCTAGACTCCTCCTTAACCTCCTCTCTGTTTCCAGCAGTGACACGAAGTCTTCCTTGCTCACGCTTGCATTATTTATGTTTTGCTGCCAAGCCTTTCTCCTGGTTCTTCTTAATCCACCTTGAAAAATCTAGTTTTTTCCCCTTCTCTTTTGGCTTTGCTAGGAGGCAGAAAGCTACAAGTCAGCTATGTTTTCTTTTTCTGTATGTAATGCAAATCTCTTTTACTGCTTTCCAAACTCAGTTAGTCAGCTTCAGGCATCAAGACTCACCTGTATTCTTCTGCTGGTGACTTGACTTTAATACTAAGTGTATCCACACCATCTTATTGGGTGCGATACATTTTTCAGTAGTCTGTGGCAGTCCATACTGTAATGCCTAAGCTTGGAAGTCTCTTTTGTCGTGTTAGCTTGGGGCTTAAGTTCATGCTCAGCCTCAAATTCTGTATTGTCTTTTTTTATTCGGTTTGTTTCAAGGGATGTAGCCCTCTAATTGTGACATGTGAAAAGAGCCAAACTTCTGGTGGTTTTCCCTGGTTGGTACTGGTTGAAGGAGGACCTTCAACGAAAACATAGGCTTGGTGATTCAGACTTAAATCTTCCTAATGGGAGCAGAGTATTTCAAAGCCTTTTTCACTTGCTATTTGCAAGGGATTTAGGATGAAAAGATGCATGAAACATCTGATATAGACATTCTGCTAATGTAGTTGGCTGTCCTTGGGTGTCAGATACAGAAGTACCTTAATTCCAAGTGATTTTGCAACATTTATATTAGGAAAAAATTTATATTTATATTATTGAAAATAAACGTGTTCTCCTCCAACAGTTACAGTGGAACAGCTTCTTCTTTTGTGTTTAGTTTGGTTGTTTTCTTCTTATTCTTTTCCCTTTTAATTTTCACCTGAGAAATGATTAATAGGATTTGTTAAATCTTTCTGTAACATGAAACATTTGTTCTGATTCTAAGAAACTTTTAATTGGGCATTTGCTGTTGAGATAAAATAAGCAAGGGGAAAAATGGAAAACTGCTTTGCGGAAATGAACCTTATTACAGCTTTGAGGAAATGACACTGTAATTAAAGCTGAGACAGATATTCAAATCCCTTCTCTTCAGCTGTGCATAGCATGTTGAAAATAATGCTGTGATAATTTATCGTGTTGATGCTCTTTAATGGACAGTTTGTGGAGACAATTTGTACTTAATTCTGAGAGAGAAAATAGAGTATTTCTGTATATATTTAGACTTGAGTGGATGTTTGCAGAAAGTAAATTGGAAGCTGCCTTTAACTTCCTGTTTTGTCCCAAACTCTATGTGTATTCTTTCCATGAATGTTCCTATAGAGTGGAATTCTGTCTTCTCTCAAGAGCCATAAAATCAGAGTTTGGGTTATAACATCAGCATATATGATATTTTCTAATGATGAATGATTACTTTGCCAGAGCAAAAGTGGAAAGGGAGCAAACAAAGAAAAAACACACCCAAAATAGATACAGTGGACTAGTTCTTGTGTTGCACACCTTACTGTACCATGATGAAACTTTCCATTTGGGATTTTGGAGGAAAAATAATTTAAAAAAAAAGGATATGAGTAGTTACTAGCGTACTTGCTCTCATTTGCTCCCATCTCAGCCATGTTTACTATTGAGCTGAAAAAGCCATGAGATCAGACTTTTTTTTACTTGGAAAGAAGAGTTGCTCTCCTCTGTCTTTCTTTTACAATTCAGTTCCAGTAAGTCAATTAGATGTCAGTTCTCATTTTCACAGCCTTTCCATCCCTTTTTTAAAACCAGCAATATAATGCTGGTAATAATTTTTCCATTTAAGAAAAAAAAATTAGAATAGACAGACAAAATATTGCAGAATTTATAACTTACTCAGACATGTCAGATAATTAGCTGTTCCCCTTGTTCTGGTTTACAATGCCTCATTTTCTCTTTTCAGTATTTTCTTATTGCAGCCTTTTTTTAATGCCTTCTTTTCATTTACCAACAAACACTATAGTTTTTCAGAGCACAAAGAATCATTTCAGGTTCTTTGAACACAATGAGAACCAAAACAACTCATAGCTCTAGCCTGCAGTTAGATTGTCTGTTATTTTTTTCATTGCAATTCCAGTTTTTTGTAGTTGCTTATATCTTTGTCAAAATCACTCCACACTGATAAGTACTAAACTAATTTGCACTGCAGAGAATGCAAATTTTATCAAGCACCTTAATTTCCCTGGCAAAGGAGGGCTGTGCTTTAAAAGTTTTGTGCTTACATGAGGAACCCAGGTTATATACATGAAATATAACACATTTCATATATACATACAAAAATATACAGTAGTTGCAAAGATGGAAATATAAATATTTGAGGAATTTAGACTTTTTAAAAAGAAGTGTGAGTTTTGCGATAGTAAGTGAGAGGTTTCTGTTTTTAGACAGCAAGAGTAACATGCTATTTTCAGTTTTCTTTGCTGGTGTAGGGTCAGGGTTTCCAGCTATGAAAAGCATATAAGGTCTTCAAAGTGTCTTTTAAAGACTGCTTAAGTAGATAAGTGGTATCTCATATTAAGTTTGAAAACCTTTGATACCAGGTGTGCAGGCTAAACTAAAATACTTTCAGGTGAGGGGAAGGGTGACTTTCTGGCCTGTGCTCTGAATTCATATAGAAAGTTTAACTACTAGCTTCTGACTGTGAAAATTCATGGTATATTGTCAGATGCAGAGGTAAAGTAGAGAAGCAACATTTTTTTTTCCTATTGCAAGCTTATATTTAAAAAAAAATGTTATTTTTCTTAGCAACAGGAAAAATGAAAAAACAACTATCATTAAATACTACATGGCTTAAGATCTTGACTGTGAGGAACACTTACCAAAAAAAAGAAAAAAACCAAAATCTACTCCTGCTTCAGCTTTAGTTATCTTTTATGAGAATATTTTTCACAGGTGCTTTTTGAGGAGAGCCTCCCCAGTACAGGTGCCGAGCTGGAGGGGAAGACCTGACCAGCCACTCTTAACAAGATCAGATTAATAAAAGGGTAAGCTCCTGTCATCTTGATCTGTAAGATGAAATTTTTAAAGTGGTTCTAATAAAGTCTGTGTGTAGCAGCAGATAACTTATTTTCAATTGTCAGTTTTGAAGTCACACTGAGATATGTAAGATTGTTCAGAAATAATTATCAATAGTGCCATGCACCAGAAAGGACTGTGATGCTTCAAAGGGATGCACAAGCCCTGGAGGGATGCTCAGAGTTACTGCTGTGTGTGATTGCAGAAGAAAGTCATGAGGCTTGCACACTTCAAAAGTCAGGGCATGCAAAAGTTCAAGCAGCCCAAGCAAATTCTCCTCCTCCCTTCTGCTTGCTCATTATAGTGCATATAATCGCTCAATCAGTTTCATTTCTTTGGAGCATCTCCTTTAGCAATTAAGAGATTTGATGATCTAAGTATGAATGGAGTTCTTAAATTATATTTTTTGGTATTGAGGTTTTTGGCTAAGTAGAAATGCAGACTTTTTGTTTCATTACTGCTGCTTTGCCTTTACAATCAATTTTCTTTACTGTGATCTGATCTATTGAAGATCTCTCCTGTGTATCAAAGCAAGATGCTGTTCTCAAATGTCTATATGGTGCATAATTTACTGGGTTTTTTTGGTCTATGGGTAGCATTTTTATATGCTCCTATAGCTGAAAGAAAAATACACATGAACAGTACCCTGTTTGCCAATGTTTAATCTCCTTATGGAAAAGATTTTATTTCCATACAGAAAAGAAACACATTTCTTTGAAAAAGATAAGACTAAGTTCTTCACGTGTCCAGAAAAATGACCCTAAGGAGATGCAGACACATAAAGGTTTAAGCCTGGCATAGTTTAAGCCCTCTCTGGAGTGTATAAAGGAAGGTGAAAATATGCTGATCAGTGTTACAGCTTTATAGTGTAAATAACCGTAAAAACAACAGTAAAAATGATAATAATGATGATGATACAACTGCTACTACTGTTGCTTTTTTGTTTTTAGTGAGAACACTCAGCTTTCTTTATTAGACAGACCAGTCTTTGCCTTTGGTTTCAGTGGTGTCAGGCCACATGTAGAAGTGTTCTGGACCTGGTCTTGTCTCTAGCAAAATAAAATCAATCCATTCTTAAATGTGACCTCAACAAAAACCCATGACTGCACTGCACTGTTTTCATCCCTGTAGAATCAAGTAGTTTCAATGTAATGGCTTCAAATAAGTGCTTTTTGACATTTCCATTTCTTGAAGAGCACTTTCCATAAAGATAAAGGCAATAAATGGATTACAAATATTACTGTGAAGGATTTTTATGGTGAGGCAAAACAGTCTATATAAATTTTTATTGACTGATTATACTTTAGACAGAAGTGGTAGATGAAGTTTGATAGATTTGACATGTACTAATGACTCTAGATCTAGCTGTTGCTGACTTACTAGTTAGTAAAGATATACAGTAATGTCAAATCTGCAAATACAAGCTATATGAAAGTATTTATGTTCATAAAATATTCTATTCCCCTGCACACTGAGACAATTTACTTCCAGTCACTGAATTGTGAGGTTTTGATGAGGCTGCTGCACTTAAGGCTCATATTTAAAAATCAAATAGTTGTGTTGGTTTTTACTCCCATCTCCCTAAACAGAGAAATGCTAAAACTGTGGTGAACTGGAATGTTAACAGTGAAAGAGAAGCAAGGCAGAACATTTTGAAAAAGCTGGTATTTATATTCATGAAAAATTATTTTAGAAGGAAAAGGAAATTGCTTATAACAAAAACAAATAAGAATCAGGAATGATCTTTATTTACAGCGCTAGCAGAAGTTTTAAGAAGTCACTTGATATTTTTGCATGTTTTTGTTTCCATGTCTGTAAAATGGCATGATAAAGCTGTACAGGTAAGCTTAGTAAACTCAAGGCTGCAGAGTTTTTAGAGACCAGTGGATGTGTCAGATGAAAATAACTGTAATATCTTTCAACCTGAGAATTTACCTTATCTAAATTGAATTGATTACCATGCTACTTACTTTTTTATCTAGAGCATAAAGCTATAGAATGGCTCATTTTTGTAAGTCATAATTTTATAAGTCATAAAAAAGGGGAAAAAACTAGAAATTAATGTCATTCTCATATCACATAAGACAGACCACTTGGAAAGTCTATATTTAGTTCATTCCAACACTGATAGAATGTGGAATTCCTATCAGAAATGTGCAACAGCAATAATTTTCAGCCATTATCTAAAAATATAAAGTATTTTAGATTTTCAAAGAAAGTAAAACTTAGAAATGCTGGTAGCTTTAACTCAAAAAGCTTATTTGGAAACCCTTGAATTAACTAACTTTCACAGATTTTTAATGGGTGATCTGTCCTTCCTGGCTATCCTACCTGTTTGATTTTAGAAATGCTTTCAGGGTTCTCCAGACATCATTTGTTTGGGTTGATAGGGAGCTGAAGTTCTTTGGAAGTACTTTGGTTAAGATGATTGAAGAAAAGTGTTTGGCTTTGAAATTTGGATCTGGTTTAATTTCACATTAGAGCAGATGGTGAAAAGTAAATATCCTTCAATACAATTGTCTTCAATTAGTCATATTTTTCTACTGGAAAGAAACATTATATTTTATAAAATAACTATCCCATTAGGACTGAGCATACCATTGGTTTTTATTTATTCTGGATTAGAACATTTATTGTTCCATGGTAAAATATTTAAGAGCCAGCCTGTGCAAATGAAACAAACAGCTAAAAATAAGTGAATAATGAATTAATCAGATGC
Organism: Melospiza melodia melodia; assembly: GCF_035770615.1. Taxonomy (NCBI): domain Eukaryota; kingdom Metazoa; phylum Chordata; class Aves; order Passeriformes; family Passerellidae; genus Melospiza; species Melospiza melodia. The sequence goes on from NC_086197.1 coordinate 67,334,042, forward strand.
ATGTTACTTACTAAAGTGTCTCTAAGGATTTATTGCCTTAGTGAAAAGAAAATTAAATACCGTGTGTATTTTTCTGGTGGAAAATCATTCATCAGGAGATGCTCTCTTTGCCATGAGTAACCTCTCTGGGAACAAATACCAGCAAGAAAAATCTGAAGCCAAATTAGTTCTTCATCCAGGAAAAAATACTGAAAGTACCAGGATCAATCTTCTTTTAATTAAACGATACACTTTTACCAAGGTAGACAAGCACCTTATGTTTGAAAATTTTATCCCTAGCATATTTTTGTAGTTACTAATTTTGCTGTGCCAAGAAATATGGATTCATAAAACAAGTGAAAGGAGGAGGTTATTTGAGATCCAGAAAGGAATACTCTTCTAGTGTTTTCAAGTCTGCAAGAACTCAAGGGACTTGTTTGCAGGGTGTTATATAAGAGAGAGGAATGAGCAACCTTTCAAAGCGCACGCCTTCCTAACACAAAATCAGTGTCGATTTCAAAACCAACTTCATTCCAGATTCCAAACTTCATTGTAACCAAATTCATTCCACCTTTTTCTCCTGTACTCAGCACTGGTGAGGCTGCATCTCGAGTCCTGTGCTCAGTTTTGGGCCCCTCTGCACACGAAAGTCATTGAGGTGCTGGAGCAGGTCCAGAGAAGGGCAGCAGAGCTGGTGAAGGGTCTGGAGCACAAGTCTGATGAGGAGTGGCTGAGGGAGCTGGAGCTGTTTAGCCTGGAGAAAAGGAGGATCAGGGGAGACCTTATAGCTCTCTGCAGCTACTCGAAAGGAGGTTGTAGCCAAGTGGGAGCTGTTCTCTTCTGCAGGCAAGCAATGATGGAGCAAGGGGAAATGGCCTCAAGTTGTGCCAGAGGAGGTTCAGATGGATGTTAGGAAAAATTTTTTTCAATGAATGGATTGTCAAGCTCTGGGACAGGTAGCCCAGTGAGATGATTGTCACCATCCCTGGAGGCTTTTAAAAGAGGTGTGGATGTGGCACTTGAGGACGTGGTTTGTTTGTCGACTTGGGCCATACTGGGTTAATGGTTTCACTCAATGATCTCAATGATCTTAGAGGTCTTTTCTGACCTAAATGGTTCTAAGATTCTATATTGTACCTTTATGCCAAAGATACCTTCCTCATTCCTGGCTGCAACTTTGAATGAGTTTTAGGTTATGCAGTCCACATCTCTTCCAATGTATAAAATAAGAATAATAAGAATGAATCAGTCCAGTGAATTGACCCAGCCTCATGGTGGTAATCAAAGTGAATGTGCCAATTTTTTTTCTTTTTAATTTATTTTTTAATTTGAGGAAAGAAGCTGTGATTTTGATTGTTAGATCTGTTGACACGCTAATCTCAGTCCTTCACAAGGCATCCCTACACATCTGTAGTTTTGTATTTTTCCACATTGTCAACTCTTAAAAAAAAATTGATCAAGTGTGTCTGAGGCTTTTCCCTAGCTACTTGTCTTAACTGCTTTACTTGTTAGTTCTTACACTTTTTGCATGGCAACTTCAAAAGCTATTCCACAGTCCTGCCCAGATAAAAGTGGTTGTTTCATGGCTGCAAAAAGCTGTCTTATCAGAGCTAAGTTGCTCACTGCAACTAAATCAGAATCAAGTATAAGAATTACATTGTAGGTAATAGGCTAAAGATGGTGTTATGAAGCTCTTTGACTTAATAAATTGCAATCTCTGTTCCTTCCACTCTTAGAACTGTGGACATTTGATTCATTTATGTAAAAATTAGTTGAAATAAAGTATTTACTCTATTCTTACTTAAATTTAACCATGCAGAAGACAGAAATGTCTTAAAAGTTGAGACAAGAAAAAAATAAATTCCACAAACTTTGGCTTTAAAAATTTTTATTTCTGTCCTGTTCATTAGTGACTTTGGAAAAGAACTGAACAAGTGAGCTTCAAGTTGGCTTTTCAAAATGAGAAAGCTATAGTTCCTGAAAAAAAATATTATTTGCACATAAGCATCTTTGTCTTCACATAAAGGTCTGACTAGAGCAGTTTTTATTAGCTAGTCATATGTGGTTTCTTATATGAATTTTCTTTTGAAAGCAATGACTTACATTGAAAATCATGCAAATTAGAATGCTTTCTAGAGACCCCGTCCATAGAAATGGTAGTTATGAAGTGTAGGTTAAACCATACTGATCTTATATTGTGTTGCATAAAACTTTAGACGGCTATCCAGGCAGAGAGATTTGAAACACCATATGCATCATCTAGTTTGAATATGCATGGAAAATTAACTGAATGATAATCTAAGCTCATAGGCAATTGCCTGTAGTTACGTTTTTTGATGTATCTCTAGAGAAATTCAGAAGAAATTCATCAAGGGAAGATTTTCAGCTTTCTCATGAAGTTCTTTTTCCCCCCATTATTTAAATGCAAAAATTAGGAGGCAGATATCTGGGTGACAGCTATTGGAAATAGAAAATGAGAGCTTTTTATGAATGGGAGTAGGATTATTCTTGGCAATTTATGTCAGGCTTGTAAAACATCTTTCGCCTACTCTTTCAGAACTACAGTAGCAGATTCACACTGAGCTTGAAAGACATCTGGGCTTTCAATTATCTTTCTTCCTTTTTGTTCCTAATGGATTGAACAACATTTGGTGCTGTCTCAGGGTTGTTACCTATGCTGGAGAGCCAGTGATTTCACCATGTTTCTGTTAACCTCATGGGGAATCAGGATGTGTCTGGTTTTTCTGAAGTTCCAGCAGCTTGGCTTCTGAAGGGAGTTACCAAGTCTCCTGGATTCTCCAGAGTGAAGATTAGGAAACAAATGGAATTGTTTATAGTACCTCTGAAATCTATGCAACCTTTCAGAAAAAAAAAATAGTACTGACTTTTGTCCTTTAGAACTTCTGATAGTTCATGTTCTACCCTCATTACAACTTCCAGGAGCTATTCCTGAAGCTTAACACTCATTTATTTGGCAGAGGCAGATATATTCATTGGAATGTCACATGCATAAACCTCTTGTAAATCTCCTTGGTGATGATGATGATGTCATAATGATGCACATAGACACAGGTTAAAAATAAAACTAAGTGGAAATTTCTCTTGTAGATATTTGATTCCTAATTTCTCATATTACATGGCTTGTGGCTGGGGGCCATGCACAACTTTTTCCTGCAGTGGTATAAGTTGTCCAGTGATGTGCATGTGGGTCACTGACATGTGTTACTCTTCATACTGGTGGTAGAAATGGTCAATGAGCAAACCATGCTCTTTGCCTGGCGTAATCAATCTAAGCATTGTTTGTCTGTATTCCATTAGTGTCTGCACTCTCACCACAGTCCATGGAAAGAGTTTCCAAAGGATATGAATCTCCTTCCTGATATGCTGCCCCTCTCCAAAGACTGTGAAAGAGTAATTCTCCTCTTGGTTCCTCATCCAACTCTCCCCATCCAGTATATCGCTTTCCTGAAGGCATCCCTAGTTTAGAATGATGTTTGACAAAAGTATTTGTGTTTCTCCTAACATACTGATTTTTTTTTCCTTGTATTATGTGCAACCAAATTTATATTCAAACAGCCAAGGGTATATATTAGCCCTACCTGGATTTATACTACGAAAAATGCAACCCTTAGTATCTTTCTTCCTGCTGATTTGAGCTTGGCTGTTGTGGTACTTCAGGTTCTTTGACCCGAATCCTAGTTCCTTAGTACAATCCTACCTGCAGACCTACCCAGGCTAGAAGGTCAGTCACTTGGGTGTGTGCATGACTCCTTGGCTGGAAGTATTTGACATGTTTTACACTTGAGTTTTAGACTGTTCATTCAAAACTAAGCCTATTTGCAGCAATTAGGCTTTACCCCATGGCTTCTCAGCAGCCGTTTGCGTGTTGGTGATTCCAACTGCTGGTAACCCTCTCTGCAGTCACTCGCCTTCTTTGTTTGACAATGGCTTTCCTTCTTGAGGAAACCTTATGGAGGATGAAAAAGGGAAAACCATTTTGTGTCTGGAAATGACAGTTTCAGGAAAAGCCAAAGCAAATTCCTGGACCCATTTTCAGAAAAATTCCCAGCTCCACCTTCAGCCACATGGTGTGAAGGAACCTTTTATGCAGATGGGAAAGACTCTTTTAAAACACTGTTAAGCCTATAAACCAAACTGGATGATTTTTTTTCTTTTGAACAAAGTTTTAGTTAGGATTTACTTTTACGAAGCTTTCCTGAGGGCTGATATTTAGTTGAACTGTTGTCTACTGCAAAAGGGGACAACTGAGTGCTCTCTTGAAGTCCTTTAGCAAATGTTAATTGTCTACACTACATAAGGACAGTAAGTGCTGGAGGAAAGATGCTGCCTGCAACCTTGTGGTAAATAATCAAAGATTGACTGGAACGCAAGGAAGGTAACCCTTGGCTAAAGTAAGACTCAAAGTGAGATGTTGCCTGTGAAAATCTGAGCTTAAAGCAAAAACACATGATGGTTGGGGATTTCTGCTAGCTAGAAAATCTTTCTAATAAGAAAACAAGGACAGGCAGGGTAGTGCTACTTTTAGCAGAAATTCTGCTCCGAGGCTCAGGCTTGGACTATACATGGAAGCTGTGACTTTCTGTCTCTTCTGTAAATTTTATTTAATGAGCTGTAAATATTATGTGTGAATAACCATCTTAATGTTTCTGAGGCTGTCTGACACACCAAATACTTAGCTCACCCTCAGATAAGCCTATAGACTATGCAGATTCCATGACAGATTTCACATCTGAATATCTAAACATTGAAACTGAATTGAAAAGATCTGTAAAAGATGTATGAGTGTAGACTTCATAATTTTCATTTCAGCTGCTTTTATTCCTAAAACACTTTAAAGACAAATTTCTAGGAATTATTTCAATGAGTATTTATTAGAATATGTGTCCATCTCTCTGCAGGCTGATACAGTCTCAAGGATTTTGAAAAATTAGCGGTGTTTTGGAGTGCAGTGCTAGTGCAAAACCAAGTATCAGTCAGACACCCTAAAGAGATGTAGGATTTAATGCAGCAAAAATATATACAATCAATGTGGAGAAATGGTTCAATGATAATTTTTCATAGCCCACAAAAATGTCTGTTTTGACTCTGCTGATATTTTTGGTAAGAATCATTAGGAACATGAGTTTGTATGGGTCCAACTATTTCACTGTCCAGGGGGAAAAACACTAAGAAAATACACATAATCTGAGTAATCTTAGTTGAGCTTAGTGACTCTGTAGGAAAAATACTACAGGTATTAAGAAATAATTTCCTCTCCTTGCCAAAGTGCTGTGGAAAAAAATGGGAGTGTGAGCCCTTCCATGTTTTAACAAGTGTTTTCTGTTTCTTTTTGAAATAGCCATGTGGTGTATCCAATCAGAAACTTAATTGAGTTGCTGAGCTTCCATGTGTACTTTCCCTCTTCTTAATGGCCTAAGAAAACTACTAACTGACTTCCAGTCATTTGTTTGCAGACTAAAATAAATCAGTGTGGGAACCATTCCATGGTTACCTACTGATTTTGAGCATTTCATCTTGAATTGTAATGCACAATGTCTGCCTATATTGGTGACGCTAAACTAATAAACTTAAAAGTTTCAGTAAATTAATTCTTAAGACTAGTGATTTATTAAAATGTCTATTGTTTTTTTTCTTTCAACTCACATCAAGCAGAGAAGCTTCCAGATGAAAGCTGGTTAGCTCAGTGGTTGGGAGAAGTTCAAGGCCAGCACTGAAGTGTATGGCATGAGTCCCATGCCAAATGAGAACTCACAGAACTCACAAAAAAATTAAAGAACAGAAGTTGTAACCTTGGTGTACAAATTGCACAACAGCATCTCTTAGCAACACAGCTCATAAAATAAGGAAGCTAATTTTTATATCAGCACCCAAAGTGCCTGTCACTCAGATATTGTGGCTGCATAGGGTAGTTCTGAGGCAGGACGAAAAGGCAAAATAGTTCCTGGCTTCATTACTCGGCGGGAGGAGTGTTATGGAATCTCCTTCCTTATTTGGCTCATCTGGTCCTGTCTGGAACACAATAAGGCCCAAAAGGTCAATCTACTAAGAAATGGAGGGAATGCTAATGGATCCAATTTCTTTATCATCCACAATCCTCAGTTCCTTCTAGCTGGTACATTGCCTGGTGGTTGCTGGTGTTTGTATTGCATTTTCCTTTGAGAAGACAGAGAAGAACATCTGCAGCTGCTGAAGTTAAACCACCCTGGACTTAGTTTGCGGTGTTTCTACGGGTGTAAAATTTCTCCTGGAACTGATTTAGTTTGTTCCTTCACGTCAGCTTCTCCTTGCACTTGTCTTTGAGTACCTTTCACATAACAGAGAAAGGACATTTCCACCAAAGCTTCCCAGTTCTCCCAGCTTTTCTCTGTAGAGCTCAATTAAGATGTTCTGGGACCCTTCTGCAATGGCAGAAAAAAATCTTTGAGATACTGCGTCTTCCATGAATGTATATTTCTCTCCACTGGCTATAAAGACAAGGCAGATTTAGATATCTACAGATCAGGCATCTAAAATTAATCATTAATGCCTGCCGTATGCTGTGTGTGCTAATTGTCCTCTCTTTGGATTACACATAAAATTAGTTATAAGAATAAAGGAGAGAATAATCCTTCCAGATTTACTCTTCTAGTATCATTTCAGTGATGAGATCTAAGGATGAAAAGGAAGAAACTGGTTGGCAGGCACAAATGCTGTGTTAGAGCACTATCAAAGCCTTGCTTTACCTGACTGCAGAGAAAGCCTATTTTTAATAAGCTGGGAGGAAGGCAAGTTTCCATAGTGCCAACCTTCATGTGAACAGGTTCTAGGAATATGTTTTCAGAATGAGCATGGAGAACCCACATTCTTGTTTTTGAATATGTTAGCTCATTGAAAGTGCAAGGATTGTTGTCTTTATCAACGAGTTAGTGGTTGTGTATGTATAAATTCTATGGAATGCATATATTTATTTATAAAAATGCGTATATTTATTTATAACTCATAAATTATAACATATATGTAATTTTGGTGTATTTTAAAGAGAGAGAAAGAATCAGCTACTGTGTAGCTGTTTTAATTTCACATAATCCATGCAATCTCCTTCCATTCTGCTTAAGTAATAGATATGGTGTACCTTTTAAGCATAAAGCTACAGGGCTTAACAGATTAATTGCTGTAATGTAAAATGACTCCAATGTCCTTGCAGATCACGCTCTGTGAAAATTGCAACTAATTAAGGCTTGTTGGCTATCCAACTTGATGCAAGTAGAAATAGCTGTACACAAAGCTCTATTTTTATAATGAATTGACTAAATAACATTTTCTCTAAGCTTTTTCAGAAATTTGTAGCATGCTCCCATCAAATGGATATATTAATCTAAAATTTTGAAGCAATTAAGCCATTACTGCTTTCTTGGATTTGAATTATGCTAAAAACTCTTGGGGCAGAAACTTGTCACTTCAGAGTTTGTGAAATTCTGCTGTCATTGCAGTGAAAGCTCAGTACTACCACAAATGTTTTAATAGCAGAAGGTAGGAATCCTTGAATTTCATCTATTTAGGATGTGTATTAAGAAATTTATTGAGGTTTTTACTTTGCTTTTTCTGAATAAGGCAAATTTTTGAAGGACTTTCTTAAGGACTTTACAAGGACTTTCAACTTTTTATTTTCACAAGTACTTTAAAAAAATGATATATTAATTTTCATCTTCCTATGTAGTAGAAGTCATAAAATCGTGAGATTTGTGCATTTGCATTTGAGATTTGTCTGAAGAAATTTCTCTTTGTACAGGCTTGTTTTCTTCCTTATGTAAAATATTTCATATTTATCAGGGAAATAAAAAGCCCTTTAAAGTGCAAGGACAGTATAAATTAAAAAACAGAGAAACTGAATGTAAAGCCTAGAAGCCATTTATGTAATGATCTGGGTGTGCACATCTTAACTTTTGAATGAGTCCTGGTAGTTACAGAGATAAAGAATTTAGTAGTAGTTGAATTGCAGGTTCTGAACCCTTCTGTGCTGAATTGGTGGCAGTTCATGAAAATATTTAGAGAAACTGTTAACTGCAGTATTTGAGTATTTAAAAAACCTTAATGTCTGCTTAGTAGCAGTCAGATAAAAAGATTATTAGATATGTGTCCCAAGCTTCTTAAAAAGAGCTTAAGAAGAGTGGGATATGACTTATTAAGCATAACTAATGCTACACACACTACCTCTCTCTTCATCATATATTCAAATTTGCATGGTGTGGTGACATTTCAGTCTTGAATAAAGCAAACCTGTGCCTGATTGCATCCTGACTGTGGTACATTTATAGTGCTAACCCTTGGCATAATCTCTGTGATGTTTGCATGTTTAGGAGAGCTGCATGCATCTATTTTGTTTTCCAGCTTTCAGCTAACATTTTCAGGTTATTTGGGCATATGGAAAGGAGGCAAAACATACCCCAGCCTGATTGTTGTGAGGCTGCAGAGCATCAGGAACCTGGCAGAAATAAATTGCTGCTGCTTTCAGCATCTCACACATTGTTAAGGGGCTTGGGGTAGGTTTTCTCACTATCTTCAGCTCACCCTCTACAGTCCAAGAAGCAAGGTGACTTTTGGGGACTCTCTCCTGACACCTATCCCAGTCATTATTTGCAGCTGAGTGACTTTCCCTAGCTGCTGATTCAGGCCGGTGATTGAAAAGCATTAGCTCAGAACATAGTTTGTTCTAGAGGTTTATCTAGAGTAATTTGTACAATGCATAGTCATCCCTGTCTCATTTATCTAATATGGGTGGAAAATAATTCAGATTATGAAATTTTCAAGGAAATCTTGTGGCCACAAAATTTTGAAAATAAAATACATGATTATTGTTTATGCTTTTGTTGTTCTTTATGCAAATTGGCTGATGAAAAATGAACGCAGTATATTTTTTTCTGTAGGCAAACTGAAATCCTTTACCCTTCATAACTCTAGCTCATCAGTAAACCTGAATGACTGTTTATATATTTGATTTCTTTTCTGTGGTGTAGCATGGAGAATAGCAATGATAGTTACTGCTTTAATGAATATGTCACTACCTAATCACACTGCATCATATATGTTGAAGTAAAGTTAGAAGTACTTTGGATGTGGGTGCTCATGCAGAGATTCCCATTTCTACCTTTCATTACATTTCACATCCAAGGAGCAATGTCCTGCGCTGCCTCTCTGATTAATGCCATGATGGTATCCTCTTCTCTTTGCTGTACTTCTTCTGTCTTTAGATTTTCTCGTAAATCACATCCCCTCCGTTGCTGAACAAGCCTTTAAATTCTGATCTAGGAATCAGGAAACTGCAGCTGCCACATGGATAAGCTATGCTCAGTGCTGCAGCACATACCCTGTGTGCTCACTGCATGCACTTGGACTGTAATTCCTTGTCTGATTACCTGGCTCACTTCACAGAGGAGCACTGGGCTCCTTCCCTTGGACTCAGACACATGTGAATCTCACCTCATCAAATGTTCTCTTTCCTATTGACCACAAACTCCTTTGCTGACAATTTTGGTGCTCTCAAGGAAACAATAGCAATAGTTTGCTTGTGTCTGTACGATGTAGGCAGATCATCAACGAGAATACCAAATGCAGTCTGTTTAAAAATGATTTCTGGTATTAAGAATTGAACATGTCTATTTATCTATATTGACTATATCAATATGTGATCAATATTATGTCATTTTATGAGTATAATTTCTGTCCTCATTTCCCCAAAAGTAACAAAAAAATGAGTGAAAACAAAGCTGTTCAATGATTTGTCATCTATTCCATTTAATGCTATCAATAGATGTGTATCATACAGGCCATCTTTTGAATGTGTTAAGATTAAGTTTGTCATCTTGCAGGCTGTTCTGTTTCACCACAATGATGTATCATCTCATTGCTTTCACGTAGTAAGTGGTCATATTTCATAATGCTTTTGTTAATTTTTCTCAGACTTTGCCAGGCCAAAGTTAAAGCTCGTTGATCTTCAAAAGTCAGCTGGAAATGTGATGAGGACTTGTGTGTTTTTCAAAATTTCAGTAAGTCTAGAAATTAGATGCAAGATTGTGCTTTTAAGGGCTTTGGTGGCTGGTAGAGCTCAGGAAGATGTAATGGGAACACTTAGGACCCTTTTCAGAAGAAATGCCTTTGCCTTTGGAGGAATTCTGGCAATTTCAAGTGTTAATGCTACTAGGCATTTGAAAACACAATATTCTCTCATCTGTCAGGTGACTGAATGAGGTAAGCACCTTACTCCTGTGCATTGGATAAAATTCATACTGCAGATAGTGTTGCTAAATCTTTGTCAAAGTTCTGACTAACTACCCACTTCCAGAAGGAATTATTACAGGGAAAGCCAGGTGTTACCACTCCTCATGTTGTCTATTTTTCAATTCCTTGTCCAGTAGATTCTGGTTCCTTTAAACTTTTCAGGGAAGTTGCAATGGAGGATGAGGGAAACAAAGAAGTAAAAGAAGATAGTAAGGAGACAGTAGTCTTGTGAGAAGATATTAACTTTTTAACTATTATGCATGGATATATTACCCATACATCTGATTGTTTTGAAATAATATAATAGATATACAGAAACAAAACAATCACATTGCAAAAGCTGGAAAATATTGAGACAAAAAGTCGCATGAGAGAGCAACTACAGGGGAGAAAGGAAAAGTCCTCCATCAATTTCTGAATTAGCAATGTGTTTTTCAAATAAAAATAATGGTATTTTTGGTAGAATCTAAACATTTTATTGCATTACATATGCCAATGTAAGTTAGAAACAAAGTAGTTTAAACACCTCCCTCCAATTTTTCAGCTGCTGAGGAAGATCCCAAATTTCTCTTAAAGGACTACTTAAATTATTTTAAAATTATAAGGGGAAGAAACTATAGCTATTTTCTACCAAGGTTTGGCGATTGTGCTGAAGAAATCAGGCAGTGACACATGGAAAGAGAGCCCTGTATACAAATAAATCATTCTTGACATATCCCTTAGGCAGTTGGCTTTCTTATGCTCTGCAGTGCACTGGGATGTACTATTATTATTTCCCATGTGATTATATGTGTGCATATGCTGTCACTTTCCATTGCTGGAATAAGCTGTTTGAGCTGGATTTTTTAAATATTCCCTCTTTATTCATCAATGAAAAGTCAGTTTGATGCAAATGAAGGCTTTACTGAATTTCATTAGCAAGGGAAAAAGTCTTTCTCTCCTCTGTCCCATCTCCAGTTGTACAGCTAAGGCAAGTCAACAACCTTTAAGGTGTTGCCTTAGATGCTGGAAGCGGTGTGAAGTAAAATTAAAAAGATGCAGCTTTAGCTATCCATCTCCCATTTGAAGGCCTCCAGTTTGAGTGTGTTGAGTTAACAGCTAGCACTGAAACCCAAAGGAGCTGTGTGAGTTTTCATTATCTCCCCACATTTAGACCTAAGGAAAAATACCTTTCATGAAGCAGTGGGAAAGATAATTGTCTCTTGTAAATCGCTGCATGATACCCTGTGCAGTTTTCAGGGTGATTTTGTTTGTGGCTTTCTGTCCTTCCAGCTCGTCTGCTTAGAGCCTGGTAAGATAACGATGTTTTCACTGCATTAAATCAGGACTAAGACCTCTGTGACTCCTGGTCACAATCATCTCTGGTTTATCCTGGAGGGAAGAAGAGTCTGGTTACGTTTGTTTGTTTATGAATGCTGTTCTGTCATATTGCTTTTGACAATTATAATTTCTCACTGGCTTTAAGTGCTTGTTGTAGGGGGCAACACTGTTTAGCATCCTTGACAATACATGGAATATAACATGCTCAGTATTTTGCAAAACTAGTATTGATCATTCTGTGGCAGATTAATTATTCTGGTAAGCATTGCTGAAGGTTTTATTGCTGGAAATGGATCATTTTTTTGTTGATCACTGGGTGTTTCAGGATGTGTGTTGCTGTGGAAAGGCGCAGGCTGGCTACAGTGAGACAGGAGCAGCTTCTTAATGCAACAACTCTTGTTTGCCCTTAGGTTGCTCTTATTTTCCACCTCTAATCACAAAGTTGTGCGGGAAGAGAGCAGATTTCATCACCCAAATTCAGGCATTTCAATAACCAGCCCCAGCCAAGGGTTTATCAGACAAAGCCATATGTGATATTGGCCTGTGGCACTTCTGCTTTGTCATGGACCCATCATTTTCCCTCTGACTTTGCTCCCTTTGCAGTTTTGCCACAAAGCTTTGTGCAGCTGTGCTGTGAATTGGTTTTGGAAATGAATGACTTAAGAAGTGCATGAGCTGGGAAAATTTAAGGCAGAAAACCAGTGTTTCTGATGAAAACACTGGCAAATTCAAAGGATCATCTGAGGAACCTTATGTTGTATGTGAAGAGAATGAGTGATTCCTTTATAATTCTCTTCTCTGTACAGAGGGAAGTGGCTGAAAGTTAACTCTGTTCACACGTTTTATAAAACAGCAGAGAAGCTGTAAGTATGAAAGCCCTGCTTTGTGGCTGTCATTATGGATTTTTTTTTTTTAACAAGCCCTCCTTTGCTCAAAAAATATGTAGGATCATGTATCTTGTGCAAACCAAGTTGCTACCAATGACCTGAGTACAAACGGGATGTTCTTCTTGCATTTATTCATTTTACCTTCAGTAGTTCACTGGTATCTGCTCTCTCTATGCTTTGTGATAGGAAATACTGTAACCTAAAGCTATTTTGTGTTTCTCCTTTAGCAACTCCTCATGCCGGAGACTTCTGAGGTTTTTCTTGTCCCCTGGCTGTTGTGATGGCTTTTGCTGTTTGCAATTAATAGTCACTGTGCTTTGCTGCAGCTGCTTCAGAGCCTGCTCACTGAGCCGGTGCTTTGGGCAGAGGAGAAGTGAGAAGACGCAGCCTGAGGGGTTTGCCTTCAAAATGCACCTAGCACTTGGCTGGTGACTTCAATCAAGTTTATTTCAAAGTGTCTCTGACTAGCTGTGCAGGCCGTGTGAGTTATCGTGCCGTCAGATGTGCATGCTGGATCCGGCTCAGACCTCAGAAGGTTATTTCAACCTTCTATTATTAAAGTGTTTAAAAATAAACTGTGGCTTTCAGCCGCTGTCCAAGGTGAGGGGATGGTCAATGCGCCCTTCCCTGCTGGAAGCGCAGCTGAGAGCCAGGAGATTCAGCTCTTCCCAAATAGTCAGGAGGAGGTGAAGAAAACTATGCAGCTTCCTGTCTCTTCCCCATATTCAATATCAGACTTTGCATATTAGGATATCTCTCGCTAGGAAGGGAGACTGCTTTTGACTCTATGGGTCGCAGAGAGGTACATAGGAACTACTTGATATATGAAATTATGGGTCCATCTGGGTTAATATTCTTTCATAACTCAGATCAGCCAGCAGCATTTCTTCCTTCTCTACTTTCTCCTTTTTAAACTGTGGGATCGGTCTTAAGACAGTAGAGGCATAGAGAGAAAATTGTTTCATATAGAAAGGGATACTGTTTTAGGATTGCAAATATTGTATTGGAACGTACAGAAGAAGCTTATTTGGAAGTGAGAAATATGCCTTTATGCATGTCTATACACAGATGGTAATTTGAAATGATTTAGTTTGAGATTGTATACATCCTGTCACTTCAAATACATGTTCTATATTTTTACACAGAGAGGGTATGTGGAAAGTATGGTATATGGTATATGGAAAGTAGAACTTTCTAATCCTTGTGGTTGTGTGTATGTCAAACAAATAATTCAGAAGAAAGTATTCAAGGCCAAGGCCTTCTAAACAGAAAGGTGATTTTATGGCTAGCCCCAAGCATGTGTCCTAAGAGAAATTGCAGAAATGAGTGTTTTCTATAACTCATTATTTCATAGTTTATTTCATAATGAGTATCATAGTGAGTCACCTGGAGTATGAAATTATGTAAAGCAACCATTTCAATAGCAAAAAGAAAGTGCAATCAAAGCAAGTATTTGAATATCTTCCTTTGTTTCTTGTTTAATGACAAATGGAACAATAGTTAAATGATATATCCACAACAGAGTCCAGTAAAATTGAAATTGTGCAAAAACCATCTGTTGTCTTTTGAAACTCTTTCCTAATGGTATCTTATATGTGACCTTCATAGTCAATGGCAAAAACATTTCCCTGCCTCCTTTTAATTTTTTCTTTCACTTCTTTTGCCCATCTAACATCTTCAGTTTCAGCCCCTTAGTCAATTGGACGTTCTCAGAGTGGCAATGTCCTGACTTGCGTGGTCACTTGTGTAAGGCATTCCAGTTGGTGTCATGCCCATGTTCCTATGCTGTGAAGGACCTACTGTAAAGTGTAAACCTTACTGCTAAGCTATCTTACTCACCCATGGTAATGTACTCTGAGGGCCAGATGCTGACACATCATGGGCAATCATGTAGGTGTTCTGTGGGCTGAAGTGTGCCTTACCTCCTGTGTGCTTGTCTCACGGGACGTGCTTTTCACTACTCAAACTGCTGACTGTTCATAGCACAAACTTTCAAAATGACAGTCCTGGACTTGTACTGGTAGTTACACCATCTGACTCTGTGAGAGTGCCCCTTTTGCTGCATTTTCCCTTCTTACTGGCTTCTCCGACCTTTTTACTCTTCACAGCTCCTTGACTATCAACAATCCCAATCTTGCATTGAGAAGATGTGCAAGAAAAATATAGTTCTGGAGAAGACTGTATAAAAAACAAGATTTTGTTGAATATTAGGAAAAATTTATTGTTTCATCTCTTCTACTCTCCCCTGCCTCCATATTTTAAGAGGCAGATGCCTGAAGGTGAGGAGAAATTGCCTGTGAAGCAACAAATAAATTTGCCCTTTTAACTTGCAGAGGTGGAAAATACTGAGAAGGTTCAGGGAGGGCTTTGTCACGATTATCTTCTGAGCTTTGAACAGTGAAATATAGAGACTTCTCGGCCCTCTAACTGAGTGGTGGCAGATGAAACAAGGGAGGAATGCTGTTTTACATTATATGATAACATGCTTGATGGAATTCTTCCTTTCCATTGACTTTCTGCTGGTTTTGGTGGTGAGTCAGAAATGCCACCTTCAACCCCACGAACCCTGAGAAAGGTAATAATAAGTAAGCCAATGGAGCGTGCTGCAAATATCATAGCTCTTCATGTGAAATGTGAACTGAACATTCTGATCTTTGTTCATTCAGCATGCTTGAAGAGCCTCTTTGATGTATAACATCTCAAGGGCAAGCACAATTTGATTATTTTTTGATCTGCAAAAGGAAGACACCTGGTTTTATGTCTAGTTAATTACTGTTAAATATTTGTAAGCAGGGGGACACAGTCCATACAAGGGAGGTAAAGTTAAGTCTTCTTGGAGAGAGAAAAAAAATTCATGGAATTATAAATGTATGGGAACTTTACAGTTAAAATGAAAATGTCACTGAAGAAATTTTCATTATCTGGAAGCAAATTTAAAAGTCAAACCAAACAATGTTGTGCCACCATTTACTTCCCTAAATTGAAGTTGCTTCTAGGTCTCAACAGCGTATTGATAATTGATCCATGTTTGGCATGTGAATAGCAAAAAATGAAAGCTGTAGCAGTTCAACTCACATGTAAACCTATCTGTTAGGACTCAGGCAGTTTTTTTAACATTATGTGATGTCTAGGGATGAAGGACAAGGAGAGTAAGGCAACTAAATGCTTTAAGAATTCTGAGAACTCCCAAGGCGTTAGTTCATGAGTCAGACATCCTTTCCCCTTGGGAGGCTTACTGGTGGAATCAAATGAGAGCAGAGTGCTTGCTTTCTTTTGCGCTATTGCTTCTGAAGCAATAGGGAAAGGAGTTAATCAGGTACTAAATTTTTGCTTTGATTTTCCTGTTAAACCAAGGAGGATTAGATTTTTGTTTTGTTTGCATTCATAATTCCATAGGAAGATGCAGTCTTTATATGTGTAGGCTAAGGAAGTAAAAATAAAAAGGAAAGTATCACAGATACTTTTTAATTATATGAAAACCATATTTATTTGTTAGAGAATGAAGAAATAATGCCTTCAAAGGCTGTCAAAATTTTTTTAGTTTTACTTAAATTTCGTTAATTTAAATGCTTCTAATTCCTAATTGCTAATAATTTCTAAGCTTTGAAGATTTAAAGAGCGCATTTTTGCTTCTTTTGAACTTTCATTATTTTTATTTTTTTTCATATGTTCCAGAGCAAAAAAGAGAGCATAGAGGCTAGAGGTGCATCTGCCAGGCAAAAAATCAAAGTTTTCTCTTCATATGCTGAAAACCTAGGAGTATAAATAGATGTGTTTATCAGCAATTCCAAGGATCGGCAATGTGAAAACTTAACTTTTCAATCCATAGGGACGTTATTTCAGTTAATGCTTGCACTCAGTGCTTATAAATCTGCTTATGTTAGTTTATAACTGTTGCTATTTCTTACACAGGAAAAGTTCACCAAGCAACAAAATAATCATCTCCCTGTTGTGGGTATATTGAAGTGGTT